>NW_024582060.1:2745216-2906332 GCF_017639235.1 Corvus kubaryi | reverse complement strand
CATCCCATCCCATCCCATCCCATCCCATCCCATCCCATCCCATCCCACCCCATCCCATCCCATCCCATCCCATCCCATCCCATCCCCATCTGGCAGCCTTTTCATGACACAAACAACCCCTGGGGCCAGCATTATGAAGTGCAGCTTCAGAAAGCAAGGGGAACCAGATGCAGCTGGATGAGGAAGAAGAAAGCAGGGAAGTGTTGCTTACCCATGGTGGAAACTGCAATGAAAGTGGGGATACTGGGGCTGTTGTGGCTGAAGGTGGTCACACTGCAGTTGTAGGAAGTGGCAGGGGTTAGGCTGGAAATGGTCACGACATGTGAAGAGACGGTGACAGGTTCCTGCAGACATGGGGAAAAACACACAGGAGTTTGTCTCTCCCATAAATGCAAGAGCACAAATCAGTGTTCCATGTATTTGACAGATAAAATCAGATCTGGTGAAAGAAATCAGCATTTGGAAACACATGAAAGGTAACCAGGGCCTACCCAACAGGCAGATAGTCTGGCAGAAAATGGAGAGGAACAGGGGTGAATACAGCAGCAGGAACATCCCAGAGCACTCCAGGGACCCCAGAGCCTTTTGGGGAGGGAGGGACAGGTGCCCCATAGTGGGTTGGTCAGGCACATGCTTGGTGGGGGGAAGCACTGCGACCTCCAGGACACCCCCAGGGGTGGGCACAGCTGGTGAGCTCTGGTTACGAAGCCACAGAGGTAGGAGGAAAACAAAGTTATTTCTATTCAAAGAACAGCCAAGGCAGTCACAATCTCTGCCATGAATGAAACCACAATGCTGATCTGAATGCATGTCATCTCTGCCCCTGAGGCAGCTCCTCTGGATACGAAGGCCTCTGAGCCCTTCTGAGTAGCCAAGGTGAAGAACAAAGCTAGAGAATAATTATGATCAAACACCCTACACCTCAGTTTTTCTAGCTGGCAGAAACTCTATATAACGTATTTATACAATGTGTTAATTACTATGACCCTTGTGAACGCTTTTGTGGATTTTAAATGCTGATAGAGCAAGAGAAAACAAACACAACAAGAACAACACGTCACAACACTGACTTAAAAAAAGAGATCCTTAAGGCCCTCGATTTTCTGGACCGTCCAGCAGAACCAGGGGTGGGTTACAGTTGAAAAATACAGACACTGAGCCAGTGGTTTAGAAGGGAAAGATGGAGAAGTTTTATGAATGAACTCATTCCAGATGGGGAATGCAAGATGCTGTAACAAGTCCCAAGCACTGGATATTTGCAGGAGCCTGTTGTCAGTCATGGCCTAATTCTAGGTTCTTGCTGCAGAGCAATTCTGAGGTACATTATGCAGATGAAATCACATGCACATGAGTGTAAGGGAGGAGACTTTTACTGCCTGGGCTGAAAGGAGGAGCCGAACTTTGGCAATTGGACTTGGTTGGATGTTTCCATTTTCCCCTCTGGGAAATTTAAATTAGTCAACTCAAATCCAAGATGTTCAAAATCAGAAAGCTGTTGCTTTTCATTTCACTGATTTAAAGATGCAGGAAAAGGGACAAAAATGTTCATGTAATTAGCATGGAAAATCACAAAGAATTTTCACCAGTCTGCTTGGAAAGCATCCCTTTTTACAGTTCAGAAAGGAGCCCTTCCCAGTTTTTTATGGAGACAGAAAGGAGAGTGATGAATCTAATGAGGAGTGAGCTGACAACCTCTGTGCATTATCCACTGCCAGATGTTCACGTCAACAAATGAGACACCCACTGAAGCATCTGCCAAATGAAGCAGTCTTTTCCTGATGTTCTTAAAAACAGATCTGAACTGAAGTTGCAAATCCTGTGGTACTTTCCTCATCCAATCTCATCGATGCTGAATCTCTGGTAAGTGATGATAATGACTTCATGACCTTTGCTATTCAGCGTGAAAAAGCAGGGATCTAGATGTGGAATCGAAACTATACAAGAGATTAAAGTGCATTTAAACACTTCTTTTTTCCTTTCGTCATTGTCTGTCTCAGTTTAAAAAGAATATTAAATAATTCAGACTGATCTTCCATAGGATTAAAGAGTGTGCAAGTCTTTTGTGGTAATCAGTGGTTCTAAGTAGGTAATTTTTCACTTCTTTCTGAATGATTCCCCATTATGTGTCACAGTCCACATGAGAGAATAATGTTTTGTGGCATGTAATCAGAGTGATTCATAATACCATCAGCTAAAGCACAAAGTAAACCTCACATGTTGTACAGCATTGAATGTCAAGGAATTAAAACTACTACTGCTCTCTGTTTTTCACTGAACAGCATTACCAATTTAAATACTTCTACATTCAAGTGGCCTCTGAGCACGGGTACCTGACTGGACAGAGAGAAAAGGAAGTTCATTTGTGAGGCTCAGAAGGTGGGTCTTGAAGAAAACACCCCGAGATAAAATGCATGAGGAGCAGCCACATTTGCATAAAGGTACTCTTTGAACAGCAAGGAAGCTCCTACTGAACTTCAGTTAACAGAATAAAGTACTCCAAAAATAATACTGTATAAGAGATCTCATGGCATCTAAATATGTCTATTTTTCCCATTCCTTTTGAATCTACCTGATGATTTTTCCCTTCTTGCTCATTGCCATTCCCTTAGTTTTGTGCCCTGTTAGGTTTTGCACAGTGTTATCAGAGCCATTTCCACGTGTAGCCAAAACACTGACACTGTTGGATGCATACAGTTTCTCTCCAGCCAGTTATGTAATCTCATCATTAAGACAAAAGTCAACCTTAATATTGCAAAACAATGAAATATTTTAGTATTTCAAGTGTAGCTTTAGTAGTTTAGCTTTTAGAAGTTTAGTTCTGAACCACCTGATCACATTTGGTATAAAATGTCATTGCGCTTTACGTGCACATGCCAAGGAGCAGACACCAAACCAGAACAGTACAAGGCCCAGTCTCAGGTTCAGAGATGAAGAGTGGACACCAAAGAAGAGACACATACCTGGACTTTTGTTTCCTGGCCAGATCCAGCCTGCTGGCAGTAGACTTCAAAGAAATCAGCTACTCCTTCTTCCACCCACAGCAGAGTCACCGAGGTCTGAGTCTTGTTGACAGCAAACAGTGATTTTGGAGGGGCTGGTTCTGATGTAAGAGAAAAATCTCCTTTCATTAAGCTTATCTTTAAGTTTCCAGACAACTGAGAAAAACGAAAGAATTGAAAGCAATGCCTGCTGCCCTTCTACCTTTCATTTCCTTCAGATAAAGTCTACCAATGTAAATCCTCTCATGATGACAAACTACCACTGTAAAATGGGAAGATGCTGAAGTGTGTTGGTTTTTCTTCTCTATTTAAACCCTTCTCTATTTGGACAGATGGATAATTACTTCACTTCCCTTTTCAGCAGAGCCCTTGTTTGAGGATGATCAGTGGATTCTATTAATAGAACAATGCTAGCAGAAACTCTTTCAGAGAAGATGACTGTCCACCTCTTAGCAATGCATTTGGCCTGAGAAAGCTTTTCTTCACAAGGCCTGCCCAGGAGACTATAAAGAAGCAGCTTCCCACAAGCAAAGGCTGCCTAGGTTCATTTAATTGCAGCAGAGGAAATGTTTAGCCAATTACCAGTACAAAAAAAAAACTTGTAGTCTTTTTTTCTTCCTCTCTGGCTGACATTTAAGGGCCACTGGAGCTGTGCTCACTTCTGTGAGCTGTAGGAATGCAGAGGTCCAGATCTCCAGAGATCCTCAATTTATCACTTTGATTTTCATTGCTTTTGTGCTGGATGAACTGACAATGGGCAAACAAACACAGGAGTCTGGGAACAACCTTGTAACAACAGGGATAGATGGAGGGTCTCCTGGCAGTGATGGCATCAGAGTCCTGTCAAACATGGATGTGGGTCTGCACCCAGCACCCCTGGCCCCATGTCCAGAGCCCTGGCTGCTGCCTCCAGGGCCATCTCCCTGCCTGTGGGCGCCTGTGGAGGTCACCCCGCACTGTAACCACACCCAAACCAACCTGGAGAATGGAAAGCACAGAACAGCAGGGGAAACCTTGGGGACCAGGAGAGGAGCAAACAGCCCAGGCATAGTGTCAAGATGAGAGATACATTTTCTCCTCAGTATTTTTTAAACACCAAGGCTTGAACTCGATTTTCAGCCTGATGACTTCACATGACAGGTACTGGCAATCCCTAGCTTTCCACACCTCAGGCCTCCTGGGCTCTTCTGCTTTGCCTTCAGAGACTGTGAAGTTTGGGTTGTACATTTCTGAGCTGTTCTGCACAGTTTTCAGATTTCCTGTTCTGTGGATGTTTAATTAAAGCTGTAATTCTCAAACAACGACCAGATTTCAGGATTCTGACAGACTGCATACAATGGGAGATGCACAAGAACATTTTGGATTTATTTTTTTTCCTTTCACAAATAATTTGTTATTCTCATTGTGTGAGATGCTGTCACAGGAACCTTGGCACAAGGGACTTGCTCAAGTAGTTATAGACATTTTGGAGATGTATCTGATCCTGAAACAATCAGATCTGTGTTCCGGGGTTGGAGTCTGCCCAAGCCATATTGAATTATGGAAAGAGCTGGGCAGGGACTGAGGCACATTCACGTGTGTCATGGGGCTTGCAGTGTGCATATTGTCCCAGTGCTACATAGGAAAGTGTCCCTCTCCCATAATTACACCCATATATCTGCTCTTGGACTCAGAAACACTCTCCACTCCAGGTAAAAAAACTGCCTCAATTAAAATATGAGTTTTGCATTTGGGCAGCATCCCAAGCAAATCCTCCTTTTGCCTCCAGCAAATGGCTTGATTTTTCTGCAGGTGGAAAGTTGCCAGGATGAAGCAAACATCAAGGAGGGAAGAACATTTGGCAGGAATGCTTAAGTGACTGCCAAGTGCTGAGTTGTCTATCACTTAGAGTCAGTTTCCACTACTGCTAATTACAACTCCCATTGCTCCCCTCAGAAACAGAGAGAAGGAAAACCTCTGGCAAAATATCCCCACTTTTGTCTATTCAAAGTTCAAATACCATAAGGGAAAAAAAAAATAAATGGAATTCATTCCACCTTGTCTTTGTTGTCACTGAAAGGCAAAATACCCACCCAAGTTGCATAAGAGTGCCTGTCCATAAGGAAAGAACAGGAAGATACAACCATGCTGCAGGGTGTGCAACATGAATAAGGCTTGTGGATCTGTCTGGAAGATAAAGCTAGATGATACTTTGAAACAGCACCCTAAAATATTTGGACAATGGTAACAACAGGGGGTTATACTCACCCTCACACATTCACCCACTCAGACATGGTAACAAATACACAAAAATACTGCACAGACATGAGGCATGGGGAAAACAGTGGATATGATCTGCACAGGGAAAAGCAAATTCATGGAATTTGTCTGCATCTTTCAAACACTGCCTTTGGTAAGAAGACCTGCAAGAACTTCAGACTGTTGTATCTGTACGGTTTGCATCAGCACTGTTTAAGAGATGTGAGTAAGAGTTCTGAGAAACATAAATCGACAATGGTTGTTTCAAGACCTCTAATCCAATTAGAAATTATAGAGTCTTTCAAATTCACTTCTCTCACGGTGACTCACAAAAGGATTATTATTCATGTAGAGAGGATAATCCAGTTGGAAATTACCAACTCTTCCTTATCCACCTTCTCAGTGGAGTTAACGTCCGTAAAAGCAGTTTGGTACACTTGGAAATTCAGAGTTTTGGGTACCTAAGGCTCAACAATTCCACATACTTTCAAAAGAGAACTAAAATTTCTTAAGGTATAATGGTGCAGTGGTCCAGTCTCCCTCCCAAGTAAAGAAAGATATTAGGTAGAAAGTTATATTTGAAACTCTTACATTAAGGATTTCTTTTGTTTCTGTGAGTATATTACATATACTTCTCTTAAAATGAAGCTGGGTTCCACATTCATGAATCTGACTGTTTCTATAAAGAGTGTTATCATTAATTCGTATTTATGGGTAAGTTTTTGGTGTTGGAAGACTTTGCAGATGTCCAGGGAGAGAGGAAGTGAGACAGGAAAGCAGACCAAGTGACAGAGACACCTAGAGATAGGCTTGTCAGAAACAGAAAGGAAGAAGGGAAGGTTCTGCTTTTTATTGAACAGGTCATCTGTGAAGCCTGAGTTGCCATTCTCAAAACCTACATGTGTTCCAGACCTCAGGGAAGCAATGACGAAGTTCAGTTGTTCTCTCAGCAAGGCACTAAGTGATTTCCATTCTCCTACTTCCACTTACAGTCCAATTTTGCCACTCTTGCTCCTCTTGAGCAAAACCATTTCAGGAGAGTATCTTCACACCCAGGAATGAGAAAATCTTCACAGCAAGGTGAGGTGAAAATTGCAGCTTTGCAAAAGAAATGGGGTACAGGTACATAACTCTGAAACAAGGAAGGTGCTGCATCTGCTGACAGAGTTACCTTACAGTCAAATGAGTGGAGTGAGTCAATAATTTACAAACAAGCATTTCTTACCCAATTTCACAAGTTGGGGCACGGAAGTGTTGCTGCCTCTTTCAGTACAAGCAGTCACTGAGAGGTTGTAAATGTCCCCTGGAGGCAGGCTCAGCACTGCAGTCATCACATTGCGTGTTACCTGAACAATCGAGAGACAGCAGCTTAAAGATGACACAAACCATACAACTGCCTCGTAAAATTAACCTGGTCACTCAAAACACCACACAGAAAGCCCTGTGCATCACAGCACGTCTTCTGCATGCTCCAGACTTGTGAGATCAACCAGTTCCCGTGGATAACAACCATGAAAGCAGAAGAGCACAATGCAAAAAGAAGACAATTTTAGGCTGCACTTTCTATGTGACCAGTGAAAATTTAAGGAAAAAAAGAAAATCTCCCTCACACCACTGAGAGCATCTGGATTTTTCAAGTTGTGCAAAATGCCAAGCAAGCCCTGGACTTGAGTCCATTTCAATTTCAAAGGAATTTAAAACAGGTCAGACACCTCAAAGAAGAGCACACAAGCCATGTGTAGGCAAGTCTTTATATATCCTACAAACCCAAAAATTAAATCCATTTGGGCACGTCTAACACCTCTTGGAGACCTGCTGACTTGACAATAGATCTCAGGGTCTGACTTCAATAATCTGCAAGTTCAAAATCAGATCCAAAACTGAGCTGAGTTACAAAAGACTGACAACAACTCCTCCCTTTTATTTTCTAGTAATCTCCCCATTTCTCCAGTCACAGAGAAGGATGCAGAACTCAGAACACACCTTTCTCAGAGCACTTGGAGTCTATCTATAAAGGCCACATTCAGGAATCTCATGTCGGTTTTCATAGTCACTTAATTCTCTGAAGCTGAAGCTTTCACATACAAGAGAAACTGACAGTTCTGAATAAAGACTAATAGGGCTTTGCACAAAATTTCCCTCACTTCTCTAAGAACTGAGCAGCTTCTGTGGAGTCTTGGGAAATACACAAGGAGCAGGAAGAAAATGTTAACATTGTCTGACAGTGTTACCTATTTATTTCAGTAATGCCACAAGAAAAACAACCATAAAAACGATCATAATAAACCATATTATGAGATTACAATATAGTATGACTTTAAAAGGAAACAGTTTCTGAAGGTGACTAACAGAGCTTAGGAGAACAGGTATGCCCTGATGCCTGCAAGTGTGTACCCATATTTATCCATATGAACAGAACTGTAAAAGTCAGCTATAAATCGTTTTTTGCAGAACTTTCCTAAAGAATAACCTCTGGGTTCCTTTGTCTTACAAGGAATATAAGGACAAACATTTGTAAAGACATCCCTAAAGCTTTAAAGTTTTATTTGTAGATATACTATATTGTAGATACCCTCTACTTTTAATATTTCATTTAATCTAAAGTTATGTATTCAATTTTGCTTTTATTTAATTTTTCATATTAAATATTTATTTTATAATTATTTAATCTACAATTTTCATATTCAGTGAAGTTGGATGGTAGAGAAATCAGATTTTTACTGAAAGAATAATAACAGTACAGAAAACATGAAGAGAAAAGAGGGACATCATTGTGAATTTTTTTTCAAATTCAATTGATAGAATATTTTATTTGTAGGACAAAAATTAAAATCTAGGTTTTTTCCGTGTTTGAAATAAGGATCCAAATCCTGAAAATTCCTGCTGCTCAGAAAGGTCATCACTTCTCCTAATCAAGTAATTAGATTCATGCTGCAACAAGCTCCAGATGGGCACACTCTTGCAGCCACAAGGAATCCAATGAAAGCTAGGACGCTCCACATAAATCCAAACGAAAACTGCTGATGAATTTGCACTTCTGCTGAAAATACACTTCCAACTCAGCTTCTACTAAGCCTTAAGTGGAAGGGAAAACCTTCCCTTGAAAAAGACCAGGCACCTTTTCCCTGTCAATGACTGAAAGATAACGGAGGTGTAAAGTCAGTCTCAGGCCACAGGCTCTATGAAGCTCCACTGCTGGCTACACCATCCTGCCCTGCACTGCTCCACCCCTACTCCCAACACTTCTCACTCTGTGTCCAGGGACTGACTTTAATGACTTTAACCCATGATTGCAGCCCTCAGATTTGTTTTTCTAAGCCATTTTTCAAAATGTTCAAGAGTATGTACCAAGAGGGCACCTTAGCCTCTAGCAAGTTTTCTAAGTGCACCATTCTGGGGGAAATTCTCATCCCAACAATTACTAGAACTTGTATTCAAACATAAAATGAAGAACATAGAATTCATGAGGATGAAGTCAGAAAATGGGAAGAGACAGTACTTGAACAAACTAAAAAAACCTCAGCCAGTAGTTTACTCTGTTTATTAATAAATAAAAATGGAAAATACCATATCTGTATATAAGAATACTCTTTACATTCTATTGTCTGAAGCTGAGAAGCTTTTAAGCTCTTTTTAAATTATCTAAATTACCAACACTTGCAGTGGATCACCACAGAAACAATTTTTCCACTGGCTCTTTTGAGAGCTCCATTCTTTGGAAGCGCATGCAGTGAAGTAACTTCTAACTAATCAGGCTTCTACTAAACTTGCTAAAACTTTGTAATACAAAGTTATCAACTGAGCAAAACCAAAAACCTGCCCAAAAAAAAAATCCCAGAGAAATTAACACCACCCACCTTATACACTGATACTTACACTCTTCTTGATTTTCTTCTTTCCTTCTGCAATGACCATCCAATGCAGCATCCTGGAATGAGAAAGGTCAGGACCATCTCCTCCATAGGTCCAGGTGACATACAGAAGGTGGTTGTAATACTCTACTGAGGTAATTTTGGGTGCCACGGGTGCTGAAGGAAAAAGGCAAGCGTGTTACAGACAGGATGTAACACAGCTGACTGGCAAATCCAGTGATAAACTTCTGCCAAGGGATACTGTCATGAAGAGAGTATCACAAAGCTAGCAGGAAAGTGTCAGTAAAAGCTACTGCATTTGAGCACTAGCTGAAAGATATGAAAACCATCGTTTCACCTGGGAGAAAATCAGAACAAAATTACACTTCTTTTTGCAATCTTTTGTAAGTGAAATTCAAATTCAAGTTAAAAGCCTCAGATGTTGCTTCACTGTGCTACTGAACTGAAAAGAAATAATCAATTGTTACACTGAGTAATTTTGATACGTTTTCCATAGGAAAAAAAATATATTTTCCCTGAGCTTGCATCTTTCTAGAAGGAAAAGTCCAAAACCTGCAGTTTTCCAAAGAATAACTTTTGCATGAGAAGTTATGACCACCTTTGTTCCCAGGGTGGAAGGGAAGAAGAAAGGGCCCCATCACAACCCCTCCAGCCTATTAGAAGGTCTTGTTTGCTCTGGAGCTGCCAGCAAGTCCTTGGCTCTCTGTGCAGCCCCGGCAACATAGAGTTACTCAGGCTGGAAAAGACCTTTAAGACTGAGATCAATCACTGCCATGCCCACCACCAAACCATATCCCTCAGCACCACATCCACAAGTCTTTCAAATACCCCCAGGGACTGTGACTCAGCCACCTTCCCTTGCCGGGTCTCTCATCAGCTGTGACCTGCAGGAAGATGGCAACTTCCAGAATAACTCATCTCCTCCTAAAATTGGTATTTAAGAGGAGGATTCCCTCTGGGAGGGGCCTCTCCATTCTCTGCAGAGGGAGCATAGCTGGCCAGCTCACCTTCATTGCCAAATTCAAAGGTGCAGGGCCCCAGAGAGGAGTTAATGGCGAGTGGAGACCCAAAAGTGAAAGTCAGCGATCAGTGACGATCTCAACCCCCTCCCAAAGAGACATGAGTGGGATAACCTGGATACAATGGGGAAAGGTATGAACCTCTGTGCCTGGCAGATTCTTGAGGAGCACAGCAGGGAAAACGGAGCGAACTGGCTGGTCTTCCTCTGCACATGCCCTGTGGTGTCCCGTGTGCCCATGCCAAGGCAGGTCAGGTGAGCTGCCCGGCGAGGGGACCCTGCCCAGGAGCAGAGCCCGGTGTGCCAGCACAGCTGTGGGTGACAGGGAACGCAGGATGGCCTCGGAGCTCGGGTCTCCTCGAAGGGGCCACGAGATGGCACTGCTGCTTTCACGAGGGCTCCTTCGACTCGGGCATCGAGACGTTTGTTAGGGAACACATTTACTGAAGTAATCGCGGAGGAAGGCAGCAAACGCAATGCACAGACAATTTAGAGCCATTGAGAAACGTTTAGGAAGACTGTTCTCCCAAGTTAATCCATAAAAGGAAAATGTCCTTTTATGCTGTTGAGGAGAAGCAACCTGATTTAGTATAAAATCTTTAAAGCAGTGTTTCTTTTAATTTTTAGAGCTCCCAGTCCATCCCTGTGCATGGATTGCATATTCCTTGCAATTTAAGGCCATGACTGACATGAGTGTCATACACGGATAATGATTTCCCCCTGTGCCTCGTTACTGACGTATGCTTTCATGACAGTGAAAGTCCAGGATATGTCAAATGAGAATCGAAGGGCCAGGGCTTGTGTGACCCACTGCCCTAGCACAAGGGAGCTGAGTGGCACAGAGAGGCTGTGGCAAGTCATAGTCTGCTGCTGACCTGGTCCAAAGCGACAGCTGGAAGCACCCACAGGACCAAAAGGGAGCACACGTCGTGGTAATCACCAACCCAAGAGTTTGTCTTTCTCACTCCTTTTGCTTCTCCAAAGATAAAAGCATCCTCATGGTAAAAAAAGCAAATGCTGGTGGCCTAAAGAGCCTTTGCTTATGATTGTTTTAAATCCAGCTGTTTACAGCAGGTGGCATTAAAAACTCATTAGTCACCACAGCAACACTGGCAGTGCCACGATCTCTCCCTGAGTAAAACAACAACGTGCAACTGCTGCTGCAGGAGCTGAGAGAACAAATCCTGCTTCTGATAAGCCTCTTGGATCCCCCAAATCTCCCCCATGCTCCTGGGGACATCTCCCTAGTTGCTGTGGGAGAGAGCTACATCTCATCATTCCAAGTCCTGCAGTCAGTCAAGCCCCAGTCAAGCCCCACGAGCAGTGGGATCCTGTGTTAGGGAAATGGTTTGTCTGCTCTGAGCTTTCTGCAAGCTGCATTCTCCAACTCCCAGACGATCCTTCTACTGTTTTTAAAACTCAAGCTTATGCTCCAGGTGTAGAGGTTGGCTCTCCAGTATACACAGAAGAACTGACAGATGGGGTACTGTCAACGCTACAAAACCTCCACTCCAGTATTTTTAAAATTTAGGGCTTCTTGGTGGAGTTTTTTTGTTTGTTTTAATTCCTGGCAACCTGCGCAGAGGAGGTGGCATTGTTCAAAATGATGCAGAAAGGGACCCAAGTGCTCCACAAAACCATCTGCTCCCTCTTTGGGAGGAAAGAGGCTGAGGGTGAGAAAGAACTCTCAGCCCCCCGGTAACTTAAAAAAGGCAGCACTACTGGGGATGAACATTTCAAACCTGCAGACATGACAAATTGGCAAGGCACTTCCTCACAAGCTAGCCTGCCTGCAGTTCTCGGGCAAAGCTGAAGAGATTGCAAGTAATAAGGCAATCAGGGGACAGGAGGGCATGTAATGCTCACATTCAGTGGTGACCATCTATTGACAAGTGCTTGCAATTTGACCAAATCAGCTTTCTTTGTTAGGACTCTTCTCTTAAAATCACAGTGTGATTTTAATAGCTCATTGCTATTCAACATTTTCATCAATACTCTGAAAGTAAAAGCAGCGCTGATGAACCACGCAAGCAACGTGGCTACTGGCAGAGGAGTGCAGGGCTTGGACAGGGCTGAGCTTTGAAATATTGCCCCTGATGCTGGGCCTGCTCAAACAAAGTGCATTTCAAAGTGCCAGGTGCAAAGTTGGGTCTGCTGGAAAACGGCACGTAGACAACACTTCCCAAATGATAAATTCTGTCAGGAGCCATAAAACAGAAGTAAATCAACACAGACCTCCAGTGTGATGATGCAGGAAATGCAATCACCTAGATGCACACACACAGGAGAGCTCTGAATAGGGAGCTGATTGTGCCTCTATAGAGAGTGTTCAGCAGGCTGGTATTACACTTTCAGTTTTTATATTAGAGAAGCAGAGTGGGGAAAAAAACTGACATGAGAAAACACCTAAAAGTGAAAGCACCTGAAGAGTTCAATGGAAGCAATTTATTAACAGAAAAAACAAACTAAATTCTGTATGGGGGGGGGGGGGCCCAAGCTCTGTGTTTCTTCAATCAGCAAGATAAAAGTGCAACAAGAATTTTGGACTGGATATTAAAACCAGAAAAATTCAGATCAGAAACACAGGGTGTAAAGCTTTGATAGTAAGAGAAATTACCACTGATACAACATTCCAGTTGGGTATTTTCACTAAAGACCAGATGACCTTCTCTAACAGAGGTTTTGCCAATCACAAACGGATGACATTGGGAGATTCATCCATTTCTGATTTTGTCTGCATCTTCTAGTTAAGAAGTTGATCCATTTTTCATTTAAGAGCAGTAGCAGTCTTTCCTGTCATCATACAGATATCCAGATTGGTACTGATGACAAATTACATTTTAGAAGACCCTTAATCTCCCTCATTTCTGCTGCAGGTTTCTGGAGATACAACACTGAAGTGAGTATCCCACCGGAACATTTCCACTCTTAAAATGCTGAACCTGGTACCCCAATCAGTTGGAAAAGACATTTCTTCCCTCACACAGCAACCAACCAGCTGGAAAATTGCTTCCTTAGAGTGCTACAGCAAAGCTGATGGATGCCAAAGGACAAGGAATATCCCAGGAGACCCTTCACGAGGCTATGGTGGGTGTCACGAGTTTCTGATATGCTGGAAAAGTGCCAGAATTTGCCAGCAGTGCAGCCTGGGATCAGGTAACTCAGCATGGGAGGGCTTCTGTTGACTTCAGTGGAGCTAGAACTTAACCTGCTGATGACTTTTCTGTCGTGGCTCTCTCAGGCACAGGCACTGTATAAATCATCATTAGAAATGGGTCTTCCTCAGTAGCTTTTTCAGGTACATTCTCAGACTCTCACCAAATAAAAATCTGGGACTAAGCTAGCGTCTGCTCTGGAGTGAGTGTCTTGGACATTATAGCCTGATTTTCCTTCTAATTTGATGCCTACAGATGGAAAAGAAGAGCAAGGCATACTTCACTGCCTCTCACAGTAAAACTGAATTATTTACTGCTTTCAAGCACCTAGACTTCAGCGAGGTGAAATAAACAGTGACACTTAAAAGCAAAATGATTCAATGGAGAACTCTGACTCCAGGCCTAACCAGCCTGGATGCTGGGAACACATGGCAAGGGGCTAACAGGGCCTCTTTCATGCTGGTCCCTCTATGGCTGATCTGTTGGACATGTTGGAGATTCAAATCCAAAGATAACCTGCCAAGAGATGCCAGAGTGTGTTAAATCCATGGCTGGTCCCAAGCGGAGGAGGGAAATCCATGTGGCTGTATCAGCTCACCTGTCTCACCTGCACAAGTCATGCTCTGACCTGGGGATTACTGGGAGGGGGACAGAGGAGGAAAAAACATTTGGAAATGTTGCAGCTAAATGAAAAAGTGTTTCATAATATTAAGAAACCTAAGAATTCAGGTTTACTTATTTACCTATTAACTTCTCCATGTGCCAAACAGGGGGTGTGGTAAAAGTTGAGCAGGACCACTGGCCCTCACTGGAGCCATGCATTCAGCTGATGGAGGACTGGAACAGAGCAATCAAGCACTGTGCTTGGCATAAGAAAATTTTATATACATGTTTATTTAAAGCAGTCCTCAGAGATTTAAAAACAAAATAATAAAAAACCAAACACCAAAACCAAACCAACCAAAAAAAAACCCCACTTAGCTGATAAATATCCTAACTTGCAACTATCTGTAGGTGAAACACACACCCAGCTCAGACCTTCTCAGTGCTTCTGCCCCCGGGAGCATTCCCACAGTGTTTTCAGCTGGCTGGTTACCTGTTATGAAGCTGATGGTGGAGCTGTCACAGCAGCTCAGCTCTGGGTCCCCCCAGGTCACCATGGTGACCCGGAAATTGTAATACCAAGCAGGCAGCAGGTTGGCTATTCTCTGTAAAGGGACAAAACACAAAGAGCAGCTCAGGAGAGAACTCACCAGCATAAGGCAGGACTTCTGAAATACAGCAGTATTTATCAATCTAGTGCCCACGCTCATTTTTCTGAGCTCCCACTCCTTACTTCAGTGGAAATCTCTGAAATTTGGCCTTTCAATTTACTAAGAGATCTGTGCAGGGGGAGCAAACACAGTTGTGATGGCTCTGCTGCTCATCCACATCCACCTGGCCTCAGGTTCTCCCCGCCACGGGAATCTCTAAGGGATTTCCAGGGTGGTAAGAGTCACCCACACAGAGCAATCTTCCATCACAATTCCAGTGTGATGAAGGCAAAATATTAAACTGGAAAATGTAGGTGTTTCTAGTTTGATTAAATGGGGTTTGAGGATAAATTAGAAGCAACATTTTTGTCTCAGATATTGTCACTTTAAAAGATGTATTTTTTTCCGATTTTCAAAGTGCATTTCACTTTCTATTATCATTTATTATAAATGGAATATGAATGAAACATAAATGACTTATGAGACATAAATTATATCTGTAAATATAAATGAGATATAAATGAAGTATAAAAAGCAGTATGTTTTATATTATAATATTGCATGTAATATTGAAGTTAAAATTCAAATTCTTCCACTGACAGCACAGAACATTTAAGATATTTATGTTTAAATGAAAAGCCTCATGATATTTTTAAAATTCAAAATAAAAGCAAATTGAAAATAATGAACAACTTCAACAACGTAGAAATTGCTATTTTTACAGATCTCTGTTGTTTGCAGTGGCCTCTTTTTCCAGATACTACAAGGCAATGCAAATATAGGGGGTGTGATCTCTTCTTTTCATGATTTTTGGAAGAAGTTTTATCCACATTGACACCAAAACCTTGAAGATACTTGGACTTCTTCTGACATGCCCCTGGCTAATACTGAAAATACCAACATCGCTTTGACAATTTTCACAGAAGTTGCAGAGCACAAAATGAATGAAGCAACTAAACAGAGTGAAAAGAAAAATTCAGATCCAAAGGTTCTTGTCAAATGTCAACCCTCCAGCAAATAATACTTGATTATTTCATGCTGTTGGAGACATTGATTTTTGATTCTTCTCATTGTTGCTTCAGAACACATCACTCAGAGATGTCAGTAGATCATAGGGATCACAGCGGGATTCTGGAGCACCACTAGAGAAGCAAACCAAAAGTTCACCAGTACCTACCTGTACATTAAATGCCACAGCAGAAGAACAGGGAAACATTCTTTTCCTAATTCACGCTTACTCTTTAAAATTATCCGTGAAGATATGCTCACTTTAGCTGTGATACAGCACTGCTGCATTTCAGACTGAAATCCAGACAAAGGAATTCCAACTTGGCTTCCCTGAACAGGATTTGCAACAGTAAGGGACAACATCATCTCCTTTTCTAATGAACCACATTAACTCTGGATGACAGCTTTATTTCTTGGATGACTTAGATCACTCAGCTATTAATCTATTTGTGCTGAGTCATGATTACAAGATATTAATTACTAGTTTGGTAAGTTATTTTTGTTTTTAATTTCCCTGGAGATTTATGCGCTAAATTTATACTCACACACCCAATTACAGGAAAGCCGTTGTAGCCAAAATGACTCCACAAATGGTATTATGCAAATCAATTACAGTAAATCACTGTGGCTCTCACCAGCAGCAGAAGTTATTGCTATCTTTTTTGCATACTCATAACTTCCTGAACAACTAATTTCAGCTGGAATTGCTTTCTGCCTCGCACTACAGCGAAGTCTGAATAAAATCTGTTCACCTTCCCCAGGAAATAATGGAAAAGACGAGGAAAAATTCACTTTATATCTGCAAAGACGCCTGTGAGTATACGTGTGAGTGTGTTCTGATAGAGACCAGTGTTCACCTAGTTAAAACCCTGGCCTAAGATCTTGCAGCTTCAGAAACATGAAGGCTGTTTTCACAAAAACCTCTCCACAGCTAAGGCTTCCAGATGGCACACTGAGAGACCAGCCTGCAAGCCCCAAATCCATACTATCAATATTAATTATGTAGATAAGGCTTCAGAGTGCACCCCCTGAGGAGATGACGGAACTTTTAAAGCCTTGACTGACAAACTGACCCACAAACTGAAGCTGCCTCTGGACTTGCTGAACAACAACAGGAAAAGAGGCTCATCTCCTGTCTCACTGCTCTGCTTGAAATTCAGCATGGTTCAGCTGGCATTGCCTTACTTTAGAATGGAAAATGCCTCTAGCACCCTGGCCATTTTCTCTGCTTTGCTGGGGTAAAAAGTGCCAGGCTTGAAGGCATATATACACATTCATGGGGAAAAGGCTGGGAAAGAAGTGTCACAAGGTGCCAGGGCCACAGAGGCATGGGAAAGCAAGTAGGTAATGGTGACTTTACCACAGAGGCAGTCAAGGAGACGGTTGCTGCTATTTCATAGTAGGTTGTCCACTCCGATGTCATCGTTGATGGGTTGAAGTAAAACATTTCTACAACATATTTCCTGAATACCCCAAGGAAAGGTCTGTTCCAGCTCAGAACCACAGCAGTAGGTCCCAAAGGGTAAAGTGTCAGATCCTTTATTCCAGTGGGCACTGTAAACCAGAAATTATGGTTAGTAATGTGCACATGTTATCAGCTGCACTTTATTTTAAAATGGTATCTTTCCTTAATCAAGTCCTACTTATTTCTGGTTTTTTCACAACTTTAATTCCCAAGAACATCTTGGTCACAAGGGGTTGAATACCATTTTTTAAGCATTTGTCCTCCAGTTTAAAATCACTTTTTCAGAACTGGCTACGGACCACTTGGTGTTGGCTGCTTAGCTTGAGATAAAGTACACGGCTTGCTTTTTCATAAATGGAGGGTTCCATTCTACTCTGAGAATCAGGATGCTTAGGAGATATTTCAAGATGCTCAAAAACAAAAGCATCAAAAGCCAGAGCACTGCAAGACAGAAAAGTTTTCATCTCTAGCCCTCCTTCCCTGGGGAGCCTAAAGGTTCTGTCATGTATTGCTATTCTTGCCTCACACAGTGACACTGAGAAAGAGGAGTCAAGTGATTTGAAGAATGTCACATAAGGGTCAACTTCTGCAACCTGTATGGTCTGGAAAGCAATTATCCTTCATGACTTCACTGAGGCCACTTAAATAAGGACTTAGTGCTGACATTTGCCAGGGTTGCAGAGCCCCAGCTATTGCACACAGGGTCAGAATCTAGACCAGCACCCAGATTATTTCAGCCCATGTTAGCACACGATTGCCTTTACCTTTATAAATCATTTACCATCTCCTTCCTTTGCTTTCTCTACACTGCTAATACTCACCCTGTGAAAATGAGCCTTACGATAAACATTGGGAGAACTGAATACTTTTTAAAGTGCATTTTATTTTATTTGACTTTCCTTCATTGTTAGCCACCACAATTTGTTTTTCAGTTCTATTATTTTAGCATCAAATTCAATAACCCGTTATGAAAACTCACATGACTGTTGTTTTACTGCATAAAAACAGTCCCTTTGAAATAAGAAAGCTATGAGATGTTCTGTTCAGAAACTGATTGCCATTTTGAGTTTTTTAAGAATCTTTCATGGTTGTAAGGCCATACAAAAGTGGAGAAAATGAAGCAACTCATTTATTTTGGGTATACATGATTTTACTTTTGCAAAATAAAAGTAGAACTTTTCAGGTTTTTGAATTAGAGTGAGAAAGAAGATCAAAAGCTTTTGTAAAAACTGCCCAATTATAGAAATTTTAATATTAAAGTATATATAAATATTTCCTTATTAATTTTTCCTTTACTGAAATATAGCATACTTATAAAATTTTTATTCAGACCAAATTTATGAAAATATATAAGAAGATTGCCTGGAAAGAAAAGGCTCTCACCATAATCACTAGGCCACATATTGGCTTTTTTTTAAGGATTAAATTCTTAACAGGTTAACATTATTTTCTGTTTCACTTTCTTCCCTAAATCACAGAGAGGAAGCAGCACTAAAAATACTGAAGATCTTTAACTTTCAGCCACCTGCTCTCCCACTGAGCAGACCTTTTGTCAAAAGGAGACGCTGGGTGAGGCAGGTTGAGTATTTCTCTGCAAATGTAACTCTGTACACTGAATCTCTTTCTCTTTGCCCTCTCTCTACTTAATACATTTTGTTTAAGTGGTAATCTTAACAAAAGAAATTACACTGAAACGAAAAGATACTGAATTCTGTCCTAAATGACCCTTTATAGGAGCCTGGTGGAATCCTAAATCACAGGCAGTGGCTCTGCCTGTTGGACATGAAACTACATTCTTGAAAATGTTACTGTCAGTCTTAGAGGGTTCTTCTCATTTTCAAATCCCAAAGCAGAGAACAACACCAAGATCCACTGTTAAACTCAAGAAAATCAAGGCATGGTCTACAGGACTTAATGAACATACTACCTGTGTTCAAAAAAAAAAACACCCTAAAAGCAAATAAACGCATTTCATTCAGTAGGCTCAGGGGTTTACCAATGGAAAATGTGACAGGATCAGAAGGAGGTCCAACCAATGGTCCCTTCCGTAAGTAAACCACAACTTGGTACTGGGCACCAGGAACAAGATTTTCAATGAGGCTGCTGCTTGAATTCACCTAGGAGGAGAGGAACTCATCAGATATGAAGCACTCACTTGGTTAATAAAAGAATATTGAGACTGTACTTGAATGACTCCAGTTACAAAAGGCATGAATCCAAACACATTGGCATCGACAGCAAGAACTCCATTCATTAAGCCCCACATGGCAAAACTGTGGAAGCGGTCAGGACTGACTTCACAAATGATCTGACTCAGAGAATTGCACTTGCCCGGGTGCATAAGGTCAGCTATCTCACTGCAGATCCACTCTCTCTTACTGTCAAAGTTTATTAAAATATTCAGGCTACATTATTCATTTTCAGGTGGTATCATTCAGGCTGGAGTATTTAGACCATGTGTTTTTAATTAGAGCCTGAGGCTTTCCATCCGTCATCTGATGCAGCTCTGTGAGCTGAAGGCAGCATTTTGGGGAAGCTGTCTTCTGAGTGCATCTACTGAGTGACTCCATGGTGAAATCAGAGAGGAAATAGTCTCTGTCACCTCCCCTCCACAGAACTACAAACTGTGACTAAGGGGCACCAGGATTCTTCTCGTCAGTTTGAAAACATCACCGTTAACATTTTTGCTCTGCCACACCAGGTTTCAGTCAGAGCTGGAGGAAGAATTCCTGACCAAGGGATTCCTGGTCTGATACAACACAGAGAAGAGGCTCATTGCCTGAAGACTGCACTAACAGCAAATGCACAGAGCAGCTTTGAGGAAAAGCCTTCACACATCCTTTCTAGAGCTGCAGGCTGGTATTTCCTACTAATATTTTCTTCACAACCTTTCCAAAGTCTGTATCACAGCCACCTCTGCACTGGCGGTTTACTGCAACGCACACGAATTCTATCAGTGCCAGCACAGATTTTGTGAGGAACAGAATTTGTCTTTACCAGCTGCTCTGGAAAGCTAAATCATTTTTAAATCATGTTAGAAATTTATAGACCTCTGCACTGAAATTTGCTCTTTTCAGCTCATCAAGGAGAATTCAAACCAACAGCTATTAACAGTTCCAGGTACAGTAAGTTGATAAAATTTGATACAAATATATGTAATGACAGAAAGAAACAATTAACTGTATTTAGACCTTTCTACCTACTTGCAGTAAATACACATTTGCTTTTACAGATATCTTGTTTATTCACAGATTAACTTTAGGTACCAGTTTTTGAGTTTGTAGATGAGTTCTGCAGTATTTACTAAATCATAAGTGCATATATTTGTGATCTGTGTTTATAATCACTCACTGTATTTCCTTCCCATTTAAATGACTGCACTTTTTAGAAATATAAATAACAAGCTGATTCTGAAAAACAATTCTCAAATGGTCATGAAAAGACAATCCCAAACATTTAAATTCACAGCTATTCCTGAAATAAAACTCGGAATTTTTACAGAGATTAATTTTAAAAGGCATTTTAAGGGTTGAAAATTCTCCATATTAATTAACTTGCAGGGTTGATCACAAAGCTGAAGGAGAGGAAGATTTACAGGGAGTGCCAGCAGTCCCCTTCCATTCCCAGGGGTGGGCTGAGGGTGCAGCAGGGCAGCACTGCAGTCCCTTGCAGACTCCTCCATCACACACATTTAGGGAGCCAGACAGAAGTCACGGCCCTGCTCAGAAAAAGGCTGTATCAGCATCTTGGTGGGGTCCCTGACATGTGGGCTAAAACATCTTTCTAATTGAAGCCACGTGCCACTGATCTATCATAGGCACAGAGTCTGATGTGGGGTTGCACTCACTGAGGGTTTCAAGTAACAGAAAACAGTCAAGTTTTGGGGTTCAGGACCCCTGACGATTATAAACACAACCCATACAGCAGCCCTGAAGAACTGTTGTCCACACAAATCACAGGTGGTCTGAACTGCTATTTATTTCCCAGTGCCGACACCTTTTTCTATGGATGAAAAGGAAAGCTGACTTCTGATCATCCCAAAACTTCCAGAAAATTTACAGTCAGGTTCTGTATTCAAATGTGGGACAGCTAAGAAATAATTTATGCTACTTTGACAATAATGATGCATGTGAGCACCTCACTAATACAAATGTACTGCAGCATATGCCTGAGTGAAGGACTGGCCACAGCAAGTCCAGCAGAAATCCTGTTTTAAGAATCCTGTGGTGTCCTGCACATTTTCATTCCCGACTGCTGCGCTCTCCCCGCCACTCTGCACCAGCCATGTCCCTTTGGACTGCAGAAGGGAGCAGCTGCCACTGTCCTCTGCAGCCTGATAGAGCCCTGGGGCACAAGGATTCTAAACAGCAGGACGACTTTTTCCTGGACTGGAAAATGCTCCGTCTTCTGCCCCTTACCTCAGTGCAGTAATGTTTTTCAAGCCTCTGACTTTCCTTTTGCTTCTGGCAGGTGAGGGAGAGCACAGACACGATGGTGCTGTTGCCACTGCTCTCGTGGGACGCCGTCCAGGATGTCAGGGCAGTCGTGGAGCTCAGCACCGTCACGGTCACATGCTGGGGCTTCTCAGTGAGCTCCTCTATCCACTCACCTGTGGGGCCTGGGACATGTTCCAAAAGCACAGGTCAGCAAGCCACTCTATCCACTTGAGGCACTTGTGATAAAACACCCCACTTTCAGGGAATTATTTATTGCTGGTGAGGGAGGTTGGACTGGCAGCTGTCCACCTCCACAGCCCGCAGGCAGTAGAGATGGCAGCCCTGGGAAAGAGCCTGAGGTTGCTGCTCATGCAGCAGAGCTGATGACACGACAAACGTGACTGTGAAAATTCAGATTGCAGTATTCTCTGTTGCTTACCAGAAACCACCCAGCAGTATCAGATTTGCTCCAAGGGAATGCTTAAAAGCAGTGACAGCCAATAATGTACAGATCATTGACCAATATTAAAGGATAAGCACACAGAATTTTTCGCCTCTCCACATACTAACACACCCTCTGAGCGTACCACAGCCTTGAAGCATGAAAATCAAGTTCACAGAGGTTACCACAGTGAAGAATCTCACTCTCCACCAGACTTTTTGGAGCACTTGGTAGAGAACACAGCTTTAAATATAGATAAAAGAACAGCTTGGAAAATAACTTCAGCCAGACCTGGTAAAAATTTAGTATTTCATGAAAGTAGCCCATTTTTCTTGTCACTTTTAAGTGATACTTGTGACAGCTCTCTCCTTGACATTCTTCCTCCGTGCAACTCCAGTGGTAATTTACATTTATTGATAAAATAAAACAAATGCCAGAGCAAGAATGGGGTTTAAGATCGGCCTATAAGATTTGACTGCTATCTGGATGTAACAAAAATATGTAACACAAGCCAGTAATTTGACAGGATGATTCACTGACCAAGTGCTACAAGGAAAAGGTAAGACTGATGCTGTGGGCAAAATTTATTCACAGCAGCAGACCCACACCCACGCAGGTGACAAAGAGGAATTTGATTATTAGATTAATCTCTGGAGACAGTGGATGTACAGATAGCTCTCACTATTCAGAAACTGTTTCAGCACTGGCATTAAGGGAGCAGAGATACCTCATGTCATGACCCAGAGTTGTAGTCCCCACACAAAGCCTACTTGATCAGAGTCATAAAGAGGAATGGAAAAGCAATTTCAACCTGAGAGCATTTGTGCCTATCTCCAACTCAGCATTTTACCAGAAATACATATAAAAAATATCTAAAATACTAAGGACCTTGTGTTTGACAGAATATATAAGACAACTGCCAAGAACCCTCATTTTGTTTTAAAGCCTCTAAAACTAACTGACAAAACTCAAAAAACCAAAGGCTCTTATGTGCTACATGTAAAATTAAAATATCATTACGTTCCTGTAACAGTTTAATACTTTATACACAATGAGATTCGAATTCATCCTTAATTCAGCCATCCATACCCCTATACTTTGGATTAACATGTCCTCATTTCTCTCAGGTCCACAGTTAGCACACTTCATGGAGAACACTGTGTTAAATACTGCTTAATGAAAATCTGTCACACCTTGCAAAACGGAGTAACATTTGGTAGTAATAGTAATGTTACATATATCTTTATCTATTTTGATGCTTTCCATATAATGAAGCTGTCTAGCTATTCCTAAAGAAAAGCAGAAGACAGTGAAATTACAAGAGCAGAGACCCTCTCTCTCATGTGTTGTTTTCTCGATGTTTTCCCATTCTTGTTTTTTTAACTGTAAAGTTGTTAAGAATGGGAGCAATAGTGCAATTGCTACATCCAGTCCAGCATTATGATTAAGTCTAAATACTTAGAATTTGTAGATGTTACGAGCTATTAAAGGCACAATTTTTATTCATAGTATACTGAAGTACTAGAGTACATTTCCTTTTAACATGAATTTTTCTGCCAGCTTTAGCTACTGTGTCTTGTTGCAGCGTTCACGGTTTGGGAAGGCATTATCTTCCCGCATGCAAAATTGTGCAGTGCTGAGAGCATTCCCCTTTCTCATTCCATGGGCATTCTCTGGGGTATATCTATTTCCTTTTGCAGAAAAAGGTACAAAGGTGACCACAGCCATTAGAAGGATAATGGTCTGAATTCACCAACACCTGTCTCACTTGCTGATCTAATTGTCAGTCATGGTATTAGCTTACACAGCAGCGTATGATTACTTTGTCTTTTACTAATCTCCAGTTAAGAAACTCTGGGATTCTAAAGGGAAATAATAAATTACTTTTTCTCCTTTGAATTTAGCAGGCTGAACCACTTCATCTACTGTAATTTGCTCAGAGACCATGCCATTTCAGAGTTCAGTGTTTAATTGTGCAATTCCCATACTCTCAGCCTGAGCTGCCCTTCATCCCTAACCCAGTATGTACTCCAGGAGTAAGGAAGTTAAATATTTCCAAGACTCTCCATAACCACCAAATTAATTCTTGGAATTAAATCCTCACTGTGAGAGATGCAAAAGGGTGACTCGTTTCAGTGAGCCACTTCTGAACACTGACTCCATCACATCACCTGCTTTCAGTTCTTAAGACTGCCAAGATGGCACAACAAAGGCCCATCCAGGCAGGTTGCAATATGTAACATATTTGCACTGCATTTCCTTCCCTGCAACAGGGAATTCCAGAAGACCAGGCCCTTGTGATCCATCAGCAGATGCCAGAGATGCCACAGTGGTCAAACTCTGCACGTTACAGCTATGTTGCTTAGGGAGAAAAAGATGGGTTTGATGAGATACTTACTGATATAAAAGCTAAGTGTTTTTGCTGATTGACTTCCCCGAACTTCACAAGAGCCAGAGGAGCTAAATGTTGTTACAGACAACTTATATTTTCCTGGTTCTTTCAGCTCAGCAACAAATTTGTGAGTGTCCTCACTCACTGTCAAAAATTCAGTTGCGTTCTCTAAATCGGGGGGGGGGAAAAGAGTGCGGATTAATTGAAACTTGAAAGGTTCCAGCCACCAAGAAAATTATTTACATCAGAAATGCTAATTTTGTTTCAGCTGTGGGATTAAAAGGCATCCAGAAGGACTGCATTTAAACAGTGTGGCAATGTGTACAACAGCATAAATCTTGTTTAACAAAAGAGAACTGCAAACTGCGATTTACTCCTCCTCCCTCACTTTTATGTTGCCCAGCCAGAAGTAGATGCTATTCAATGCAAGAAACTCCTCAAGAAATACAGGGGCTCTAACAAAGCCCTCTGAAGCACATACTAGATAATTAATAATTTGTAGAGGAGACAATCCACCAGTGGAGTTATAGAAAAGAAGCATGAGGAGGGCACAAGGCTCTGCTTTACCTTCCCTTTCAATATTGATATGGAAGCCATCAAACGCAGTAGGGGGCTTTGGGGGTAACCAGGTCAGCACCATCTGCACAGGAAGGAAGGGAGGGGGCTCTGCTGTGGGTCTGCCAGATGTGTTGGCCTCACTGGCTTCATAATCACTGGAAACTGCATTGACAAACTCCTCTTCCCCCTCGGATGACTCGGCTTCGTTAGACCACCAGGATGGCTGCGAGGTGGCCTCGTACTCGGTGCCATTGGAGCGGTCATCCAGCCAGGCTGCAGATGTGTTTGCGGCTGGGATTTCAGCTGGGCTGTCAGAAGGATGGCTAACTTTCTCTTTCCTTATGATTTCTTGTGGTCCCATGAAGGATTCTTCTGCAAAATTCCCACTGTGCTCTTCCCAGTTGTTTCTGTTGATTGGTACAATCTGAACAGAAATGTTTCGAGGTGGGTAAGGAACTAAAAGAGAAGCAAGGGTTAGTCTTTTAATAGGTATGTTCTGTACACCTTTAAATGTATTAATTCCCCAGACAAATAACAATTTTCTAGGGATTGTTTGAAATAACTTGTTCTTACTAAGATTCTCCCTTCTCTTATATATTCTTATACATATACCAGAAGTGATTCTAGTGGGATGAAGACGAGTATAAATTCACAGAATCATCACAAGTCAAGAATGCCAGGAAGTAAAGTAGATGTGCAGTCACAGTAAATCAAACTTGAGTGCTATTATAACAGCAAGGCTCCTCTAGTGTGAATTTTTAACAGCGAATCTACATCTATTTTATTGTGTCTTCCAGGAAGATCTTGATCATGGAAAAAAACCCCACCTCTGTAGAAATGAAACATATATGCAAAACTCATATATGGCATAGCTCGTATTAAAAAAAAACAACCTTCACGTTGCTGTAGGGCTTTTCATATGCTTTTAGCAGCCACCTTTTCACAAGCATTAAACATCAGTTTAAATTTTAATATTTGTGAAAGCTTGATCTTAAGATTTGGGTCTCCACAAGACAAGATTCTGGCACACAAAGAAGTTATTTCAGCTGATGCCAGGACGTGAACACACAGCATTTTGTCTGTCTCACTGTAATTGCTTGTCTGCCTTTCCTTACACACTCTAACTGTGAGTAGCCTCTGCAAATAATTTTGCCTGGCACCTTTTAAGCTGGCACTTTACAGCACACTAATTTGTTCAGCTCCCATCCCAGCCACAGCCACTAAGAGAAAACCCAACTCTACATTCTCATTGCAGTTCATGTGAAAAATGAGCGATGGGAGGGCAGCAGGAAAAAAAAAAAAGGTGATCCTGTTGGTTATGGTTCAGTATCTCAAGAACTGTATTTAGGATCTTCAGGATGGAACTCAGCTGGCATCAGTTGGCTTTGTTCTGTCCAAGGCAATGGACCAACATGAGTGTATTCATCTGAAGATTTGGCCTTTTGATTTTTATCACTGGTTCATTTCACTTTGGACCTTGATAAATGTCTGCGGTCCAACACATTAACAAAAAAGTTTTGGGCACTGTCCCAGGACCAAATTAAATTAGTTCTGGACCCTGAACAAATGCAATTTTCAGCCTCTGCAACATTGCTGTCTTGGAAATTAAAAGTTCATGCTTCAGGGCACAAACTGGCGGCCAAGTCGGGCAACTATGACATTCTTCTCCGTGCTGGAAAAGTGCACAGTGAGGAAAGCCTTCTCAAGCAGTTTAGCTATGATTCAGTGCACAAGGAGAGAGACCAATAGAGATAGATCAATAGTCTGCTCAGTGCAGCTATTCCTGTGGCTTAAAAATTAATTCCTAGCAGAAGGCCCAGGATATCTCACGTGAAGCAGAAGTTATTTTCTAAGAAGCAAGCTTTTATGACAGGAACACCCACACAAATTTCCCTCTGCAGGGCTTGTACACACAAGCCTATGGAATAGCCACAACATCCTCCTCCCTTGCTCCCAGCACTGCCCCCACACAGACCCTCCTCTCTGTGGGATCAATCCCCTCCCCAGAGAAGCAAGAAAAGCAGCAATACAGACTTGGAAGAAGTGGTATTGGTAAGAATTGGTAAGAATTTTCTTCACCTGTTCTGTGCTGTTTGGGCTCATGCTGGACCCCGCTGTATTCCACGAGCGTGCTCTTGTTGAAGGTTGCTTCTGATACCAACTGAAATGTGATGTTACTGTAGCATATGCCTGGCAGCCAGTGATTGAAAACTGTTTTACCTTTAAAGAAATCTGCAGAAGGTTTAAAGTGAAAAGAAGAAAGGAAAAAAAAGAGGATAATGCATCAAATGTTCACTTTCTGATAATGTGACTGCACATGGTGAATGGGCAATGTTTTAGATCTTTAAACATTTTTTCAACCTGCTCTGAGACATGAAATTGTAATAATTCAGTTTGCCAACACTTTTCCTGGCTGTCAAAGCCACTTTGCTACCAGAAAATAAAAAAAGAAAAAAAAAAAAAGGGCCCAGCACAAGAAACATGAGCTGCTTTTCACCAGCAAGGGAACTGAATCTGGCAACCTGCTCCACATGACACTGAGTATCTCAAAGAGCATCTGACGGTTCCTGCAGACCTTTAACTGCTGCACGCAAAAGCCTCTTTGGTCTTTTGCTGACTGAGGCCCAGCGTTCAGGGGGGACCTTCAAAGGAACACCTGCCTGCCATCGAGCACGAGCCACCAGCACAACACGTGTGGGCTGAAGAGAACTTGCTCAGGGCTATCTGGCTGTGGGAAGGAGCATGCAAGCTGATTAGGGAATCTCCTAATTTAGGTTGACTCTTTTATTTATCAGCAGCTTTAGTGTTACAGCCCCTGGAACCATCTATTAGCTGCAGAAGATAAAAATTACTGCTGGCATCCCTTTTGCTCTCTGGAAAGAGGTCACCTGTATTTTCTGCTACAGTCCAGACTTTACCCTTCCTAACTTTTGGCACTTTACAGCATTGAAAATGTGATTTCTAGCCCCACTTTGTATTGTAGCAAGGAGACTCCCCAATTTTCTGACCTCCTTTCTGGAGGTGTGTATCTCCCTCTGCTGACTTTAAAGTGAGTTTACAATGACCAGTTTTCTGTTTTGGGATCCTTATTTCAGTGTGTAAAATTCAACTCGGCACCTACTGGATTGCCCAAAGGCATTTTACTGGCACTATGGAATGTTAAATCATTGGGATTTCAGGGCCCACAGAGTATGTGGGTGCCTTCCTCACCTTTTAGGGTGCTTCCCACAGGACAGCCCCGTTTATATCTCTGAGACAGATACTGTGCTTAAGCTATACTGCAGGGCGAAAGTTGTAAACAAATACATGAAAAGGTTCAGCTACAAACAGATAAAGAAAGAATTTGCTCTTTTTAGATCATTTAGATGGTTAGGTTGGTCGTTTGTTTAGGCTGGCTGTCTAGACTGTTAGATTGATTGCCCTTGATTAGATTAGTCTAAGAACACTGAAATTTGTATTATGCAGGAGGGTTTATTAGCTTAGGGACAACACTGAATGCTGCAGTAATGTACTATATACACTGTCAGCACTGTGTCACTGTATGCTGATACAGAATTTGGCTCCAGGTTTGGTCCCGTGCCAACAATCAGGTTTATTGAATGGGTTTCCCTCCTCTGGGATATCCCAGAGCTTTCCTATCGGCTACAGACCAAAGAGGAAACCTTCGTCAGAGGGAAGAGCCTGGGAGCTTTTGTATTGCTTTGGACTGACACACAAGCACCAGCACCTGGGGATGCCTTCCCAGGCTGATTTCAGCCTGATTACAAAAATCCAGACCACCAAGTCTTCCTCTAAAATCCAAAAGAAAGAGAGCATCACTAGAACTAGTATTCTAGCAATTTAAAAATCCCAAGTGAACCACCAGCTCCATTCAAAGACCCATCCCTTACTTCATGATATAAAAGCTGTTACATAAAGACATTACCAGAAATACAAATACATGTCAAAACCCCACCTAAGACCACGGTTTAAAATGTTTCCAGCAGAATTAGTATTGAATTTTGGTGAAACAGTTTCCTCCTACCTTTGTACAGCATTGTTCGGTAGTCTTTTCCTTCCCAATAGCTTATATTTACCCTGGTAAAAACATTGTACTTCTCTGGGTACTGAATTTCAAACAACACTCCTGTTTCTGGAGATGGTTTGTAATCATAGATAGAAACATTGCTCACTGGAAGTGGTTCTAAAGGATGTACAAACAAAAAGGGGAAAAAAGGAAGAAAGGAGCGGATTAATAGGCAAACTGAGTTCTTTACACATATACAATACCAATGAAAATAAATGGTTTTGTAGGTACAGCACAGACACTCTTAAATCTACCAGGTGATATCTGGGGCTTCACTGAAGTGTGGGGCAAAGCTACCTGGGACATTGACAAAGCCAATATTTCAGTATTCCCCTCCCTCCAAAGAATTGATCTTCCTAACACTTACACTGTAAAGGAAAAATTTCCATATTTGACATTCAAAATATGTTATTATTTAAGCACTCACAGTCATCACCTCAGAAAGATTTTCATCTTTAAAACTTGTCAATCATGTGAAAGTGCCCAGACAAAAACATCGCAACACTTGAAACTGCTGTGACTTCAGCATAAATGTAGAGCTTTTAAAATGAGCTGAGAAGATTATCAGTGTAATGGCCAAAGGGAGCCACATGAATGAAGATTTTCTATTTTGGTATCTATACATTTCTTTATTTCATGGGTAGTTACACAGCCCCCATTCCTACCATGTGAGAGGGCCACCACCTTTAACATATTTATTCCCATCAAAGTTCTACAAACTAAACAGTACCATTACCATTATTTTACAGATGAAGAACCGAGGTACAGAGAAATAGAGTGGTTTATTGGATGGCACAGGTAAAGCCTGTGCATAGGAAGGAGCTAAGTCAGGAACTGCTGATCTAATGCTCTGAACTCAGAGTCAGGTAGGCTGCAAAAACTAAGAAAAATATCCTGTGTCCTGTCATCTGAAATCCAGACCAGTGTAGCTCCATCAGCACAGGGAAAGCCACGCCAGTTCACTGCAGCTGGGAGGCTGGATTGTTGCTGACAATAAGAGAGCCACATTTTTATTCAGCCTTCTCTATTCATAAAAAAACCCCAACAAAAACTAAAAAGAAAAAAACACCTTTTTTTTCAATGCTCTCCTCAGCAAGAAAAAATTGACAGCAACCCAACTAGCCTGTGGTTAAGAGGTCCAAGCAGATACTCAAAGCAAGGTTATCCTGTTAGCTGAAATTTTTCCTGCTAACATATTTTAATAGAGATAGTTAATGCAATTAGGCCTACATCCTTAGAAAGATTAGCATGTTGATTTAGTTCTTGCATACTACAGGGATCAGAGTGCAAAATTTAGGCTGTTGATTAGCACGGCATTAGAGGACCTGTTTGAGTGCAAAATTCTGCTGCCACAGGCCCTGGAGAAAAACTAATAAAATATTTTTCACCAAAGAGCATACAGTCACAATGGGCAAAAGAAAGAGTAGATGAAAGGGAAGATTAGTATCAGTATCAAAAGTGGAATTATCCTGCAGGAGGTAGGGTAGGTTAATCAAAGGTGGAAAAGCAAGACTGTAGTGAAAAACAAAAGGAAATCCCAATGACCAGTACAGTACTTTCACTACAGCAGTAACTTTCCAGATGTGATGGGAAACACAGAAGAAAAAGCAACTTGGAACAAAACCATAGATGCAAACAGAATCTCTCACCAAGACCAACGTGTCATCATTTCTAACTTTGCCAGAGCATGCAAATGCAATGGTGTGGGATTATGAAACTATTTCTTACGGCAAAGGCACCCAATTATCTTTGTGAGATATATATCCATATATTTGTACATTAACCAGATACAAATAGAAACTCCCCATCTCACAGATACCAACAGGCACTTCAGTGATGGGATCTGTGAAAATTCTGCTGACATTTCACGATAGCCTAGAAACAAATAGGAGTAAAGCAGATCTCAGGAAACAAAGCCTACCCTCTTCTTTCTGCCGACACTCCTCCCATCGCTTATTCCGAAATAAACAGTGGAGATGACTGCCCACATGACCAGAGGGTTCATATCACAGCTCACACAGCACATGAGAGTAGTTTAAATGTCAATAACAATCTCTAAATAGCACAATGCTTATGTGCAGTCATCTCTCATGTTAGCGGGTGTGCCCTGGGCTTTCTCCTGCTATCTCATTCACATCTGAGGTCTCCTCATTTCTGAAAGAATTACTGAAACTTTCCTATGCCAGTGATTCAATTACCCCATTTATTCCTTCCTACAACAAATCAAATAAAGGATGGAAGTTATATTCATTTTTAATCCAAATGATTTTTCCTCCTGATGCTTTGATTTAATTAACCAACAATTGAATTAAGCGGTAATCACTGCAGACTCTCTTTCGTGTCGCTATCTTCCGCTCGCTATCCTCTCCTTGCTCATGGCTGATGTTAGCAGAGCTGCATGAGTGATATAATGCAATTTAAAGATTCTTCCATTATCTTACTTCCTTCGGCACCAAATCTTCACATCAAAAGCTATTTGCACACTGTGAAATTAAAAGAACACTCAGCAGATAACCATCATGTTCTGTCTTTCACTTACTAATTGCTCCTAGGGTTATTAAAATTAAAGAATACGTAAAATGCCACCCTTTACTACCTAGATTTATAATTCAGAGCATAAACAGTCTGGTCTTTTTAATTTTACCATTTTCAGTGTTTAGGATGCACCTTGTCACAGATTTCAGGGGCTGTCAAGAAATAGCTTAAATAAAGTGGAATTACAGAAATATAATACTTAGAGCTTTATAAAACCTCTGTACTACATTGAATTCGTATTACAGAAGGGACTTAGTGCATTTCAATGTCCCTCTAATAGTTTAAGGCACCTCTTCACTTACAATCTCTTTATTTTTAGACTTGCAGATTGTATTACACACAGAGAGACAAGATTGCAGGACCAAGTCCTAAATCTGCCATTTTTCTCTGTGTCTCACAATCTACTGCTTCTGTAGCAACTGCTTTCCCATCTTATCTGTTAACAGGAAACTTAACTTCTCCGTTTACCCTGGACTTTCCAGCACTTTGCATTTAGCATATAACTTGCATTACACAAGCATCAAGACAGCACAATAAATGTGCCTAACATGTTCCTCAAATGTCCTGGGAAATTCTGAATGCTATATCCTCCATTGATGCATTCACTTTGTGTCAGACACATTAATATCTGCAATTTGGGGGGGGGGGGGGGAGGGGTGGGGAAAGTACTGTGAAAATAGGTACCATATTTCAATCCACATCAATTTGTTTGTAATATTTGTAGACTGGGTCACTCCACAAATTGAATTAGATTGATTATTGTGCTAGCTTAGACATAGCATTACATGTAGGACTGAGCTCAACTCCCTTGCTTCTCACACTGGAATGCAGATTAATCATTATTTACCTCCATATTGTGACTTTTATGAAAAAGATGCCCCATTAATGGAGTGACCTAACCCCCATGGGTAATTCCCTTCATTCACAGGAAGAAGTTGTGAATTATCTGGATGACACTGTTCATACATCTGTATGATTACCAGGAGTAAGGCACAGCCAGGGTAAAGCTTCCATTATGCTGTAAACTTTAGCATGTTTTATCTCTTGTTAAAAGGAAACCATCTTTGAGATTAAAGAAGATGTTGTTTAATACTTTGGGAACATAATGTTCAAGTTTATGATAGGTAATAGAGATCTTGTGCTACTGCTTACAAAGGGGGAATATAAGTGAAAATAGTTCCTGAGAAATGATGATACATAGTGCCATTTCTACATGGCCCCATAGGATGATAAATACAAAGATGACACAACCTAAAAAATAATGTTGTTCCACGAACAAAGGCATAGCTATTGTTCTTGAACAGATTTAGGCCAATTGTTTAGATCCTCCTTACAATGGAAATTACAGCAGGAAATCATATGGTTGCAGTTCTTTCTGTTTCTTTGATTCTGATGGAGAGGTTTTTCCACCCTAGAAAGAGGATAACATGGTTTATTTGCTGGGAAAAGCTGAGCACTAATGGACCTAGATGCTATTCTGAGTTACATTTCAAAGTTAGGGCTGCCACAGATAAGCAGCCCTTCTAAAGATGTTTCACATCATCCTTTAAGAAAGAAAAACATGAAGGGCTGAAGTTTCACATTTCATTAGGGGAAAAAACCCTCTGAAGCTCCGAGTTAAAGAACTCTGATCCATTAACAAGGCAGAGGAAAGGACTGGACCTGCTGAATCACTTCCTGCAGCATCTGGCACAATGACAACGGAGCATTAACCGGGTCTAATGCCAATTACTCTCTGAGAGCTGGAGATCAGAGTCCCAGGCAGCAGCCTGTTGGTCTCTCGAGGAGAATACTTTTTGTAGGAGACACAGAGGCACAACTCTCCCTGAAGGGAATATATTTCACAGTCATGTATGTAAGGAATCATCAGCTCTTGAAACAATGAGACATTTACCACTCAAAACTCCTAATCACCAGCTAAAATAAAAGCCAGGCAGAGCTGCTCTTAATCACCATCAGAGCTCCTCAGATCTGGATTTCTCCAATTCCCAGCAGAGACACATTTTTCCTGCAGGACACAATAGCTTTGCAATGTACTGCTTTCCCCATTCCTTCTAATGTACAATTTTTTTTTTTTCCTTCACAGTATAAAGTTGACAGTGGATTTGAAAAAAAAAAAAGAAGAAAAAGATGCTATATGGGTATGACTCACCCTGGGAAGAATAAAGTAAGGCTTCAAGCTGGGAAAACGTAGGATGAATGAGTGAGAGTATCAGTCACTGGCATTACAGATGTACTCTTTATTTATCTCATAAACTACTTTAAAATCAATTAGTAAAAGGTGAAACTTTATTTCAAATATTTCAAAGCACTCAATTAATTACATAAATTCTGGAGTTACTCCTTCCCCATTGAAAAGCCAAAGCTCCAAGAGCAGAGGAAAGCAGGCCTGAAATAGTTGTGTTAGATACCAGAACTACTTCTAACATTGTCCAGACTGAAGACTGGATGGAAGGTCACTTTGACAGGCAGAGCATAATCACACTCAAAGGAATCTGGCCAGCAGGGTGGGAGTCTCACAACTATTCTTGTCAAAACCATTGCAGACATCTTTAAAAAGTGGTCAGGGTTTCAGCTCCTCTCCTTCAGTGAGAGCCCAATTTGGCTGAACACAACTTTGCTACAGAATCAGGAGCAAAAAACACCATTTTGTGCTCAAATTCCATGTTACAGGTTTCCTATCTAAGAGTTTTCAAATAGCTCATCCTTTTCATTACAACAATCTGGACCACGGCGCCTAAACGAGGAAGTTCTACAGTTTGTGGTGTTTTGATTAACATGAGAAATTATTCCAATGAAATTATTCCTATCAGAGCCGATCAGAACTGTGCAGTCTTGTAGAAAAGGACCAAATGAACAATGGAACCTCAAGTGGTAACATACGTGCACGAATACGTGCGTGGATGTGCTTACACGCACGTGCAAGACAAGGAGGTGATCCAAGACAGCCGGCATGGCTTCACCAGAGGCAAACTGTGCTGACAAATCTGGAGGTTTACACTGCATAGGAGGAAAAACTTCTTCACTGAAAGGGTGGTCAGGCACTGGAATAGCTTGCCCAGGGAAGTGGTTGAGTCGCCATCCCTGGAAGTGTTCAAAGAATGCATGGAGGTGGCACCTGGGGACATGGTCTGGCGGTGAACTTGACAGTGTTGGGTTAAGGGTTGAACTTGATGATCTCAGAGGTCTTTTCCAAACTAAATGATACTATGATTCTATGTTATATGTGTATTTCTGTGACATGATTTTGTATTTTTATATGTACATATTTATGCCCATACATTTACGTGAAGAGTTACACATACACACATATATATATATATAATACATATGCCTATCTATAATGTATAAAATACATATTTTGTTAGCTTTCCAATGCTTTTCCGGCCAGAAACCTTCAAGGGGTAAAACAAAAGTCTTCTCTTAAATGGGTTCTTCTCTTGCTTAAAAAGTTTCAGCCTGTGAAGAGACATAGCCATTTCTTTCCAATTCCCTTAGATGTAGCATATTGATGGGGGACGTGAACAGGAGAAAGGAAATGTCATCAGGATACACCATTGGAAAGCAGAGGTCTTCCAGGACTCTCCCTGAATTCCTAAGTAGGCAATGCCTTTGAGGGACCTTGGTCTCGTTCTGACAAGCACTATTTGGTTACCCTGTGTGAAACTGAAATCTCCAGCACACGGCCACGCTGAAAGGCTGCATCTCCCTGCACAGTGTCCTTTGCAAACTCCAGGAGATCCCAGAAACCTCTTGAGAGTACTGTCTTGGGAATAACCACACTGGCATCACTGGCTATCCTGCTTGATTTATTTTGTGGCAGCCTAATGAATGGGGTCAATCTGCCACTGGTAAAGCTCTCCTGACACCAATGAAGTTAGAACAGGAATTAATTTGGTACTGGAAGCTAATTGCAATGTGCCATTCTTTCATGTGTAAGATTCAGAAGGAATAAGGAATAACTTAGATAGTTACATGTCTTTGCATGATTAAATAAGCCAAGAATATTAAACAGTCAGACAGCATATGGCAAAAAGAAAAATACAATCTATCCTAATTATTGTCTGCCAAAAAAATCAAGTTAATTCATAATCATAAAATTATGTAAAACAGGCAGTGGACAATACCAATAAGAGGGGAAAAAAACCCAACAACAAACCAAGTACAACCACATACATTTTTGTAGGAGAAACCAGTGGTCACTACAGGAGTTTTTAAGATCTCTTCTCAAAACCTGATGGGTACCGACACACCTGAAAAAGCCCACGCTGCCATGCTGTCTTTTCATTCCAAATTTCCTTTCAGTTCTGTAGCCTTGTGCTCCAAAAGATGAACTTAGGAGCAGAGGCTGCTAGAAGAGAGCCAGCACTCATCCATCTGCCTGACAGAAAATATCACAGAGGAGACTGGATCCTTTCCCTTCCAAAGCTCACAATTTACAACCTACTTTTAGGGTTCAGTACATCCTTCAATGCTGCCTGCAGGATTGCCCTTTCTTTCCCATGAACGTGGTTGTCTCTCTGGTGAGATAAAACCAGAGAAATCCACTATTCTCTCTTTGTTACACATTTTCCACTGGCAGCACTGGCTGCATGCCACAATCACTGCTCCTTCCAAGGTCTGGGGGAGCAGAAGAGGTCACAGCAGGAAACCCCAAGATGCTGCCAGCACACCCCCATAAGACAGGTGGTGAAACCATCAAGCCTTGGAGGAGGGAGAGTGATCCAGGATATGCCCTTGGAGCCATCAGACTCAGACTTTTCCAGGAACACCTTGTGGAAACCCCCTGAGTCACAAATGGGAAGCCTGGGGCTGGCTTTGATGGGCTGAGTGACTCTGGCTCCCTTCTTCCTTCAGAGATTCCCTGCACAGGAGCGTGTGCACCATCTGCCAGCTTGGATCACACTTTCCCTGCTCCCAGAGACCTTCGTGGGCTCTGGAAATCAAAGAGCAATGAGCCCTGCTGCACAACTCCAAATGCAGCATCCAAAACCAGCTAAAAATGCATAGTGAGGCATTTTTTTTTCCAGTTGTATATGGCAATGCATGCTTCAATATTTTCTTTGAAGAAAACAAACATGAAATAGAAAATTGGATTAAAATTACTACTTTGCTTACAAGGTTAAAGCAGTCAAAGGAAAGGAAATTCAGGCTGCCTGTGAATCCTGAAATTGGTCAGTACTTGCATTACTCAACAACATGATACTTCTTCCCATGGGGCCCTTCATGGTGTTCCTCACCAGGGCACAACTTGAGCACAGAAGGGAAGGCTGAAGATGATACAGATGATGCAAATTGATGATATAGATGATGCAAAATCTTCTTACTCCTAAATTTTAGGAACCTCACTCAATAACACATGAGCCTGCTTTAACATGCTCTGAATGCTGTTAGAGTGGATGGTGTTTCCTCATTGACACAACAATACAGGTACAAAAAATCGTAACAATTCCTCAGATGTAAGACAACTGAAACTACCCATACATTCCAAGGTGCCATTTAGGGGAAAAAAAAATAATATCTGGAAATTAGTCCTGCTCCATCCAAACAGATTTTTGTCATCTTCCAGATGAAGAAATTATTTTATATTCTACAAATTATTTTCAGGTTGGCACATGCAACCAGTCCTGGATCAACCTCAGAGCCAGAAGCACAGCTGGAAATCTGTGGTACTTTTTATGGTGACAGAGCACACAAAATCACACATCTCCCCCAGGATCAATGCACCTGGAAATAGTAACAGACAGGCTACTACAGATGTGTTCTCCATCACAAACACCTTCAGCTGTACTGGCACAAACACATGGTTTTGGTGACTGGTGTCTGCTTTCCAAGTTTAGTATTGCTTCAACATATTAGCAATCAAAGAACAATGTTACAGCATTTAAAACAGGATAAAACTCCCCATACAACAGGAGTGCTTACACTGAAATGTCAGTCAACACCTGTCATGCCCTTTTACCAGATTTTTGGAACTCCTGGTTCAAAGGGTTTAGGATAAACATCTGAAAAGGGGGGTTCGTTCATCACACTATTTTAGTATGTCACACCTCAGTGCTCAGGAAGGGTCAGCCAGGGGAAACCTACAGCATTGCCTTTCTTTTCGCCCACAACTTGTGAATTTTCACTCACACGTTGTCAGGACTTTTTCCCTACTGTTCTCACACAGGGGTGCATCCTACACACAAGCAGGACCCACTGAAAAAACCCAACAACCACCCAACCTTCTTCACAGGAAGAACTTCTGGGGAAAAAAGCCACACACAAAGACAAGAAACAGAAGAAAAGAAGAATAAGGTGTTACTTACTGGTTAACACAGTGATTGATCTCGCTGACTTGGAAACCATATTTGAGTTCACTACCAAGAGAGTTACTATGTAATACAGGCCATGGTATTTGGCATTAAAAACCACAGGGGCAGGTAAAGTGCTATTGAATTCGTCGAACTGGAAAAAGTAGTTCTTGGATTCTCCAGCTATCTTCACAACATATACAGAGGATGAGCTCACCACATCTGATGCTTCCAGGGAGACAACGATACAATTGTCTTCTCGGACAGCAACTTGGAAAGGTTCTGCATTCTACAAGACAAGAATAAAGAGTTTGTTGAAGTAAAATAAAGAGTTTGTTGAAGTATTTTACTTTCACCTATTTCCCTTGATAGTCAAAAGATACTCACGTTATATTTGCAATAAAGTTACATCTTACATTCTACAAGAGAGTTAACATCAAACAGGAGCAATTATTTCAGGCTACAATTCACAGTCAGCCAAAGCCCACAGGTATCTGATTATCAGAGGCCAGTCTCTCTGCAGCAGAGGCTGGATCCTGCTGTGTGTTTTCTGATACTCCAGATACTCCATTCCTTACATCCTGAGGAATAAAGCCTCTGTCATTCTTTCATGAGGAAAGGTGAAGTAGAGCAGAAGAAGGATGAGATTGTAAAGGGTATCAGGGGCAAGAGGATTTCCAATAAAGCCTCAAAGTCATTTAAATCCCAAAAAAGGAGGTGATTAAATCAAGACTCTTATCTTGCAGAAACAGGATCATATATTCCTCAATGCAATATATTCTGAAAGCCTACAACTGAAGAATAATTTTTGGCACTGCCTAAGCTTTTCCAAATATGCCTGTTCCAGCAAGTACCAAGTGATAAGCAGCTCTCACCGCTATGTCCACAGTTTTGGCTGGCACTTTTCACTTCCTAAGCTACAGCATTTAATTTTCAATATTTCTTTTATTAGTAGCAGAGAGAAAGGAGCAATTTAACCTTGTTTTCATATATCATGAGCATGTTAAGTCATTGCTGGCTGAAAACATTTTCCTTTTTATTAATTTCAAACCAGCTGTCAGGAGAAGCACTTGTTCTCTACAGGAATTTCAAAACAGATTCATGATCATTAATGAGAAGGAAAAGTTCAAGCTTACATTAAGAGTTGCTTTTTTGTTTATTAGACCACACCACAGCTTATAATTTTTTACCCCCCCTAAAAACTGTAATAGCTGGTATTTTCAGTTCCCAACTCCACAGTATTTCTTTTTCCTTCGTATTTCACAGGCTGAGAGCTCTCAGGGAAAGGTGCAAAATCAAGGTTAGTTTGCAATTTATTCGATCGAGTTGCCCCTGTACCAGAGAGGTAGAGACCTCCTACAGAGATTAATTCTAGCAGCCTGATTACCTCCTATCTCCTTGTGGTTTTGTTTAGTGGGAATTTTTCCATGAAAACAATATTTCTAGGATTTATGCTGCAAGAAGCAGGATCCCTATTTGAAATTCACACACATGGTGTTGCCAGCTCCCAGAATTCAAAAAAACAGCTCAACAAAAACAACAGCAAAAAAACCTCCTAACAACAACAACAAGAAACCCACCAAGAAAAAATAATTTGTTCTAGGAGTGTAAGATTTAAAACAGCAGCAGTTTGTCTTTACAATTCATGGTATTATCATTGGGCTTTGGCATCTACAGTGTACCTAATGTTATACCACCCTATAGGCCAAGCTACAGGCTTGAGACAAAGGCCCTAAGCAAACCCACTCATCTGATCCAGCATGAGAACAAGGCACAAAGCATATAACCAGTCCAACCCAAATAGGATAACCTGTCTGGACACCTTCAAGCCTGAGATTAAAAACAGAGGCAGTGCAACCTCAGCTGCTGATCTGAGGTTCACTTTAATTAGTCTTTTAAAAAATTACTTTTAAGTTGTTAAAATTGTATCTGCCAATGTTATCAGTGGGAGAATATTTTGGTGCAGAAGTCTGGGTAATTTTTCACAGATGGCAAAGCAACTGTTCCAAATGGCTTACAATATAAGACTACGACTACATAAAAGCTTCCATGTGTTTTCCTCAGCCTCAGCTGAATTCAAAAGGCTTACCCTTGAGTAGATCAAAACTCTACACTTCAAGCGGTTGTATTTTGCCTTAAATCCCAGTCTAGCATTTGGATTCACACAGATTCAAACCTTTAACTGGACATTATGCTTAGATCTGGTCAAAACCAAGTAGAGTTTCTCTTATTCTTCTTCCTCCCTATTTTGCGCTCACTAAGAAAATGTGGAATTAATCCTACTTCAGCCCTCCTGCTGTGGGAAGACAGGAGAAGGAAGGCACAGATGAGATGGCTTTCCAAAAGCACATGCAGTATTTCATCACAGAAGCCATGGTTGTCTTGCAAGACCGAGCAAGGACTCACCAAGGTTATTTCTACATAAGCTTGAAGTTCATGTATCTGTGGGTTTTGACCTTCCATGGACTTGCATTTGAATGCTTCACTAGAGGAAAAAGAATGGTGTTATCTCTAAAATTATTCTGGCCTTCCCTTGGCCTTGGCACTGAATTCCACAGTACCAACTCCACATCCCTACCTTGCTATGCAGAACCACCCAGCAGGGCCAAACCAATTTATACGTGCCAACGAACAGTTCAAAGCAAGCTCCTTATAGCTGGTTGTGCTATAAATCATTTGCTATGCTAACCAAGTACAGCTGGAATTTAAGCATACAATTGCGGAGTCATGGACATTCCTAAGATGTAATTAGATGCTTTCAGAGAATGCTCATATGGGTTGTGATTTTATTCTTTGACTCTTCCACGGGTATTGTATTAACCATGATGAAGACTGTACTTTTATTTTTTCCCCTTAATGTTCTCGTGAATCCACAGCAAGCACCATCCAGCAAATGATTCATGAGCCTTCTACAACAGCTCTCACACAATTAGCATGGAATGCCTCTGCTAGCTAAATAAAACTCTCAGATGGATGCTGTTGTTACCTATGACAATACCTATCTGGGGTAAATAGCTTTTTCTGAGTCCTCTATCACCTTAAGCATGTGGGGATTGTGAAATGATAGCTTCCCTGCTCCATGTACCTGTGGTCCAGATGCTTTGGAACCACTGCTGCCATGATGCATTTTTTTGAGGGCCCTCTCTTTAGAAGCCATGTGCCCCATCCAACCCCTTCCTTTACCCATCTGCAGAATGCATCCCTCTCTTGAGTGGTCCCCTTCCAGTGGCTATGTGTCCCTCCTCCACACCCCTGTGTGCTCACAGGCTTTTCAATTGCTGCACGCATGGGACACACGGCTTGTGGGAGACATCTGCTGTTTCATATCCACTGGCTCTTAAAATAACTTTCATCCTTTAATTTCATCTTCTAAGACTGGAGTGGCAGGTAAGAGATCAACAAAAAGAATTGCCAATTAACATGTCATAAGACAAAATCATTTATCTCCTTTGGAATATGGATTTCACTCAGGCAGTGTTTTAAAAGAACAGACCATTCTGGTCATCCTTTCTTCATGTTGAACAAGGTGAGGGTTACCAGCCAGCACTGGGCTTGTGATTTTGAAAAGAAGGCTAGGAAGAAACCTGAGTATTTTCTCTAAGCACCACTAGAAGTGACAAACGTGCCCCACTTAACTAGATTGTAAAGGCAGTGTGTCTTAAGACTGACAGCATCAGTATGGTAAATACACATTTCATTACTTCTGGTCAGCTACCTCCAGGATTTAATTTGCTGATGTCACAGCTTGAGCGGCTGTTTCATGCCTGTGGGGAAATTTGGCAGGGCGTGTGCATTCAGAACCCAATGATTAGCTCCAACTTCCTTCCTAGTTTATTATTACAAGCTCGTGCCACGATAAAGCACTTAGGAAAAAAAAAAAAAAAAGAAGAGGAAAGTAAATCCCACAATTGTGATGCCTGTTCACAGTCATTTACAGAGCAGGGATGAGTCATGCTAGTGGAATTTCCAGCCAATAACCAGGTCCCAATTAAAATAAAAAGCAAGGGGAGGCAAGGAGATATACAACATATCGAATAAACAATATGCAAAGAGTAATAGGAAAATAAATGGTGTGCAGCAGAGCTCAGAGTTCTTTTTCAGAAGTTTATATCCTCAGTTTATTTCCATACAACGGAATGAGTTTTACACATGAGGAAGAGATCAAAGCTGCAAAACAACTCCTAATCTTAAGTACTCTGGCTTTTGAATGCCTCATTCCGAAACACATTGTGCCAGAACCCAATTACCAGAAGTGCAAGTAGTTACAAGTTCTGCTGACTTTAAGAGGAGCTGCGGACACTCATCAGCCCTGTAAAATTAAAGTACTGGTAACTACATCTCATTATCTAATGCTAGACAAGTGGAAATAAAATCCCAAACAAATCTGACTTTTGTCAGCTTTTACTGAGTAAATCGTGCAGCATCACAGAATTTTCAAAGTGGACATCTGAAATCCCAAAGCAGGAGCAAATTTTAAAGCTACAAGGATCTACTTCTTAGCTACCATTATGATCACCTACTGTATGATGCTGGACAAAAATAACCTCAATGCAAGTACAAGACAATACTGAACACTATATCCAGACCTCTTGGATGAAATACTGGCAATTTTCTGAGTGATTCTACTACACTCTGATACATTTTGTGCTGGTGGCCAATAATGCTAATTTCATTCTAAATCATACGATGACTCATTCTCACCACGATTCATCTCACTTAATCTTAGGTACTTAAATGGAAACGACTAAGCCAGCATGACCTTTTCAGATAGAATACCTGTGGATTCATCTAAGGCTGAAATTACTTTTGAAAATGCACTAAACAGCCTAAGGGCTGATGGTCCCAGCTGGGCAATATTCCTGCAGCCCTCTGTCACTGGGTGCAGTGAGTCCAAAAAAGACAGGACTGGGATGCAGGTTTCAGGATTTTGGCCTTTGCTACAGTCTTGCAGTGGTACCTCCACAGAAAGCACATAAGAAATAAACAGTATAGCAAAACATGCTTCCCTGGAATTGCTAGCTATCCTTATTAGCTCCTGAACAAAATAGGTAAAGACATCCTTACAGAACTTAGGGAAATAACATCCTAAGCTTTCCACGTGTTCCAGTGAATTCTGGAGCAGGCATAGACCTGAGTGCTGACTGCAAGAGGAAAAGATTGATGTGATCTTCAAAAGCATGAACAAAAATGTTACAGCCTTGTGGCAACAATGTAAAGACTTTTGGAAAAAAAAAGCCTATTTATTTCTGGGGCTTTTGTTTCTACCTACACTTTCCCACAGGTTGTGTAAAGATCATCCCTTAATAAATACTCTTCAGAAGAAATACTCCATGGGAAAAATGCAAATCTGTATAGTTAAGATTTTCCATGCAAAAAGGAATATTTTAACATGTAAAAAGATAGCAGAAGCTGCAATTCTCAATAATTTATGGTTTGTGATTCAGGTTAACACATCATTTCTGGCATTCTGCTCTATGAATAGTGTCCTCAGCCCTGTTGCTATTCTGAGTCTCAAAAAGCCAGTAATAACAATCCTCTGGTCATATTTTATAAATGAGCTTCCACATTTCTTTGCTCTGGGAGACAGCTTTTAAAGGGACAAGTATTTTTTCCCATCTCTGCCCACAAATGCAGAACATGAGGGCGGGTTTTTTTAAGCAAACATCATTATGGTATGTACAGCCCACCATGTTTTGCTGCCATTCTGAAGTTAATAACCTGGAAGGAAATATTTCTTCACACAATCAACTGCTACTACGACAGCATTAAGGATGCCAGAATGCTAATTTCAGTAAGGCTAATATCTTATGTATCACACTGTTAACATGTCCAATACTTAATAAATTATTGCCAAATATATACTTCTAGCCCATCTTTCCAGTGCAAACTGCAGAGGGCAAAACCCAAGCACAGTAAATTCAGAGACCTTGATGTTAACAAAGTTTGAAACGAAGTTACGACTTCTAGGATGGCATTTCTGCCTCTTTTTGATCCTAACTGTACATGTACACCCCAAATACAACAGGAATTCACATCCAGACAGATAGAGTTTGGTTTCTCTCCACTCTGGATTTTCAGCTTTTCCCTAGTACTAAAATTATGTCCAAAAGCGTAATTCTGCCAAAAGAAAATATGATTTTGGTTCCCTTCCCCAACTCAGATCTTTATGGGGCCTCTGCAATTGAACTTTAGCCATCCCTTGTGGATGCAGCCAAACACACGCTAGATGAACGTTGTGCTTTAATTCAAACACATCCTCTTGAGCCTGTCTGTGAGTAACAGAAAATGAGTAAGGACACAGCAAACACACCACATTGCCTCAACTCCCGTAATTCCACCAAAATGGCCCTTCTCCAGTCACTGCTTGTTCTCTGGGACAAGAATGAGACCAAATTTCTGCCTGAACCAATGTAACATGATCAGAGTTGAACATATGCCAGGTGGGAGGTGTTAGGTGGATCCCCCACTAAATGCCAGAAAGAACAAATAGGGGGAAGGGAAGAGAAAGATATACCCCATGTGCACATTCTCCCAAGAGTGTACACGTTATCCTAAGAACACTCTCCAGCAACTGAGAGTAAGTGCTCTCACAGCACAGCATTCACAGGGCAAAACACCTGCTACTACAGTTCACAGTCCACAGAGGCAAGGAGGAACAGATCACCTCATGACGAGGCTGAAGAAGGCAGAGAGAACAAGTGAGTGACAAATCAAGGTAGATTTTTGAAGAATTTGACTTATTTGAAAGGAATCTCTCCTTCCATGGTGTGAAATAATCTCTGAGGTGTCTTACATTGCAAAGTGCCCTGTGGGAGATGAGAAGGAATACTGGAGATGTGGGTTTTGGTGATGAAGGACAAATTCATTCATGCTGGCTCAGTCCTTCAGCTCCAAAATTGTGGATTCACCTCTGCCGATAATGGAAGTCTGCAACAGAAGCTTCTGATGCTGAAACAGTTTCTGAACAGCTGCTGATGCTGAAAGGTGACATTAGGAAGTTACACAGAAAATTCCTGATGTTCAACAGAACGGGAAGACTGATGTTGCATCATGAGAAAACTATTCCAGCACTGTGGTGCAGCTGAGAGGAGTTGGACTGGACCGGAGTCAGCTGAACTGCATATTACATGCTTTGGCAGGGAGTATGACAGAGGGGTAGAGACTGAGCCTGCTGGGTGCTACAAGAGTGGAAATGCCTCAATTTTGAATGGATAGGGTGCATATATACCCTTCATACGTGCACAAGTGAGTTAGTTTTTAAAGGCAGAATACAAAGCTTTGCTACTTGCATTATCTATAAAGAGCACAGCTGGGAGGAAATTAAGAGTTCTCACTTGTCAGAGAAATTGGAGACCAAAGTGGTTATCAAATTAATTTATAATCACAAAGCAATGTAAGGGAAAATGGTGGAAGAGAACAAGACTTTCTGTCCCTCCACCATGTTAATCTATTATAAGAGAACAGACTAAACACAATGAATTGACTTGTAGACAGGGGCTATTCCACAATCCTAACCCTTTGTTCTGTATCTGCAAGTGTTTTTAAAGGGGATTAGGCACCAAAGTGCTCTTAAGTATTTTCAAAATTCTGAAACTACTAGAGAGGTTTGGAAATTTGAAATTGGGATGCATTCACCAAAAAAAAAAAAAAAATCATCCTGTTCCAAATCTGGTTTTGTGACATGAAGAATCCAGAGGCAGATGTGGGGTACACTTTGTCCCCATCTAAGTCTGCTGACATCACTTTGGTCTGGTGTTCTCCTTAAACAAGTGGTCTGCCTTACTGCTGGTCATTCTTCTATCACCCCCTGTCCCTCAGCTCCCCAGGAAAAAAGCTGCAAACCCCCACCACCCTTTTTCAGTGGTCACAGGAGTCACGGCATGGTCTGGAAAACCTAGGTCTAAATCCAGATCCCCAGTTTTCATATTCTATGCCTGAAAATACTTGCTACCCTTCTTCCCTGAGCCATAAGTGTAATGTGGCTATGGCTATCCCTGAAAGATTGCTTACTCAGGTTCAAGTGCAGGTTTATTTTGTTCTCAGATCCAAGCAGAACCTGACGTTCTGCACTTTGATTACCTTGTGGCATTCCTGTGTTCTCTAAACTGGCAAGAGATGAACAGACAAGCTGCTGACATTTTCTCTTGTTATTTATGTATAGTTTCTGCAGATGAATGGTCTCTTTTCTTGCTAAAGTATTTGCTGTGGTAGAGTGTGTGTGTGTGATAGATTGTTTTGCTTGGTAGGGGTTTTTTTGCTTTTTTCTAACCTGTGCTCCAAGGGAAGCAAGCTGACAGTGCCATTTCCCTGATTACTAGCAAGAGATGAGCTCTGTAACTCTTTGTACAGCACAGGGTCAATTGCAAATCCACACAGAACATTTCAATTGTGGCTACAGCCCGATTTTCAATTCATTTCTAGTGTGGCTTTAGGCTCAGTTCAGCCATTTGTACTGATCTGATAAGTTCATACCCACAGACGAATGCTCTGTCACACCGGCGCTGGCAACGCGCTGCTCTGAAGTCATAAACACTCCCAAACTCTAATGCTGAAAAAGCTCATAACTTGTCGCTGCCACCTTGCCCTGCAGGGATAGCTCCAGCAGGATTTATTTGCTCGTAGTGTATCAAGCATTTAGTTTTTAGCACAACTGCCACAGGCTGACTTGAAGGAAGCAAAAGAGAGGAGTGAATACAAAGAGCTCAGGAACGGAGTCGGGCTCCTCAGCTGCTGCAAAGTCCCTTCAGATGTAACAGTGCCACCCCACCTGCCCAGAGGAAGACTGGCCAGGGGACAATGACAGCTGTTGCCTTACAGAGGGATGTCAGTCCAGGTTCCTGAGTGTTCTGTGTCCTTCATGAAACACATAATTCTGCTACGATGTCCTCTCCTACCAGCTTAGTGACTTCAACTCACAGAACAGGATCTTCTGCAACTGTGTTTAACCAGAGTAGGAAAGTAGTAATTCCTTCTGCTTCAACAGCCACCACATTTATGTTTCAGCTACTTCTGTGCTGTCACAAGAACTTGCTTAAATATTCTGCACACTTCTGTGAGTACTACTAAAAGGTTGAATATGCTGCTGCCTTCAAACTGAGGACACCTTAAAGACACAGTGGTCAGAACTTTCGTGATGAGACTTCTGTACTTAGGGGGGATTAATCTGGCTTCATTTTATCATAATACAAATTGGGCGTGTAGTCAAATCTAATCATCTAGGTTCCCTCTGTACTCTGTAGGGAGAGATGGATCTGAAGAATTTGATTTATCCACTTACCCTCAAACAAGCTGCCTTCTGCAGATGCTTGTCTCTCCCTGTGCACCTTCCATTTAAACATCAAGAGCCAGATGAGACCAGAAACAGCTGTGTATGGTATGATGGCAGCTGCAACTCAGATTTGTAAAGCCATTTTTATGTAGTATGGCTCCTAGTCTTTTTTTGTCCAAATTGATATTATAAGGTTTAAATTTTGTTTAGCTATTCTCTTTTTCAGCAGTATAAAAGTGCATGATGGCCAGGACTGAGCAAGGCAAATAACTTTACACACACAGAAGGTCCTACTCAGCAAAAGATGTAAGCTTGTCCATAAATCCTTTGCCTCTGTGACAAAGGCAGGCCCTGAGTACAAAGAATCAATCAGGAGATCAAGGTCTCTTTTCTGGATCTGCCAAAGAGTAATAACCCCCTGAAACTTCCTTCTAATTTGTTTTGAGTCTTTGATGAAGTGAGGTTGCTAAAAAATCACTCAAAGCATAATAAAAGTCTTGGTCTCTTATGTGATGCTGAGACCCCTGTTCGGCAGGTTTAGTGTTCTCTTCACAGAAATTATTATTCCTTGCTGTGGTCATGTGGTTTTTACACTTGGCAGTTACCCAGTGGCCAAGAGGGACACAGACAAACCACTACAAATAGATTCATCAGCCTAATATCTTCAGCTGAGGTAGCTCAGCAGTTATGGTATGGAGAGCATACACATCAAGTTTCTGTCTGGTTTGGCAGCTACATACCCTGTGAGTGCAGAATTAAAAGAATTAAACTTTAGCCATTAGCTTCCTTTTATATATATTTCTCTTTTAATACCTGACAGAGCTTTTCCCCAGGCATGACAATGGCTAGCCAGGCCAGAGAAGGCTTAATAAACTGAGAGATGAGATCAGCTGAGAAAAGGCTGTGTGGACATCAGCAATGGGAAGCCTGTTCCCTACAGCAGAATTGACTGTAAAACAAAAATAGGAATTTTCAGAAGGCTGTTTCCTCATTTTAACTCAGGATGCTAAACCTCTGTAGTGTCTTCTGAAAAGGATGAATTTATAAACAGCATGACCTTAAATGAGTCAACATGACCTTTCCCAGACATACACCACAGTAAATATTTACTGAGCTTTATTTCATAGGCATTAACTCATTGCTAATATAAAAAGCTTTCAGGCTGCTAGACAATGCAATATGTAATCCTATCATTCTGACATTTAAGAATATGCACAGTTTAAAAGTGATAATGATTTTCTTTCCTAGTTAGCTTCTAGATACTATTTCCCCATGTATTTGTTTATGCTATAACTTTCTTCTTCCATTTTATGAAGAATTTTTGTTGCCAGTGAAAGGGAAGGATAAGAATGAAGGATGACGACATGGATTTTTTTTTTCTTTTGCCTTCTATTTAATTCACAGCAAGTGGTACTTCCATACATAAGCACTGGTCATTTTGCATTATACTAATCCAGGCAAAAATACATCAGCCTGCTTGTCTGACTGCCATTTGCAGGTCTTAGTATGGTAATTCCTCAGTAACTGCAGCGCAAGTATACAAATCTCTCTCATCTCATCAACTCCTGCACTTCAAATTCATGCAATAAATACACTGCCTAAGCTCTTACCCAACTCTTTGACTAAACCAAAATATTTTTCATGATCCTCTTGGGAGCACACCTGCCTGCACTTCGGAATTACAAAACTGACGCGGCTCCTTTTTCCTAAATGTGACCATAAAATGTCAGCAGGGAAGTTTTGTAAATGTATACGGTGTCCTATAACGCAGGTAAGTATCTATGAGATCCTTCAAAAAAACAGAGTTGGGCACCAAGATATTTTTTTACTTTAACTTAGATGTGCACCTTTAAACCTCTCACAGGACGGTCCTTCACGTATATGTGCAACAGAAAGATGCAAGAAGAGGCACACTGGCAGCACTGAGCCCCTGTGGTAACAGCAGCAGCTTCATCTCCAAGCCAAATGAGTGGTTTCTCTTAGTTTTTTATAGCCTTTTTAAATTTTAATCACTTTATTTACTTATTCTCTGCCAGGTCCCTACTGACATCATAAAGTTTTCCCTCCTCTCCCACTCCAGTGTGCTCATACACTCATAAAGAGCAGTGGAAGCTCTTTATCATCAGTATCAGTCTACAATGTTGTTTCTCAGCTCAGGTTTACTCCTGATGCAATTTTTGCCACCTAACTCAGGTGCCAGGAGAGCCAATGGACAGAAGTATGCTCCTGACCAAGCTGTTTCCCATCAGCCTTTAGAAACTTAAAGCAGCAGAGAAGGAAGAAGGTTGGTGCTTTTTTGGGGTTCTTTTTTGTGGCTGCCAATAGGTTACACCAAGTATTTTAATTCCAGGCATGTTTCTGTGATGATTTCTCAAGTGATGAAAGAACTGGGGAGAGTATACCACACTTAGTGAGTCATGGAGTTTTCTGTCCAGCCCCCCACACTTCAGAGGAGAAACTCATCACCCAACAGCACCCTGAGCTCCCTGCAATTCAAAGGAGCAAAAGTCATTTGCAAGCAACAGCTTCCCCACAGCTTAATGAAACACCAGCAGTAATAGACTCTGCACTCTCTGAGTTCAACCACCAGGCAAAACTGACTGACTTAAATTACCACAAAGATTAGGGCCATAAACACAATCAGTTGGCGTAGCTCAGTCTATAAACAAAAAATGTATTTACCTATGACAACAAAATTAGCCATGCTGTCCTTGTCTCTGCTGCTGCAAGCACTTAGAGCACACATGTGAAAGTGAACATTAATGCTTGCACTAAGTATTTGCATGTTTATGAATAAACTGTAATCAGTTTGACAGTATTCTTCTTTCTCGCCTTATTAGCCCTCTAAGCTCTTCATTCAGTTCTCACACTTTGCATACCAAAAAGGCAGACAGAGAAAAACAGCAACATCCTCGTGAAGTTGCACACAAGTGCAGAATGTCTACATTAATAAGAAAATTAGACCCAAAGAGTAGAGACCATGCTCCAAAGAGCAGCAATGTCTTAGTATTGGCCACGGTAAAAAGAGAAGCTGGGGAAATCTTGGAATTTTTTTCCCCATTTGTCTTTACTTGAAAGAGGGGAAAAAAGAGACATGCATGACTGATGGTAATGGAAAACCTATTTGTGTCCAATTCACTGGAGAAAGAGTACAAGGACATATCATCCTTGTGAAATAATTTGTCCTGTATTCCTTGAGCCAGATGAAAGTCCCATTATGTACAAAACAACATGTGCAGATGAATACAAATTTGGGAGATCTATTATTCTCTCAATACGCTGTCTTGGTGTAACCTCTGTCATAAAAAAGGCCTCTTTCCGAGTGCCTCACACTGCCATGAAGTGTGACTTTTTCCACTAACCTAGAATAGATTTGAAAGTGCACAGCAGCACCGAGGAGTCATTCATGATTAGGGCTCTTGCTGTGAAACAAAACTGGCACATGCTCCTGGAACTCATAGCAATTAACAAGTGTGAAATCAAAAAGTCACACCACACCAATTGTTCGCGAGACACGCAGAGCAAAAATAGAATGAAACAGCTACATCTTTATAGCCCTGGATGGCTTTGCAATTCAGAGAGATCTTTATGAGCACATAACAGTTTCATTCCCTCAGATGAGGCTCTGTGCCTCGTATTTGAACTTCTCAAAATTTTCCTCTTCACACCGCTCCGAGATACAAGGTACTGTTACCTCAGACGCTGCTCATTACTAATTCCCTAACCTGACAAGAAGTTCGTGGAGGAACAGAAGATTTTTGAGATCTAAAGAATGATTATGAAGTGACACAGGTATGATCTCAAATCTATGTTTTCTCCTCTTGCAGAGCTAATGAAAAAAAAACAGGCCCAGTAATGTGCCCAGTGCAGCATAGAGCACTGGAGCCTCTTCAGCCCACGAGCCATTGTGCTACCTCTAAATTTTAAAGGCTTACAGAGCAACTCCATCTTCCACATCAAAGTGAATAAGGAAAAAAAAAGAAAAAAAAGAAAAAAACTTTGAGGCACCGTTCTTGGTTGAAATCTGCTACATTCACGTTAGAAATATTTAATTCCAAACACACAAAATGATGGCTCTGCCAGAAAAAAAGCAGTCTGCATCCACATGTGGTGAAACAGAAGCTGGAAAGTGAAGACCATGATGTCCTAGGAAAGCCAGTAGCTCTCCTTCAGATGCAGGTCAGAAAAACACAGTTGCCCAGTCTGGCCTGAATATAGCTTGAAATCAAATCCCTACAGTTCTCATCATCACCTGATACAGCACATTTCGGTCACTGCAGACATGAGGACAGAAACAAAGCCACCTTTTCCATTCCACTGTGAATTGGGTCAGTTTTCCTCGGGTTCCAGTGCGCCAGGCGAACAGCAAGATCATCCTTCCTTACGCCCCACCAGGGCAGCTGTGACCTCAACACGCAGGCTCAGGAATGTGCCAAGCCTCACTGTGACCACCCCAAAGTTTGCCTGGCCTTGTGGCTTGGCAAGGTAGTGGCAGAGGTGTTGGCAGTAGCTGCAAAGCACTTTCAAATTTTTTAAGATATTTAAAGATCCAGTATAAAAAGTTTTGCTTTTAAAAATCGCACTGGCACCGGCATCTTCACAGACCTACAAATCTGGCCTTTATGACTTCCATACCATGGGCCAAAGCACAATTCCTGCACAACTAGGCTAACTCACTGATGTTAATGTTGCTTTATGTTTGTTAAGAGACCTCAACTATTTTACCTGAAGCTGAAAAATTTGCATGTTATTCTATTCACACTTAAATATTGAAAACTTATTATGAATTTGATGTCCCCATCTTATATGGCTGGTTTTGGTTTGTTTCATTGTAAGTATTTCATGTGAGCTATTCCTAGACATTTCAGAATGCTTTAGCAAAAGCAGCTCAAGAATGAGGAGCTAGGGAGAAAGACCAAGAGCACAGATAGAATAATGATTATAATTTAAACAAAACTCCTCAAAGAGAAGAAGAAGCTACAACTGTGAGAACTAATTGATTTGATTCTACATACACACAAAAAAAATGGTAAGAAGGATTTTGTCCTGGTAAGACAGATTTACTTTTTTAAGAGGGATTTAATTAAATACCCCTCAGTTGTTGGGGTTTTTTTCCTTAAGATTTTAACTGTCAGGCATCATATCCAAAAGAAAAAACAATACCATCCAGGAAGTAATTATCTGCATTAAGTGCTGTTAGACTTCTTTCCTGCTACAGTGATCTCTGGCAGAAGGAGAAACCAAGGAAGTTGGGGGAGGAGGGGGAAAAAAACATTGATTCAGTAATTTGAGAAGCTAAATACATTTCTCTGTGTCTCAATTAACAGAGGGAGGGCTTGTTCTGCAGTGGGAGCAGCACCAGGTAGGTAACAGCAAGGCCTGCTCTGGTGGCTGTGTGTCATGTTAGAAACCGGAGGAACACAAGGGGTTTGACAGAGCATTTTTTGCTGTGAATAACAACCCCCTGGGTGATCAAACTGGAGGCTGCACCCACGCAGCACAGCCGCACTGGTGTGGGCAGGTGTGGAGCTCTCACGTTGGCTCTGCTCTCCCCCAGCTCCCCTGCCTGCCCAGGGCTGCCCACAGGCACAGACACACAGCTCCAGCCACTCGGGCTCTGCCCTCCTCTGCTGCCTCCACTGCAACACCATGTACCTGTTTGTCACTTTTCAAGGTGGATGCACTGCTCGTGTTCTTAGAGCCCTGTTTATAAATGTTTTATTCCTCCTGGCTTTGGTTTATCCCAGCTCCTGTTATCCTGGATAATTGAAAGTTGAATTGAACACTTAATATTTAAAATACATTTCCTGTGTGTTTCCATGATGTCAGCTTTCATACTGAATCCCTTCACTGGTTATCCTGCACAGATGAAGGTTTTATCCTTTTCCACTACCATTATTTGATGCCACACTTTCTCATTACCTGCCTCCTATTCTGCCAGTAGCAGGAGCCACAACTACCTATTTCTGCTTCTTTTCCTACTGCTCCCTGTAAATGACACTGCCCTGCCATCAATAATCAATAATGCCTTCTTTATATAGAGGTTCGTCATAAATCTCAACAGCTTCTGTCAATTAGCTTCATGTATGTATTTAAAAATTATATCAATAGGAAGCATATTTCATATAAAACTTGCATACGGTTTGCTCTTATGTTCCTCACTTTTTAAATGGATTTTTAAAAACCAGAAACGTAAGTGTTTTGTGTCTACAACCAATTCACGTGTGTTGCACTCAGCAGTCTCTCCCTCTCTTCTTCTGTACTGGTGGTTTTTTTTTTTTTCTTGCTCCTGACTGATGTGGATTGATGCTGCTCCTGTGGAGACTAAGCTGGTTACCTCACCCAGCAACCAGCCCAATAGATTTCCAGCCCTGCCAGGAGCCCTCACTGCTCCTTCAGTCTGCATTGCAGCCATCCAGCACAGCTATGGGATAAGAAGTCTACCTTAATTTTAATTTCTTCCTCCCCAAAAGGATAAGGGTTTTGCATCTCCTCTGTGCAGTGCAAAGGATGTCATCCTCTTTAACACATAAGAGCCTGACCTGAAGCAACGTGACAACCCCACCAATAATTTTGTTTGAAAAGCCTTCAGTTGTGAACTATTTTCTAAAGTCAGTCGTGGCAGCCCAGAAAATCCTTCTGCTAAGTTTCCTCTGATTTTGTGCACAGAAACAGTGCTTTTTGACAAGAGACCAAGGAAAGTCAGCCTGAAATAATCGTGTATTCCTCTGTGCATGATTGCTGCAGTGACTAATCCCAATTTGCTCCCTTAACTCTGCCTCTCTCCCTTTCAGAAGGCAGCTCAGTTCTGAAAACAAATGAGAGTGGAGGAGAAAAGGCAATTTGTACTCATGTTCTCTTCCCCAGCACGCTTCCTCCCACTCCAAATTCTGTAGCAAAGGAGTATGTTTTGGTTCACTAGCTGAGCCTACGTTCCCAACTATTATGTTAACAAATAGTAATGAAAGAATATTTTTGGTTAATTATGTGGCTCTACTGTTGCTATTGCAGCTGACTGGGGAAGATGAGAAAATCTGTGTGGTTTATGGTACAAATGTAACATGGGAAGTGCTCAAGCCATAGACTTGTTGGGCCCTCATTCAGTTTTCCAGCTCCTGCCGCCTCGAAGGAGAGAAACCTAAACTGAAGTTCAGATATAGACAATTTAAACTGAAGAACTTACTAAAGCTGATATCCAGATTGGAAACTGCTCTGTATTTCTGTGATATGGTATCCTTCTCTGAAGAATATCAAAGTACTTTTCTACAAGTACATGTTAATGAGCCCTCACAAGATTGCTATAAATACAGTATCATGCGTATATGACTCATGTGGCTTATTAATTTTACATCACCTACACTGCTGCTTGAACAAGAGTGACAGAGCAGCATTCAGGCAAATTCCTCTGTGAGAACTTAGCCAAAATAGCAGTACCTGTGTCTTCAGGGGTCAATCTGCCTCAAGGCTGACTCTAGTTAGCAGGATTCAGGCTGAGAGAAATGTTCCCTGCTCACCACAGCCCTCCCAGTACAGTTCTCTTGGCAAAAATTTAGAGCATTCTTCTAATAAGAAAATAAAGTCTAAAGCAATGTATTAACAGCTCCTAGGTTAAACATCCCATACTATGCCAGTGGTCTACAGCAGGGTGCAAGGAAGAACAGGAACTTTGCTGGGGGATGGATATGGATCCAAAAGGCACAGATCCTCAGTGGGACTTGATTTTAATTAAAAAGCAGGAGGAAAAAGCTATATTTAATCTCTTAAACTTACCTATGCCCTTAACTGAATGGCATTTTTACTTAGCTTAATTAACTATTAACACTGAGTTCCAGAAAAGCCCTTTGTAATTTCGAAGTGTTCACTCTACTCCTGTGGCAATTACCCCATTAAGAGGCAGAGCAATAATGAAGACATATGAAGGATTTGTTTGCTTGGTGCTTTACAGGAACTGTGAGCCAGACAGACGCTTTTTAATTGAGATAAATAGGACTCTGTGCTCATACAGCTTGATGAGAGGTCAAGTATATTAGCATGGGGTTAGCACTAGCCAGTGTTAACCTCCTCTGCTAGCTTAGAGGACGGGAAGGTAAAATAATGCCTGTCTGTGAACTACCACAAGTTAAACAAATGGTTCAAGGCCCCACAGAGGGTAAATAATAGAGTTGAAACCACAATAGCTAGATATCTTTAGCCCAGTCTCAGTGGAATCAAGAAAGGTGGATCAAACCACCCATTTCATAGTGATTTCTTTCTTTCCTGCACGCCGGATGATTGACGTGGTGGAATTCAACCCAAACAAGGCAGGCAAACTTCACTGGCAGCATTCACAGACATGAGAGAACTGAGACAGGGTGGAGGGAAAGGAGAAACCCCCAGTAGTTGCATTGTCCTCTCAGAGCAAAAAAAGGAGGAGAAAGTGGAGAGGAAGATGCTTCCCCCTGTCCTCCAAGCGGGAGGAAGACCAGAGAGAGCAGCTTCCTAGGTGTCAGCTAAACCCAGGAGCCTCAGCTCCCACTCTTCCCACACTGACACCCATACTCACTTCCTGTCTTTGTTAACGGTTCCTCCTTATCCTGCAGCCAAATAACTCCAAACTTCCCCATATTCAAATCCCAGAGCAGCTTCTGTAGCTAGAATGTACCTCTGAACTCTAAGCCATCCATAACCACTGCAAGTTTCATTCTGTCATTGCTATAATTGCTAAGAATTCAAGTCTGCAAATTTTGATTTAAATGGAATAAATTCAATTCTCTGCCTTTGTCAATTCAAAAAGTACACTGAAGTTTAAACCCATCTAAGTCATGTACTTAAGCCTTTCCTGTAGTAATTAAACACTGAATTAAGAACTTTGCCATTTGAAAGGTTTCTATCTCAGCCTAGTCTGCCGTACTGCAAACAGTGTACATGGATGGGCTCTGTTTCTTTGTCAGTAAGAAAATGCTCTGAAGAATTTCATATATTGCTCCAAGAATTTCATTTGAAACAGTGGGAGAAACATGAGAAAATTCAAGTGCATCTCCTAACATGTTGCAGCAACACAGCACAGCCCTCACCCTACTGGCCTTTGGCTTGCTAAGGATGACCAATACATGAAAAACTAAGAGAAAAATTGGTGACAAAACATGTGCAATCACCAAGAGAGAACCTGAGAGAAACTGCTGTGCACTGGGATCAGTCAGTCATGGACTGTCTGGGAGACAGCTGCTTCCACAGCCTGAAAGGCTACTGAAAGGATTCATCACCATTTCTGGTAGGGTAAAATTCAGAAAAATCAGTGTTCTTGTGAAACACCTGATGGAGTTAAAATTGAAGTGGCCCCTATTCACAAGAGTTAATAGCTTTGGGGAGGGGAAAAAATGACCTTAGGAGCCTCCTGTATTTCAGGGGGAAAGACAAAGACAGTTTGGGGTCAAGGAGGTGGAGAAAGGAGGTGGAAACCTCATGCAGTGGGAAGAGTAACTTATTCCTTTGACCAACAGAAGGTTGGGTGAAGCTGTGCAGCAATTTGACAAATAAATCTACCAGTTTTTGAAGTTAAGGCTCCCATTTTCAAGACCAGAGGCTCCAAATTTGGTACTTTCCACTAATTATATCTGCAAGGGAGTTGTATTATTTATATTTATTTTAAATTAGCTGGTGACCCGAGCTGTATCTACTACGGTCCAAATGCAGTTTGCTTATCACTCATTATACAAATGAGGTTTGAAATGAACATAACTGTTTACTCAGAAGACATCCATTTAGTGAGCTGGCATTTCTTCATTACCCAAAATATATGATAATTGTCCATGTAATTCCTTCAGCAATTTAATTGCACACAGTCCTGCTCCTCCATGGAAATTATCTGTCAACTCCACAAAATAATTATGCATCAGTCTAATATTCATTCACACTGTTGCATATGTAGGACTGGATTGAATCTGGATTCAACTTCCAGTAAGGTGAGCACCTTTTTAAGAAACTACAGCAGTGAGGTTTTTACAAAAAAACTAAAAACATGACTCCTGATTCAATGATTGAAGTGCTACCGTGGCTCGTGGTGGGGTGTACGTTGGCATAGCAGAATGGATACAGCTTTTGCACAGGGTGAATTCCAGGGTGAAAGGTAAATCAGGGTAGTAACACTGAGACCTGCAAGGAAAGATTCCCTCCTCTGCAGGGAGGGTGGGAGGAGGCACTTCTGCAACTGGAAACAAATTTTGCACTAAACTGGTCAAATTTATTCTACTTTCACTGGAAACTGACTCATTTCTAATGTAGTTTGCTGCAAGCCTATCTGAAAGTTTTATTGTGCAAAGGGGTTCAGTTCTGACAGGAAGCATTTTTTAGCCCTGGCACATCTGAGGCTGAGGTACAGATCTTGAGGGAAATCCGTGAGAGATGGAATCGACATTGCCCTCAGATCACGTACAAGGCGCTAAGTCAGGCTCGTTGTTTACTGTCACCTCCAATTTATCCTGTGTGAGACAGCACAAAACAACATGTACCACAGAAGGGAAAGAAAAGCATGGAACAGTGTATGTGATACAACCCAGCAAATCTGTCAAGAACATCTTATATATGTGTGTGTGTGCCTATGCCCACAAACCCACAAAGAGTATTCAGATGACTAGTTCAAAATAAATGCAAATCCTCAAGCCCCAAAAAATCTGACAGAAGAAGGTCTTAGCAGCTAAAAATGTACGTTTTGAAACTAAAAAGGATAAACTGACAATCTAGGTCAGGTTTTGCCATCCTTTGGTGACTGCTCTCAGCCCTTCTGAAACTTTTTGTTCCTGATCCTCACACATCCTCATGTTACAACTTTAAAGAAAAAGAAAAAAAAAAAGCAGTGTGTCTCCAGATGCCCTGTCTTTTGGTTAGCTAAATAAGGGGCTTTGCCCATCGAGGCTTTAGAATACTCTATTTCTCATTAGGCATTTACAGAAGAAAATGCCCTGCAATGGAGTCTGCATTCAGAAGGGATCATAAATCCCCAGAACACAGACCTAACCCAGTCAAACCCTTTAGGATCATGAGGGCACCCAACAATGAAACAGAATATGAAGCAAGCAACCTGAACAAGTGTGCATTATGCAGAGGCTCACAGCATTTTATACTCTGGGCAGAGAGTAAACAGGAAGCTCTAAATTAACTGACTGTGTTGAGGTTAGCATAAATCACTACTTCCAGGGACTGCTGCATTCCTGTCATACTGCTCAGAGCATTTAAAAGAGCACCTCCCCACCAATTTCACCTCTTCTTGTTGATACCAAATTTCTGTAACTGTTTGGAGAACAAGATGCAACCAGGTTGCAGCAAATTTTGTCCAGTATTTTTCTTTTTACAGGTTTAAAAAAGGAGACAACCAAAATCTGTTTGATAGGAAGGTTCAGCACTCAACACCAAAGTGAATCAAAGGTCAGTAGTGTCCCCATGGGTCAGTCATGCATTAACTGCAACCTGAAAACCCAGCTCCCTTCTCACAGCAAGTCAATTAAGTTGCAAAAGAAAGTTTCAAAGAAGGAAAATTGACACAGAGAAACTGTTACCTCTCCCAAAACCAAACAAGAGACTGCCTGTTCCCTCAGTATCTTACCAGTCCTCCAGCAGGAGGAATGAGAATGTGGGTTTCCATTTTAAATGCTTTACATTTCATGCTGCTGGGGAACATTTCTTATTCATTCCACATCCCTATCAAGATGCAGAGTCAACAAACAGCAAAAGCAAGTTTGTAGCATCAGTGCAACATTAAAGTGGTTTATGTCCCAAAAGGAGAAAACTTTAGAATAATCTCCAGATGATCATAAAACTCTCTACTCCAAACCCAGGTCTCTGTGTCAGCCTTACCTACACAGCCTCAACAGATCACATTTATTTCGGAGGGAAAGTCAGACCATGTACAAAAATCGGACAGAATTTTCTAGTGAGTTTTGGTACACGTGGCCCCGTGTGTCTCAGAGGGTCAGGGGTGACACTGAAAGTTGCCAGTGATAGATATGCTGGTAGCTCTCCTGCTGACTTCAGAGGGGCTTATGTCCCTTAGACTCTGGGGAGGAGAACAACAATGTGAATTTGTTAACATTTTTAATATCCATAAAACAAGGTCTGAGATGCACTGCTCAAGATTACTCAGGAATGCAAATTTCAGTATTTAAAAAAATTATTTTTTTTATGTCGAGATCACAAAAAAACACCCCTAGAGCCAAGGAAATGCATCAATCTACTTTAAATGTGCCACAGATATGTATGACAAGCACTTAAATATTCTGTCTATTCAAACAGATTTCTGTACATCTGAGTAGGCTGAGGATCAAAAGTCAGGCTCAAATTTATGCCATTTTGAGCTTAATATGGTAAATAAGGAATCTTCAGCTGGTGATCTCAGATACTTTTTCTGCTGTTACAGTTTTTCATCCAATTTTCCTGCTGCATTTCTGGTACTTCCACTTCCTGTACTGAATGGATATCAGGCATGGAAAACAAGATTGCCAAAAAATTCACCAGCTAGAAAAAGTTCAGATTTAATATGCAGCAAGGATTATTTGCAGGACTAAAGACAAAAAAAAAATCTCAATTTTTTTGAAAAGGCTTAGCTCAGCCTTAATGATAGGGCCTCAGAAAAAAGGCAGTGACACAACAACGCTATAACATCAGCTGCCAAGTAAAAATAAAAATAAAAATAATAATAATAATAGCAATAAATTCTTTTTGCTCTCTAAGGAAATTCAAGGAAACACCTGATGTGCTTTTGTACACTAACTCAGCATCTTATTTCATAATGGAATTTCTTTAAAGTGGTCTAATTATACTTCACAGGAAAAGCATAATTTTCAGGTTTTTTCTTTATGGCCCAAAAGGCAGTTCCCTGAAGAGAAAGATCTGAAATCTGCAGCTTTTTAAATGATCTCTAATTTTATGAAAGAGAGATCTGTCACCTGAGTAAGAGATGTCTGAAAGAACAAGCACATGGAAAAACTGTGGTATTTTTGGAGTTTGAATTAAAGAAATAAAATCTCTGGAAGGAAATTAGTTAGATAAGGTGTTAGATTAGATTGATGAAGTGTCTCTTTGATGCCCACTGAAAAGGGAACACCACTTTCTTGTCAGAGACCTTACGCATTTCAGCCAGTAAAACCAAATAATAATTAGCTTTCCATGGCACTCAACAGAAATACAAAATAAAGAAACACAGCTTCAAAAATGGTCGCTGAATAATGTCATCCAACATTTTCTGTCTTTGAAGAAAAGTGAAGAGCAGGCTTTCACACCTCAGAGAAAAAAATCTTGCATTTAAAGGTAAAGCATACAATTTATGCTTTAAAAAAAACCCCCGTCTTTAAATAAACTGAAGTTGTATATTTCTAAGGCTATTGAACCAAAAGTGGTTGTTGAAAACCAAAAAGCCATTGATTGTTGAACTTTCTTCCTCAAAAATATCTGTAGTAAATGCAAAAATTAGCACCAAAAAGTAGTTTAAAAGTTTCAGTTAAAAGTATGGCAGGTGACACATCTCAACTCCATGACAACAAAGAATGCAAAAACCTTGTTCCTTCAATAGTTTGTTTTTGCAACGATGTGCATATAACTCCTCTCAAAATCTATCTATAGAGCAAGGCTCTAACCACAGATTTCATTTGCAAGCTCTACAGCGGAATGAACAGTAAAAACAGCATTGACCAAATCACTTCAAGCCATCTGCTCTTTTTGAGCTGCTCCAGCAGCGAAGAGCAAGGGAAATGGCAGGATTTTCTAGCTCAGAGCCAACACAGGCAGCTTCCTCTGCCCGTCCTGCAGCTGCCCACATGCCCAGGGATGGAGCCAGGGACTGGGACGTGGCAGCGCTGTTCCCCGCCGTGGTTGGCTTTGCATGCTGTGGGTGGAAAAGGTAGGAGCTGTCCTGGGAAACCTTGGAGCTATCCTAGCCCACAGGTAAGAATATCCAGCTGCACAGACTCAGGGAGCTCGTTTTAGTGCGCTTCATCACACACTGTCTTGCCATTAACCAGTGCCTAGAGGGCTGGCTTGGAAATGTGACCCTAAAGTTTGGGAAAACCACAAGAGGCCCAGAATGAAAGGTACTGGACAGCGGCTGGAGCCAGTGCTCCTTGCAGTACAGATGGACTAACCTATGTCTTGCTCTTCTGACCAAGCTCTTTGGCCACTTTTAGGAGAAAGCAAGACTTCCCATCATTCCTTATCTTTCCTATTATCTCATCCTGCTGCTGAGCCCGCAATAGCAGGTGACATATTGTGGAGAGAGCTTTCAGAGATACCGTAAATGCTTATCTGCTGGAAATCCCATTTCACATTCCAGCTTCATTTCCCCTCCAGTGGAATATGCTGAGCTGTACCAGCCCAGGGCCTGACTCTGTGTGCTGCACCCCGGAGCTGTGGTGCTGCCACTGTCTCGCACAGAAGCCACAGATTCCATTTGTAATTTCAATAAACCAAGAACAAATGTTGTAATTTCTGCCACAGAAAAGGAGCTCCCCACATCGCAAGGGAAAAAAATGACAGCAAGCTCACTCTTCAGCTGTAACTCTTCAATGGGTTTATAAAGGAAGAAAGTAGCATTACCCTGTTCCACAAATTAAGGCACAGAAAGGAACATGTAGCCAGCAGAGATAGTAGCAGATCCAGAGACAGGGTCTCGAAAGGCAAGAAAAAAAGATACCCACAAGGATTTAGGGCAGATTGGAAAGCTACAGAAAAATGACTCAGAAAACTCAGGAACTGAGGAGCCTTATGTCCAAATAAAGCAAAGCTGGTGTGAGGGTGAAAGGAGGTAGTAGTTCACATTTTTAAACATTTTCCAATGGAGCAGGGGTGCCTTTGACTCTGGGCTAAAATCTTTCCTGCCTTTCTCAATCTGAATTTAGCTGCAAGTGAATAAACCAGCCTTGCTTTTGACAAGGCCGACCATGCCAAGAAAAAACCCACCACACGAAATTATTACCCTATTTCAGAAAATGGGTAAAGTGTAGCAGTCAAGAGCCAGCATGCACATTTTTCCAAAGCTTCATAAAGATCCATATAAAGATCCTTAACATAATTGCTCCAAAGAGTTACAGCATGTAGGGTCACTTCCATCTTGGCACAAGTTCAAGGGAGATTCACCTCAGCTCTGAACTTGACCCACCCTCTCAAATCTGACGGGCACTGCCAAACTCTACTCTTGTCCCTGGGGTGAGATGAAGAACATGAGCAAAGCCCTGGGCTGTGGAGTCCCACAGGGCTGCACCTTCCCAGGTCTGCTCTGCTCAGGGCCCTCAGCTCCTCTGGACATCCCATCCTGAGACAGGTCACAGCCCATTCAGAATTCCCCAGCTGCCTCCAGAAAAGCCATCAGTAATCTCTCCTTTAATGGTAACGTGAGGGCTCGACATACTATGCAGAGCTAAAAGTTAACTTCTGGAATTTCAGGACTACGTATAATTTTTTTCCTGACCTGAAAGGAAGCCATCTGGATTAAAAATCTTCTGGCTGGAGCTGCCAATGAAGCTTAATTAGCAGTATTAATGTGTGACAGGTTGTCCCTGCAGATACAGCCCTTTCCAGTGATGAATGACAACATGTGCATTTATGGCCGCAGGAAAACTCCGGATAAAATTTCTATCATTTAACTGTCCAATTACTAAGACAATCTATATGACCAAGATGGGGAAGTTTATCCCACATAAAAAACCCAAACCAAACCCATACTCAACCAAACCCCCCAAAATATGTTGGTATGATGCTCAAAATGGCAAAATCAGAGTCTATATTTGGGTCGTAAATAAAGATTTTTGTGACAATGCTTATCAGTTTATCTCATAATCACTAATGTGGAATGATTTACTAAAGTCTTTAAAATAATACCATAATCCTTATTTGGGGAACTAGGTTACTGTAAAAATTCATACAGGGAGTTGATTTAGGAAGTTCCTAGCAGAGTTGTGAAGACACTCGTGATATCCTAATTTCTTATCCTCTACTTAAACCTAGCAGTTTGTCTAAACTTTTACAGCCAAACCCTGCTCTGATCAATTCTCCATCTCAACCTTCCAAAGCTTAACCAGGCCTTGTGTTAAACACATCCAGAAATCAAGTGTTTTCAAACTGCTGTCCTCATATATTCACAGTGACGGGGCTGGTGCCAAAAGCATGCCAGGCATCACTGGCTGTATTACAGCTTCACCACAGGTCTGCTGGAAGCTGGCCCTTTGCACTCTACCTGACAACAGTTTTGAGTAAAATCTCATTTCTCTCCTTCTCCTCAGCCTCAGTTTGTTACTTCTGGTTTATGTTTTAGCCGAGACCCCAAAGTACAGCACTGAAGACATCCAAGTCCCCGTTACTTCCCTATGTACTCATCAGAGCATTCAAACTGGGAATCCAAGCATTGCTCTGGCCCAGGAAAACACACATCAGTTGAAGTCTCAAAGAGAAATTGTTTTTAAAAACGTGAGGATTCCAAATGCCAGCTTATTTATCCATCTCCAACTGCAGCTCACCCTGCAGCGCCCTGCACTACCAGAGATGCACTAATTATCTTTTGGAGGTGAGCTTGGCTACTCCAGCTTTGATGCTCTGCTTTGCAATTAAATGTATTCCAGCAACCACATGGGGGAGAAGGAAAAAACACAGCTTCCAGTTCTGCAATGACCTACTTACAGCATTAAAGCACTGAGGGGAAGGGGGAGGGCTGAGGAGGAGGGGAGAGGTCTAACTACGGCTTAATGCAAGCTGACACTGATCTGGGCTTCAGACTACACAGCAATCAATATCAGATATGACTTCACCTCCTACAAAAAATGTTGGTGAGACTGGGAAAGTTAATGACAGGAAGAAATTAATACAGGTCCTTGCTTCTCAAAACCTGCAGTAGTTTTAATATCCACAACCCCTTTGTGCCTCCCCTGCCACGCCCCGTACCACAGCGCTCCTGAAGTTTGTGTCAAATTCACATTATTCAAGCTAGGGGTAACACTGTCCTGAGCACTGTACAGCCACAGGCTCCAGCTGTCCCAGACAAGTACAGACATTCTCATTCCTCCCTCTCAATGAATACAGCAAGGAAAGGAAGAGAATCTGATTTATTTAGCATCACTAAGCTAAGTCAATGCCACAGATTGATTCTAGACGTTCTCATTCATGTTTTAAGCCTGCCCCTTCCCCCAGTTTCTCCCCACCTTAGACCGTCTTTAATCTTTAAGACAATTAAGCAGAATCATTAGAGAAAGGTGATCACGGGAACATTTTGCATTCTGTCAGTGATCCCAGAACGCCCTGGATTTTTAAGCATGGGATGTATTTTGGGATATGGTTTCTGTTTTCAATATTCCACTATCCTGGTTTATGGCGTGGACAATTTAATTTCTGGACTTTATACTAAGCACAGTGCTTACTGGTGACAAAGTCAAATGGAAGGCACACATGTAGCGCTATAAAATAGACTCTTCCAAAATGCCATATACTTGCAGCATGTGAAATTCCTATTGTTTCAGTATCAGAGCAAATGTTTGGAAAGCTTAACTGCTTAACTGCAAAAACTGAGCTGAACAACACATCAATAAGAATTTAAAAGTAATTTGCTCATTGTAGCCTTTTGTATAATATAAAGCAAAGGAAGCCCCTTTAACAGTCCAAGAAAATCATCTGCCCTTTCTATTTTTCCGTGTCAGATGAAATATTAATCTTCAGTTCTGTTTCCAAAAGTTTACAAATATATTGGAAGTATCAAATGTATAATGGTTACCCTGAACTGCAGCATCTAAGGATCAGGGAAACACAAAGAAAGAACAAGAGAAAAGTGAGAGTGAACGTGATTTTTTATTCTTTCAGCCCCCACTCAGGTAAGGAGCAACATCCAGCAGCACCACTTGCCCCAGCCAGAGGATTTTCAGCCTGAATTATTAGTTTCCTTCAGTATTCTCTAGCTCAGTAGTTGCATTGCTGGAAGGAATCATTCACATCTGTGGAATTTACTAATCCTCTTCTACAGCTGTCACAGAAATTGGCTGTTCTCCCTTTCCCCAACTATTTCTGAGTCACACTACCTAGGGCTGTGAGCTTGTCATATCTGATAACTGAGGCAGGGTCAGACACAGTCAGTACTTTAATAAAGAGACAGCCAGAGAGAGGCAAGATGCTATGGAGATGATGCTGATTAATGGATGGACAGCAGATTCCACTTTGCATGATTCTGCACAGGGCATTATTCCCTCAGTACAGCCAGCTGTGATAGAACTGACACAGCTGGAAACAAAGAGAAGTACTCTTTCTACTTGAAATGACAGTCAGAATATAATAACTTAATGAACAGCTCTAAGTTAGTCAAAGTCACTGTGATCTATTGGAATGGATAAATTCCTGAAATAATGTCTTGCAAGAAAGTTGGCAGGGAAGTCCCTCCATTCAAATCACAGCTACAATCCCACTGCTCAGTCAGAGGTTTCATTCAACATCGCGTCCACGCATCACTGCATCGCCACGGAATGGAGCAGCTCTCATCTCAAATCCACTCAGCCTGCAGCACAGCATCAGATAAACCAGAACGTCCTGGAGTCAGTCAACTGCACCTATTTATAAATCTTCGTGCCTCCAAAATTTAGGTGCTAAAATGAGCAAGCGAATGAGAAGGTGGGGCAAAAGGTGTTGGTTTGCTGGTTTCTTGAAGTCTCTCTCCCTTCTAGTAACTCTCTGTAAATGCTAATACCACTGCTTTTCTACAGTTTGGAGAGAAGGAAGTATTCCCTGGAGAGGAAGAATAGAATTTTCTTGCTGATTCCTTGCTGTGCACCTGAGATCCTCTAAGGGTCTCTTTATTGGGTGAACGTATCAAGGACCAGTGAAAGTATTTGAGCATCTTAAGTTATTTGAGCAATTATTTAAGACAGCAGTGTCTCACTTTATCCATCAGTACTGTAAATTATGTACTTTGCCTTGCAGTGACACTAAGCCTCAACAGTTGTAAAAACTTTGCCACGCTTGGATGAAAAACATCATCTAAAGTATACTGTATAATTAATGTGACTGCACAGACTCTTCCTCCTTTTTAAGCAACTTCTTCAAAAGCATTCTAAGCATCTAAATCCTTTTTGCTTTTCATATGAAAATGACTGATTGCATATTTAAAAGTATTAATTTAGTGCTATGATAAGGTTTTTTTAAAAAACCCTTAACACTTCAAGATATCAGGAAAAAACATTGTAATTGCTCAAATAACTTAAAATACTCATTCATTCTCAGTGGTCCTTAATACAATCACCCAATGAAGACACTCTTATAGGCAAAGCTGGATGGTATTTATTCAGAAAAGGCTGCTTGGCAGTAATGGACTAATAATAAATAATTTGTAGAACATTGTGCACAAATTATAAAAAGAATTCCAAAGAACTGATCTCATTCCTTGGTTTAATTATTCAGTTCTTTTTAGGCTAGAGCTATGTGTCTGGTATATTTGCTTCAGATCTCAAGAGGGTATTGACCAGGTTTTCTGAAGTCTTCTGCATTATTTATCTCTTCCTACCATAAGGGGTCTGATAGGCATACTGTTTCAATAATTAAATGTCAACAATTCATGCTGTTGGCCAAAACCCAAAGGACCCTCATAAATAAATAATAACATCTTGCATTTTTATAGCTTCTTTCATTTAAGGGTCTCAAAGTGCTCTGCAAATATTCATTAAGACCCCCCCAATGGCCTTGCAAGGTAATTCAGAATTATTCCACTACAGGTTTTTCACAGCAGGAAAGGGGAAGGATCAGCTATTCCAAGGTCAAGGCTCAAGCCAGGGTCTGAGGTGGGGACAGAGCCCAAACCAACAGCCCCTTCTGCCAGCTCCCCTCACCAGACTCTGCACTGGCAGCAGCAGGAAGCAGATGTGACTCCAGGGAACTGACTGCCACGTAAGAGCTGTGAAAGTGGGACGGGATGGGGGGAAATCACTGATGGCTCTACTCTTGATTCTTGTTTTAAACGTGTTTTATTATCACGTTTCCAGAGAAGATAAGGGAAAGCATTGCTGCATGTGGATCCAGCATTGACATTTCTCTTACTATTTGTGGTGTTCTGGTCAGCAGTGATTTCAGTCACAGCAAGGAAATGTCCTGTTTCCAATCTAATCCATCAAGATGTTCACTAGAAGTCAAATAGCTGTGTTTCATTCGCCTTTCTCCAGTCATTTTTGTTAGCATCATTCTCCATGACCTCTTTTTCATTCCATACTGAGGAAAACAAGAATGATCATAATGATCTTACATTTCTATAGTGGCTTTCATCACGCTGACATGTTGAGAGCAATGATGAGCACAGAAATAACATAAGAAGCCTTTTCAGGCATCCTGTTCTTAATTTAGAACTGAGTTTCTGAGGAGAGCAAGGCTGAATCTGAAAGCTGAGTGCACACCCTCACTGTGCTCATTCAGGTAGCTTTCAGACATTAATTCTACCTCCAGTCCTGCAAAGCTGTGAGAAATTCCACGCAGAAGCAACCCCAACAACTAAAATCTCCCATTCTGGTTCTCAGGACAAATACCGAGTTCGAAAAATCTCCAGCAGCGCGCTGGTTTCTGGTCTGAATGCAGTGCCAAGATAAAGGCAACACCAGAATATCTATTTTCAAACAAACAGAACAGCATCCAAAAGTGCTTTCACTCACATATAGCCCTTTAGGGTCCCCTGCTGTCCATTGCTCTCAGAGGAATGCCTGTGCCTTCCACCCCTTGCCCAGCTGTCACTATAGACACGTGGATACGAACAGCTGTGTACGGCATGTGTGCAGTCTCAGACTGGTAAAGGTGTTTCAGACTGACCAGGTCTGAGTACAAGTTACCCCCTGATTTTTCAGTAGTTAGGACCATTTTTCACATGCTTGAATGTATACGTCTGTTCCTGATGTGGCTACCTGGAAATCTGCATCTGAGCTTCTGTCTGTTATTACAGCCAGGAATATTCACTAATTTTCAAGAACTGTAGACTTCATGTCCATTTTTTAAGGACATAAACCATCAATGCCTTTTTTTATTCTTTTTTTTCTTTTTTTCTCAAATAAATGGACCAATTTACTCTGTTCATGGGAAAAGTTATGGGATCTGATGACGAAGATGACATGAAGCAGCATCCACAGATACTATCATGGGTCAAAATAAATACACTGTCCTATCTGAACTTGATCAATGCTCATAACCAGTAAGAAAAAGATAAAAAGATGAAATATTATTGAAATGTACGGATATAAGAACGTATTTAGGTATTTAAGGCTATACCATTGGATGACTAAAAATGAACTCAATTTTACACATTGTGAAAATCAGCAAAAAATGAATAGAAAATTGGATTATTATGTTTTAATAACAGCAATTCAGCTCTTTCCCCTGCAGGTTCTTTTTTCCAAGCCTGTGCTATTCCTCTGCTTCCTGAAGCTCCCTTTCACCAAGCTTCATGTCTGCTTCCAGTTCCCTACCACTTGCAGAGCTATAAATTTGGAGCAATTTAGGGGAAGTGTAAGTTCTTTTAATTACCATATTGCTGTATCCGCTGCATCGTCTAAGTTATCCTTCCCCACATTTTTTTCATTAAGTCATCCAACCCAGATATTAACCTTACTGGCAGTTTTGCCCTCAGCTGTGTGAGCCCCTGAGTTGTGCAGTACAATTAGGAAAAGACAGGAGACTGTAAGAAGTCCCTTTCTTGGCAGTGATGGTGCCAATGTGGTGGATGGCTAAAGACCTTTTTACCATGTGTGCAAGAACCAGTTGATTTATGGATTCACTGGGCCTGTTCCACCCATATGATGTGAGAGTATCTTCCCACTGAAATAAGATTCACCGTGTGTTCCTGTGCCAGGACAGCTACCTGCAACTTTTCCTCAGTTTTCTCCACGCATGCATGTCCAGCAAACATGTAAATAATTAATTTAGGTAGACTTAAGGCTGTCTCAGAAGATGAGGCCATTGTCTCAGGACAGCAAACCCCCTAATGCTGGATATTTCAATACTACTACCGAAACCCAGTTTTATTCACTTCTGTGTTACCCTGAATACTTTCTGCTTTATTTGTGATCTCCTGAAGATCCAGCAAGCAGCACAAGACTAATACAATTAATTCTCAAAGAAGGTATTATTGATCCCATGTCACTGCCCTATTAAAATGACACTTTGCACGATGCAGAATGACTGATGCAGAAGTTACTTAACCTGACAGGTGCTAAGAGCAAGAAGGCAATAGTTGCTCACTGCATCATTATTCAATAGATAACACTTTAACTTGGCTTTCAAAGGCAAATTCTCATTTATGGGGTGTCAACAGTTTAAGATTACATCATCCACTTCTAACATTCCCTCCCTTCCAGTAAAACTATCTTAAATCCAGTCAATGCAACAGTGAGAAAAACACTGCTAAAGTCTGTTAATTGAATCTGATTAAGCTACAAAGCTGGCCCCAATAATATCTGTATTCTACAATCTGTTTTCTTAGTTCTCCTCTCAGTTTCTTTACTGTAGACCTTTCAGAAGAACAAACAAACAAACCCCACCCACCACCATCCCAAAAATCCTGTATATTAAGTGAGGACGATTCTCAAATTAGACTCTCAAGACTTTTGCAAAATCTTTTTTTGTGTGCAAAATCCTGTATCTACACAAGCCAAAAGTTTGTCGTTTGAGTCTACAGGGATCTTCTGATCCAACCAGGGAGATTTCACAGGCTGACATGCAAAAGTAATCCGTTATTAAGCCAGGATGCTCACGCTGTCTTTTAGAAAATTCAGATGTCCGTCGTCCTGTTCTTTCCTCCTAATGCATAATCTGAAAACTCTTCCAGAAGAGCTAAACAAAAAACCTAAATTAGGAGAAAAGACTGATCAAACTTCAAGCCTTACACCACACAAATCATTTTAGTGGTGACAACAGCATTATCTGCATGAATGGGGACTGCAGGGCTTTTACTTCCTGCACTGTGCTCCAAGAGGCATCCACACAAGACAGAAGGAAGCAGGGCACTTGGGAAACACAGCAGTGCAGCCACGCCAGAGCAGCCTTTCCAGAGCCTCATCAGTGCTGCTGAGCAGCAGTTCATTTATATCTATTTCAGGTATCTCCCAGGTACTGCATACGGACTTGCCTTCAACCCCAGCCAAAGCTCATTGAAACAACGGGCTAATTGCTAATCCCAATTATTTTTTTTAATTGAAAGAGCTTGAGTTACTCAGGCTATGTCCACAGAGGTTTTCTGCAGACAGATGGGAAAATGGTTTGCCCAGGCTTCAGGCTGCCTGTGCAGCCTTGCTTCATCCAGGAGCCACAGGGACACAAGTGACATGACCCCATGCTTCAGCTAATCAAGCTCTGCCAAGGACTTTCCTCATGTGGCATGTTAGCAGCCTACATGAAGACTGATGGTTTCACTTCTGCTATTTCCTTCTGCTCTAAAAAAGGTGTAAAAAAAGCAGAGAAACGGGATTCTAGCACGTGAACTTTTCAGTGGCTGACTTGAGCTTCACCTTCCATCAGACACGAGCAGAGGGCATATCACATGAAGTATGAAAGTAGAAAGTGAAGGGTAAAGAAAGCACAAGAGCCAACCTTGCTGCAGGGATGACAGACCTGCAGGCAGTCCTTTTTGCCCCACTCTGGCACGTGCAGCCCACAGCTGTGGCATGCAGCTGGAAAGCCTCCTGCACAGAAGGCTCTTTCCTTTCTTCTCTGCCATCCCAGAAATGGACTGAGTTTGTGAGAGAGATTTGCACCATAAAGTCACGTAAAACTCTCATCTCTGGCAGAGCATGGGAAACAAGCTGTCACTGACAGGGCATCTCAGTTTATTTAGGTCATTTATAGGAGAGCTTCTCACCTGCTGACTGCTTTACAGGGAGAGATGGGTTGTCAGTGCTGGCCCACTGATCCCTGACAGCCCTGCTGCTGGAGCCAGTGTTTTTACTTCCAGTGCAAATTCAATGAGATAGGTAACATGAGGACCTCTCCTTGTACCTGGGTGCCAATGAAAAGCAGTAATAAGCTTAAGAAGCAGAGCTTGAAAGTCAGCAGTGTGGCTTTGCTGTCTCCTTTGATAGCGAGTCAAACAGGGCAGATGAATGTTCCAAGGGACCACACCAGTAGCAGCAAAACATTTCTAACACAAACAGCTGTCTATTAATAACCACTCTATGGAGAGGACCCCGTGTGATAAATACACCCAGGGGAATCCAAGGCTTGTGGTGGTAATCTTAAAAGTTCCCAGAGGCCTGATTATTTTGCATTGCTTAATCAATCTCTGCAGAATCATTGGGCTAACTGGCCTTTCCCTGACAGGGTAACCAGCAGCAGCCTGGGAGCTTTACTCCTGCACAACTGTTGGATGTTAACAGAGACAATAAAGCACAACTGGCCATTACTGGTTCAATAATAGCAGTCATTGGAATTGACAAGGTTTGCTAAGACAGAAGGAAACAAGACAGGAAAATCCTAATTTGGTCATTTCTCTCCCAACGTATGTGGCTGCTACAGATTTCTTTGCTAAGTAGTACCCCTTGATTTGTAACAGCTCACTTTACTTACTGATCGTATCTCAGATTTATTTTTGTAAGGAAAAAAGGCAGCATTCTGTCCTCTGTCATGATCTTTTACAAAACTCAGGGCAGAGAACACTGACCAATTTCTCTTAAGCCTAAAGCCTAAACCTCTGCTTGAGCCATAAAAGTTTTACACAGATTCTTGGCATCATCTGTATCAACTTTCCTTTGCCTTATAAAAGAAAAACTGAACTAAAGACTTACAAGTGAGGAAGAATCCATTACTTCCCTAAGTATCTACAGAGATTAATTATCCATCATGTATTTTTTTGCATATTGAACTCAGCATCAAATCCTTAGATCTAACAGAATAAGAAATACAGAGATCAAAACACTATTGAGTATCAAAAGTCTCCTATCAATGTTGGTTCTTCTAGACCATAACCAAAGTGACTCCTTCCCTTCCCATGGATAAACTAACTAGACCAAGCTTCTTTAATCTCCCACTCTAAGTTATGTTCCCCAAGCACCACTCTCATACCTTTTTCCCTAAGCCTTTTTCAAATTTGTGGCATTCTGTTTTAAGTTACATCAAAAATACAGCTTAGAAGCAGCCTGCAGAGTCATAAGACCAGGCAGTTGGATGTCATTACTAGATCCAGCAGAAGCTGGTTCTTATTAGTCCAGAAATAAAATTATTGGTGAAATTGCATGTTTGTGATAAAGAAACCTCATAACCTGTAATGGAGATCTGTGACTGAAATGAACCTAGCCTACCCAAAGGCAGCAGAAAGAGATCTAGGAAGACGTAGAGATATTAAGAAAAGAAAGTTTATTTTGCATCATATTATCTTTCTTCCACATTTTGCTGAAGGGTGAAAGTCCATCTCTAGAGAGAGTCAGAATTAGCAAAAACTGCTTTGTTTAAACCACTTATCAGCTCTTGCTGGGGAAGGAAAATTGCCTCTCTCTATACTGCCTTTGGTGAGGAACCCTCATCCTTTTATACAACTGTTAAATGTAAATGTGTCTTGCTCACATGAATGATTCAAGCCTGGTTGGCTGGAAGTATAAGGAGCAGGAAAACCTAATTTGATAGGAAAGAGAAAGAAAAGGAAGAAAGAGAGAGAAAGAGAGAGAAAAGGAAGGAATTCGGAAGGAAGGAAGGAATTCAGAAGGAAGGAATTCGGAAGGAAGGAAGGAATTCGGAAGGAAGGAAGGAAGGAAGGAAGGAAGGAAGGAAGGAAGGAAGGAAGGAAGGAAGGAAGGAAGGAAAAGAGAGAGAAAGAGAGAGAGAGAAAGAAAGAAAGAAAGAAAGAGAGAAAGAGAAAGAGAGAAAGAAAGAGAGAAAGAGAGAAAGAGAGAAAGAGAGAAAGAAAGAAAGAAAGAAAGAAAGAAAGAAAGAAAGAAAGAAAAAGAATTCCAATGGGACCTTTCATAGCTATTGTTTAAAATGCTTTTTCCCCTCTGTAACCTCTAAACTAAACCTGCTGATGGACTATGGCAAGCTGCTATAGCCCAGGACACATCAAGATGTTGGCTACTGTTACGTAAGTGCACTAAAAGTTAAACCTTTGCTAAGAAGAGAGAAAAAAAGAAAGTATTTTATAAATTCTCCTGACCAGGAAATAGTTGAGAATGTGTCTAGGAAAAAAAAAAAATCTGTGCAGTACAAGCTGTATCTGCAGAGACACTGAAATGACAAATCTCATGGCAATATTTAACCCAGGACCTATTGATCTGGAGGAATTTCATCAGCATCATCTTGTTCCCTCCTGTCTAATGAAAGCATTTCCTACCCCCACACCACTGCTATCCTCCCTGGATGACAACAGGGCTGTCAGGATGCCACAGGAATCACGTTATACTGCACTAAAAATTTTCAATAACTTTCAGATAACTGTGCCAGACTCAAGTAAACAGCATCTCCATGAGCCTTTCACCATGTAATGCAGAACTTCATTCTTATTTTATCAGCAAAGACTCTTCCATTATGAAGATGGAAAGTCTACCACAATAACTGCAGATATAATCGTAGTTATTCTGCTGCAAGTGTTTGGCTCTCTTAAGAATCCAATTTCCAGCAGTTTTGCTTCTGGACAACTTTGTACCTGAGCACATGCAAATTAGATTCAACACTGGAAACAATGCAGACTTGTAGAGAAAAGACTTTCTATGTCAAAAAAGCCAGGGGAGTACCATGCAACTGCTTTGTGACCAAGAAAACACAACAGAACAGCTTACTAGAGCTGGTTATAAAAACCTCCATGGTTTTGAGCTATAGATTTGGTTTTTTGAGATTTTTTTTTGGTTGGTTGGTTTTTCGGGTTTTTTTGGTGTTTGTTTTTTTGTTTGTTTGTTTGTTTGTGGGGCTTTTTTGTTATTTTGTTCTTTTTTTTCTAGAGGGGGGTTGAGTGGAAGAACATGAAAGAAACTAAGGTTTTCACGTGGCAGAGCAAATCTGGCTGCCTGAAGACCTCAGAAATACTTAAGTTGGCAGGCAGAACTAGATTAATAATTTAGGACGTGAAGCACGAGCAGACTTCCCTTATCCTCAGTGCCACCTTCTCAGAATGCAGCTGGGGCTCCTTGCTCAGGCAGGATGCTCATCTCTGCCATGTCTACAGCAGCAGACTCACAATTTGGACCATCAGGAAAAAGATGACCTTATTTGCATTCACTGTTACTCTTGTTTTGCTCATGATAAAGCAGCACTTTGCCTTAGGTGGAAATTACTCTCTGTGAAAAGTTCATGTACCAACAATAAATTATTATATTTCGTTCTTTCTGATTTATTTGGCTACAGAGAAAAGAAGTTTATTTTACACTTGTATTTATGTCATGAAAAAGTCCTGCATTTTTTTTTTGTTGCAGCATGCCAACCAGCATTCTTTTCCCTGAGCCTATAAAATTTTAGTGTTGGATTTTAGGTTTTTTGGGGAAGCTTGACAGATACCACCAAGCAAGCATTTCACTAGTCCATTCTTTTCTCTACATTTACGTGTCCTGCAGATGGAAAAAATGCCCTTCTAAGGCATCACAGCCATATTTGCTGTTCTCCCTGCATTCCTGCTGAAAAGATCTTTAGCAGCTTCTTGAATACAGAAGTAGAATGTCGGCATCTCCATTCTTTGGTCATACCTTAAGCACAGGCTGGAGAAGTGTAATTCCTCCAGGAACTTGTCCCCAGTCAGATGTGGTGTCTCTGAAGACTAACCCTCCTTTTCCTTTACACCTCTTTGCGAAAAAAGAGGATGGACAATGTACAAGCTGTGATCTCCAGGGTCTGAAGCCCTCAACTTTATCTACAAAAGGCAACTACAAATTCATTTTTTATGTATTGTACCCAGAAGTGTTTTGCTGTGTAATGCCTTGCAAGGCTAATTTGATCTACCGAGGTAGGGATGGAGCACCCATCATGGTACCAGCACATTATTATCACTTTCCCTTTTAATTTAGATGCAGTCACTCCTGATCACCTCTGTTTGCAGACTGAAAACCTGTGGAACTGCAGGGGATGTTTCTCCATCCTCCCTTCCTGCTCAGGAAAGCCCCATTTGTTCTTTGGGCTGGGGAGACACAGCACTGCCTGGGACCTTGCTGAAGATCCTTTCACAAGTAGTTGGTCTCCTTTAACAGCATTTAATTTGCTGAATTTATATATTTCTCATGCAAAACGTCAAGAAGGTAGCTTCAGGTCAGTGATCACAGCTGGTGAGAAAACCCAGCCCAGAGCTCCTCACCTTTTCACATGATCTGAGAGGCTACACTGCCTTGCTTTGCAGGAAAAGGAATATTCATTGAATATGCTCACAAGCACCATGAGTTTCTCCATCCAACCAATCTCTGTCTTGACTATCCCAGTAACTTAAACACAAGAGGGATGGGCTGTGCCCGAACTGCCATGCTGGAGGGAAGTGGGGCGATGGCATGGCACACTAGCCCAGTGCCCTGGCCCTGGAGTCACTGCACCAGCTGAGCCCTGAGTCACTCACCAGGAGGTGACCTGCCAGACCACCACCAAAACACCCCAGGGGACACACAGGACCACAGCTAGGAGGTCCTGACAATGGGAACTTCCAAGTTAATCTTCACAGACAGTGACTGTCACTGCTGACACAGATGGCCTCGCCTCTCAGCTGCGCCAGCAGTTCCGCACGGGCAAAGATGCCCTGCGTATGAATGATCTTGGAAGTGAACAGAGCTGCTGTCATGTTCCTGACCCTTTCAAGGGATGGGGATGGAAAGGAGGGGAGGAGAAAAAGGGAATCACCCCTCCTGGCAGCAGGAGCAGAGCTGTCCCCATAAAGCGAAGGGCGAAGGGCTGGGGATGTTAACAGATGAAGACATCGCACAGCATCTACCAAATGAGAATGTAAGATCCAGCTGAAACTTAAAACAGATGAAATGCCAGAACCAAAAGGCCGTAGGAGACACAAGAGTGCTTCTGGTAACTAACAACATCCATCACTGAAATGCTGGTGTTTCCCAGTCTCCCTCACAGGATGAGCCCTGCAGCAGAGGGACCAGCAAAAAGAGGCAGCGGAGTCCCCAGGCAAGGGACACCCATCCCTTGGCTGCTGCAGTTTGAAACACTAAGGCAGAGGCTACTGCTGCTCCCACCCAGCTCCACAGAGATGGCCACTGCACATCAGAAAACCCCACATGGAAATAAATTCTGAAGGCTTTCTGAGACTCTTCCATGTACTGCCATTCTGCTGTGTTGTTATATTAGAAGTGGTAAAGCAAAGGCAGAAGATAACCATACAGACATAAACAAAGTGTTTTAATTTCTTTCAGAAATTCAGCTCTCTGGTTCTCTTTCCATTTCTTACTCCCCCTCTCAAGAGGGAGTGAGCATTTGTTAAATTTGGCTTTGAACACAGGAAAACATTGGTTTGTAATAACCCTCCTAATTTGCTTTTCTTGGCAAGCACCCTGCACCAGCCGTCCCTGGTTCTGTTGTTAGGGGATGACTATGAAGCTAAGAAAACACACACACAAATTCCTGAGTAATTGTACATGTATTACCTGCTTTTTAATGCACTGCAGCGTAATTACCTTTTTGTCAGCTCAACCTCATTCTGTGCAGAACAGCTGAAATCCCTAATTACCAACTGCAGCAGCAAAAGTCCCCAGTTAGCTCCTGGGGAAGTGGTATCATTAACCCAACTCATTATGTGCCGCTTGCCAGGTGAGGCCTATGGAAATTTCACCTGCATTTGTTGGTTTCCTTCTATGGAAGCATGAACACCACATCCTGGATAAAATGGAAAAAACCACCCCTCTCCCCAGGGCAAACACTCAACAGGCTGACCCAGGAGAAGGCTGTAGAAAGGTGGGGCTCAGTCTCTTCTCACGGGAAACAAGCGACAGGACAAGAGGTAATGACCTCAATTTGCACCAGGAGAGGCTTAGGCTGGATATTCTGAAAAACTTCTTCCCAGAAAGGCTTGTCAAGCACTGGAACAGGCTGCCCAAGGAAGTGGTTAAGCCATCATCCCTGGAAGTATTTAAAAAGATAAGTAGATGTGGCACTTACAGACATGGTTTAGTGGTGGACTTGGCAGATTCATGGCATTCCCTTGCTAAAAGTAGGGAATATATTAGTATAACAGCCAGGGATTAGGGTCATGCTCTTTAGTTTTTACTGTCTTGCTTCATACTGTTAAACAGCGAGTGCATTTCCCAAGTCCATACATGGATTCAGATATGACACACGCAGATGCTGAGAATTCAAAGAATTCCTGAATTTTCTGTGCAGAAGTCCTAAAAAAACTAAAAGCCTTTGTGACTCAACCATTTCGCTGCCAGGAACTCTACCCTGCAACATCAGCCTGTTAGACACCTACACAAATTATAGTAATAAATTATTTTTGTGTGAAAATACCCACTTGCTCCCCTCTTCCCAGAAACTAAATGGTGAAATAAAACAAGTGACAAAATTTTAGCAACTTCTGAGCAGATTTAATTAAGGAAACTCCATTTTATTGCAGACAGACTGTCCTATTTAACCTCCCACTCACAGGTTTTCTTCTCACTGCATTTTTGTGCAATTAAAACAAGGCAAACTGGAATGCCAATTAAACGCCTTTTGAAACAACAACCACCCTTTCTGTCACCTGTTTAAAAATGCATGAATTGACACATTTGCAAACTAATTTTGGCATTTCTGCCCTGGCCCTGATTGCCTGCATTCTGGGCTGCTGCATTTTATGCCTCTGGAAAGCAGAGAACATCAGCCACTCACAGGCTCTGCATCGCAGCACTGTGAGGCAGGAGGAAGGACAGGGGGCTCCTAAAGCTGCTGCTGAGGCAAGGAGGGGCTGTGGATTTTGGCTTGGGGAGAGAGAGGAGACAGTCCCTCTGTCTCTTAGTGTTTCAGGGACCCTCTTTGTTATTCATTTGTACTGATCTACAAGAGATGGAACCTCCTGAGGAATCCTGCTGCTCCTCTGCCAACCCTCTCACTGCTTTCACCATCCTCAGAGCAAGAGAAGAATTCAGTCTTCCCCCTTCCCATGTGGCTTCCCTTCCGCACTGAGGCATCTCCTTGGAGAGGAGAAACTTTCAGCTGCATGGGAGTGGGAAAGATGATGAGTTTAATCTCTGAATAGTCAGTTACTGTACATATCTGACGTTTCAGGGTAAGATAAAGCCAGACACTCCTGGAAACAAATCTAATACTTTTCTCTGAGGAAATGCTCAGTTAGAAACCTTGTTATGGAGCCCTGTGAAGTCTGAGCCAGGTGGTAGCTCTAGGGGTGTGTTACTCAGCCACTTGGAGAAGGACAGAGGTTGGATAACAATGAGACACTCTCTCTTGTGGCACAAATTACAATTGTACCAGGAACAATGATAAACAAGGAGCCTGTGCCATTGCTTGGAGGCACAGTACTCACACATTGCATTGTTTCACTCAGAGTGGTTATTTCCAAGTCAAAACTCTCCTCCAGTCTCCTTCTCTGTGTAGCCACACAAATGAAGGCTGGCCTAGGAACAGGATGGCCTAAGGGTAGCGACAGGAGTGAGCCGGTGAAGGGTACAGCAGGTGCAGAAGGGGCTCCTTTTCTGGCATGGCTCTAACCAGCACCAAAGGAAAAGCTGTGAAACTCCCACCTGATATAAAGCAGTCAGTGGGGAAGTTCCATGGCCATGGTGCTGACTGAAAGTGGTCCTGCAGCACCACTGCCCTCCCTCCCAGCACTGCCCACCTCTCCATCCCACACTCCTGCCTAGGAACACCACTCTGAGGCCCTGCGCTGAACCCAGCCAATAAACTGATCTGGGTTAAAGGCAAAAAACACAGGGGAAAAGAAGGAAAGCCTGGGGAGGAAAGGATAACCAGGATGCTGTCCAAAGCAAAGACTGGCTAACAGTGGGGTCAGGTCTCACTGTGGCACTGGAACGGGAGAAAAGGAGAAGTGGGGGGAGCCCAAAGCCTGCACACAGCTGTCAAAGCCCCTGCTTTTGCAGACAGAGTATGTTAGATTAATCATCCCTGAACAATCCAAATCCTGCCTGCCAATTTAAAAAAAGGTGTTAAAAATTTGCTGACTTAAAAATTCACTCTTTCTGCAGCTCTATTCACTGCTCCCCAGCACCTCTCCATGCTTTTCAGCCAGCTCTTCCGTGGAGGCTTTGTGCAGCTGCTTCCACCTCTGCAAAGCGAGTGGAAGCAATAATAAGTCACTGGTAAGGAATAAGACTTGATACAAAGAAAACACTGCTGCTTCTGTAGCAACTGCTCACAAACCAGGCTCGACACCAGCTTAATTATGTCAGCACTGACACTGCTAAAAGGCATAATCCTATCTTCCCTCCTAACAGAGTATTTTTCTTCTGTGCTCTTTTTCTTCCCTCATCCTCTGTTTTCTCTCCCCTCTTATTTTTAAAATTGCTGGACCACGCCAAGAAATATTTTATTTCCTTACATTTGTCATTCACAAGTGTTAATAAATAATTTCTCACCTTTATAAGATCTACTTGGCAGCAGTGAAAAATTACTGTATTTAGTGGGAGTACTAATTACAATCTGTTTTGCTTTCTGAATATGCAGGTTCTTTAGTTTTTGCCTGACTAGAACATCAGCTGAGGTGGTGGGGCATTGTTCTTTCACCTTGCAGAAAGAAACTGAGATTTATTTTTTCCCTATTCTTCACCAAGATGAAACAAAGCTTGCAAAATTTTCCACGGAAGACAAGAAACACAAGGTAGGAGAAAGGGAAGAGAGCAGCAGGGAGAGTAGGAAAAGCCAGAGTAAAAGAAAGGGAAGAAGATGGACAGGTAAGACATGCCCCTTTGAAAAGTTTTGCTGCCTTTAACTGCAGCTGAACTCATTATTTTGGTGCAGGTTTTGTGTGTTTCATCTCCTGGAGTCATCTCTTTCTGTGTGCACACATGTTAACAAGGCCTACAAGAAACTGAGCTTATAGTCCAAAGAATAAGGATGAGTAGTAGAAAATTAGAGTTCAGACCCCTCTGCTCACTGCATCCCACACAAAGGGCTTGATTTCCATCAGGCACTCCTATGTTGGAGCTCTGCACATTAACAGCTCCAACCAGAAAGGCTGAGAGCCCCAACCATCCATAATTGGGGGAATTTGCTTGTCAAGGGGCAGCCTGCTGAAACAGGTGGAAAACCTAAGGGCTGCACACCTCAGGTGGACACTCAGGTCTTTGAAATACCACCTCTTGCAGAATCAGTGTTTCTTCAAAACTGAAGTAATTTTGGGTCATTTTGCATCCAGTAATTTTTTTCAGTGAAAGTCTGCTTGAAATTGATATATGCCTAAGTAAAGTTCTGACTGATCAGCAAAAAGCTAGCCCAAGAGATTATTCTTAAAATAAAGCTAGATTTGAGGCACACACAGCTGTTTGTGTAGGAAGATGAAGATCTGTGCTGTGTCTTTGAATCTGAACCAAAACACAAACCCAACAAATCCCACTCTCACACAGTGGTGGCTCTGTATTTCTGGCTTTTTTATTATTTTATTTTATTTTATTTTATTTTATTTTATTTTATTTTATTTTTTGCTAGCCTTTCTTGCTGCCAGTCAGTTTTTCTGCAAGTGATGTTTATGTTGGTGGCAGGTACTGTTCTCCCCCTGCATCCAATTAAGCCATACTGCACATCTGCTTAGTCCCTGTCAACTCATATCACAGCATCACTCCATCTTCAACCACCTGCAGCTGCAAGATTGCTGATCAAGCTGCCTGGATTTGTCTTTCCTAGGTCGATGTCTGGTGTGGAACTTGCCTGCCTATTTGTGTTTGAGAAGCACCCAGCACCCAAACTGCACTCATGTAAAAACAACTCAAAGTCTGAAAATATGAAACACTGAAAGAGATTCCAAGTGGTTGTTTTTTTTTTTAATTAGGAAGTTAAAACCTATTTTTCCTGCTGTAGGCAGAGCCTTAAAAGATCTTAGCCTAGCTAGTTCACATATTAACCTGTGTGCTACACAGCAGTCCAAAGCAGAAGTCATTTCAGAGAACAGAAATGAAACTACACCAAAACAAAGGCTCACATTAGTGATCCATGCTAGTACAAACCAACCAAAATAGTTCATAGTCCTTGACCCTAAGCTTTCAGCCTGCGCTGATGGTTAGGACTGCTTAAAAGGTCATTTGCAACCCCCTTGGCATTGTCAATTTATTCTGTAAACCTTTAATGTACAGGAAAGACCAACCCAGTAAACAGCCCAGTTGAACTTCAGGATGTGGGGGTGACCCAACAGGGCCCTAATACCTCAACTTCTGCCAAGTTTGGAATGCACTTGCTGAAGCACAGCAGACCTGCAGCACCAAATCCTCCTGTGCTTAGGGGCTTTGACATGTCTTTCCCTCTCCTGGAGGGAAGAGAAGCCTAAACCAAGAGACCTCTGGTCCACAGAACAATTTTTAGGAGTCCCTGCTTTGCAAAGGAACCAGGTCAGCAGCTGATGAAAACTGCAATTACAAGCACTTGCATATTAAAAAAGCCTGTTTGAACTTGTACATGTTTTGAACTTGTTTGAACTTGTACTGAGCTTTGCCTCAGCCTGACAAGCTGCCTGTAGTTGCCTTGGCACACAGTTTTCATTTAAGTGTTCCACATAGGCAGGGATCTAATATGCTGTATACCTTCTTTTTCCACGTAACACCACCACAACACAGTAATGGACCTCTGACAGGTAGCAGAAAAGCCTCTAAGAGCAGACTTATTTTGTAGCATTTTGTATTCTGTTATTGAGGCAAATACGACCATTTTCGAAGCAAATCAAATAACATACATTTGCTTCCACAAGATGCATCCTGGGGTCATTACTCACTACCATGATTAACATTCATTTTCTTTTATGCACAAGAGACAGTGGTGACTCTTTATCACCAACATTCATTGCTTCAAGAAAGAACATTTTATGATGGATGTTGGACATCCCGTACCACAGTCCTGTCACAGAAAATTAGTATCTAGCATCTCTACGAAAAGCCTGTCTGCAGGTGGTGGTGTCATCTTTTTTAAAGAGTATTGTTACTATAATCTAACCACCATCAAAATTCATCTGTACTAGGTGTTGTATGGAGTAACAACTAGTCCTTTCCCTAAAGGAGTGTGATTATCACCAAAAAATAGACAAAGCACAGGAAAAGGAAGCATTAGCTGAGCTAAGCAGCAAGAACAGTATAAAAAGACCTAAACAATAAAATACCTGTAGGATTTTTACTAGAAATAATAATACAGAGATTGCTGAAAGAAACCTAAGGAAGAGAAGAAAAGTCAATGCACATCTTCAAAATTCCCCTTCTGTTTTTTAACCAAAGTTCATTATTTCCACAAAATAGATTCACAGCTTTAAACAGAGGGTTGCACCCGATGACCACCAGAGATCCCTTCCTATTTTAATTATTCTGTGGTCCTGTAACTTCGAGTTACAAGATGAATAATGAGGGATCTCCCTGTCAATCAAGAATAAAAGTAACTGTGTAGAGAAAACTAGAAAATAAATGTATTTTCCATCATCTCTGGTCTCAGGAACAGTCTTCGAACAGCATGCCTAACCACCACAAAAGGATATGGCCAAATACTTTGTGTCTTTGCTACAGCACTCAGAATATAAAGAAAGCATGACAAAGGACAGAAAGGCAGCACTTAACAAAGCTCCACCAAAATTACGTAGGCAGAGTGACAGCAGAGTTAGCAAAATAAATACATCAAAAAACAGCCTGCAACTTTGTGATGCTCTTCACTCTTCAAGTACCACTTTGCAGAAACAAGCTTTGCTAGAAGGGGCTCCAGCTTCAGTCTTGGCAATCCTGAACACCTCACTGCCAGGACTGCACAGACTGAACATCTTCAAGGCACTCTGACCTCCTCAGCCAACACCCCTCACAACACAGGCCACAGGTTTCAACCCACCAATTTTCGGCCCCAGCCCCATGACCTGCAGTTGAGTTGGGAGGTGTCACCCAGAGCACCTCTCAACACCGGGCAGGTCAGCCCCCTGGGAGGGGAAAGCCTGAAGTAGCACATTTTATTCCAGCAGGAGCAAGTGCAAGACAGCTGTGCCACGCAGAACACAAGTGTGATGAAACGATGCGGAGGAGAGGTAATTCATCACTGCTGGGTCACTGGAGGAGGATGGATTAGAAACTCATGAGGAACGCGGGGACAGCAGAACGCATACGTAAGCAGCCTGACAAAAATGTAGTGGCATTTCATAGACACAAACATGGACTCAACTAGGATTTCCACTGTCCCTCCACCAACAAAATACAATCTTGATGCAGAGGAAAAATTACTCTCCTTCCCAGCTCACCAGTAGCTTTATTATACCTACAGCAGCACTTATCCTGCGTGTTCAGTCTCATCAGCTTCACTTAGGGCTCTGCTTACTGTGAGATCAAAGGAATCTTTTCCTGGAGGGTTTGTGCCATTGATAATTTGGATATCTGCAGTAAACTTAATCTATCTGTGCTACACACTACAGAGATTTGAAGCGGGGGAAGATTAAAGTGATTTGCCTAAGACAACAGATGCAGTTTGAAGAAATTGAATGCAGGTTTCCACAAAGCCCAGGCTTAAAGAGAAGAAGTCTCTTCACACATTAAGCACCCCCAAATACACATCTGGAGAATTAGGATTTTGCTATCACTATATTGGATATTATAAAGGGAAAGGATTTGGAAATAGGCTTATGTTTGTCTTTTCGCTGCTTTTTTCACTCTTTTCTTCTACCCTAGCCTATCTTAATTTTGCCTCTGAAAGGCCCAATCAAGTAAGTCACGCAAGTCTTTTGCATACGTATCTTATCAGCTGACAACAGCTCTGGGAGAATGCTTTTCCAACATGCTCAGCTGTGCTAAAAATACTTTCCCGTTTTTGCAGCTATTTCAGGATACATCACTCTGAGGGAAGGTTCAGATGGTCACTGCCACTTGTGGTGATCCAGCTCTGGCTGTGGTCACAGTGCAAAATGAGGAGGCAGCTGTGGCTGTGAAGGGTGGCACTGGGAAAGGCAGGGGGCACAGAGAGAAATAACCAGCTTCCTCTGGAAAGCACCTGCAGGTGTTGCCTTTCTTCAAAAGGTTTAAGAGAGACATACAGGTGTGACAGCAAACATCACTCTGGCTTTGATAATGACATTATGCACAGCTAGCCTGTTCTTTGGCTTGTTAAACTCGAAGTTTCCTGTGGGTAAGAAATGAACATTACTCTCTCACTGTTTCCGGGGCTTTCTGCCATGTTAATCTGATTATCTGTGACAGTTTCTGTCAGTTTGTTAGCGAAGATCCAATTATTCTGCTTGGCTTTTAAGTTTTCACATATTTCTGGCTATGGGCCTGATTCGGGGTTCTTCTTTGTCCTCATGCCTTTAGTACAAATTTTAATGTAAAAACAATCCCACAGAATCAGAACTGATAGACTAGTGGTTTATAACACAGAGTTCTTTCAAAATGGATGCATTCTTCATCTCCAGCAAGAATAAACAAAAAGCTGCAGAACTGACAGCTGAAGGAAATACATGGCCCTACACTTGATCTGACTACATTTCTGGTATTGAAATTTACAGTGTTGGTATAGAAGGGAAGTGGCTTTTGGGGTTTTTTCCCACTCCTTTAAACTCTTGTTTAGATCTTGGATTTTCTTTTGTGTCAAAAAAAAGGAAAATACAGCATAGTTCTATAAATAAATGTGACACATTTTAGACATGGAAATTAAAATAGAATCAGGTGGGATCATTTTCCAAGGCATTTGACATTAGAGACAGCACAGTTGGTCTGGTTTTTTTTTTTTCTCTTACAATAGTTTTTCTCAGATATGAGTTTGCATGGCACAGACCTGTATGACTGGCAAGTGGCAAGTGTGCAGTATACACAGAAAAATATATATGTCCACACCATCATAAGTTGTTCAGTGCCTAATACTTGCATGTCACTAGCTTTTAACTCATCTCTGTTTGAGGATCCACAATTATTTTGCCTGAAGTCAGCTGTCACTTCTTAATGTCTTTGTCAATAAAACCAGTAATATATGGACTTCATTAATTCCTACCAGCAAACTGTACCTTTCTCGTTCTGGTCTGTTCTAAATGTCATCTTTTTTCAATGATGTCTGCAAATAGCATGTATCTGTGCAAAGCTTTATTTTGTAAAGGACTGCCCACTATTTCCTGCAGTACTATAGGTCCACTGACAACAGCATCAGCAGGAGCTTGGCACGACAATCTCCTGCAATATAATTACCTAAAGTTCCATCAAACAATTATGAAGATACAGGAAGATGTTGGTCTTTCTTGCTTGGGCTCCATGTGTCTATTACTGCCAATAATCAGCATTAGTGATACCTGAAGTAGTCAGCATTTCCCCTCTCCAATTCCTCCAAAAAAGAGAAAAGTTTCTGTTCGGTGGAGTTGATGTTTACACATGAACACAGAAGTTAGCAGAAGCAGTCATAACACCCTGGCAGACACTCACTTCAGCTCCTCACAAGCAACATTTCATCAACAAACAAAAGCTCTCCTTCAGTGCCAGCAACTCTCTTCTCCATCACTGTCCCTCTCCCTCCCTACAAGATACTGGCAGGAAAAGACCTGTCCCAGGATGGATATGCTTCTTCAGAGAAGGGATTCCTATTAATGCATACTTCTGGTCTCTAACAAATGCTTACAGTCAACATCTTGGGAGCAAACAGTGCTCCCTTCCCACCTCTCCACTCCTTTTGGGGAGGTGATACAGGTTAAGTGACCCTTGGGGCCATATACAGCTCATCATGCAAAAAAGCATGACAGCAGTGCCTTGTATTTATAATCCCAGCAGAAACTCTGCACCCCACCAACCAAATCAGGAATTGAAGGTAGCAGCCATTAAGAATTAATTTGATAATACTTTTCTCAAACATTATGAAAGCTTCCATCATAGCAGAGGTCATAGTCAGTGAGAACACTCCAAATCAAGCCAAATTACACTGCTAAATATTAGGTGCAACATTCTGTATCGTCACAACTCTGACATCTCACTCCATGATAATCTGCCGGCACAGAACCTTCCAAAATAAGCCTGATCATGTTGGGTGTAACTTGGCAGAGATTCCTCATAGTTAAGAGTACTACCAGCCACTATCAGGCAAGGATGTCTCCCTTTCTGCACATCTTAAAAATGATAGATGAAAGAACAGGCAATAAAAACCCCAGTATTATCTTCTCTAGGGAATTTTAAAGCTTGAAAAAGTCTCCTCTTTCAAGTGAAAGCATAAAATACATGCTTGGATAACAGCAAGACTGGGAATTGCATGTTCAGAAGGAAAAGTATTGTGTGCTACTGCTGCCCCTTCGTCCCTACTGCCCCTCTCCAAGCCTGTTATGCTGAAGAGGAGCTGAGGAAAATTGTGTGTGTGTGTGTGTGTGTTTGTGTGTGTTAGGTGCATGAAGTGCAGAGGGGGAAAACAAGGTAATCAAATCTCACAGCTTCAAAGCCTGAGTCTATCACTAACAAGGGTTAGCAAGAAATCCTGCAAGCATTTCTACTCTGCCTGCTACGGTTCAAACAAACCCGTGCCCTAGGGGGTTTTATGGGGTTTTGCATCACCTCAGGCTTCATGGCTGCTGCTTGAGCCAGCCTGCTGATCTAAATGGGCCAATTACCTACACCAGCAGCCAGGAAGGAGTACTAGGAAACCATCTGTAATACTAATTCAACCCACTGATAATCACTGATAAACAGGTTTCATACCAGAACACCTCGTGAGGTCTCTGAAACTGCGTAGAATAAATTTTCTCCCCGTTACATCTGTTTGACACCACTGGAAGTGATTATGCTCTGAGAAAAAGGTGGAAACAGAATATAGCCCACACTCCTGGGTCTGGCAGATAGGATTATAGAAATTATTAGCTGCTAGCAAACCTCCAGAGCACTCTACCAAACAGAAGTTTATAAGCTTACAGCACAATCAAGTGAGCAGGAATGACAGGAGGACTGCTCACTGTGCGTCTCAAACCAGGTAGATTAAAAACGTAAGTCTTGCTCATTGCCCTGCCTGGGGTTTTCTGAAAGGCATTCTAGAGAGGGACAAAAATAAGAAAAAAAAGAAAAAAAGGGCTTCCAAGTTTTAGTGGCAGCAGGGAACAGCAGAGAAGCAGAAAGGCAAAGACAGCACACAGGCAAGAGACATTCACTGTGTATCTCCCAGAGAGGAGGTGCTCCTGCTAATGCTGCAGCTTCCTTCCTAGGTACAAGGGTTGGCTGATTTTCTCTACTGAAAACATCTAAAACTTTCTCCACTGGGTTAATCAGAAGTATGCTACCTCATAGTTAAAGTAAGGAGCTTGGGTGGGAAAACAAAACAACAACAACAACAAAAAAGAAAAATAAAAAAGAAGAAAAATCTCCCTCTTTCTGCTTTATTTCACCTTTAGGCTTTCCCAACCTTGAAGCTTGGGGAGGAAAGGAGAGCACTTCAGTCTTCAAGAAATTTAAGATCAGCTTTCACAAGTGCCTTTAATTTGACTGCAGCAGCAAATAGTTCTCCAGGGGAATCCTGGCAGTACCAGGGACCATCGGCCTCCCTGATCTGTCACCTTTCCTCGCTGTCACAGGGGCACAGCACCATGCACATGGCCCACACACATAAAATGTCCCCTTCTCCTTTAAGCCAAGGGTTATTGCTGTAAACCACAGAGACAGCAGCCACAGCCTGAGGCTGGAACAGAGGAAACATCATGATAATTCTTCCATATTCGCTCAGAGAGGTAAGAGCAGCTCAGTTCAGTCCTAACTTGTATAAAGCCAGTGAAGATCCTTAAATGAAAGGTGCAAAACAGCCTTGTGAAGCTGTGTTTAAGCCATTCAACAATTACCAGTATAGGATGAAGAGAGTAAGTCAAACCATTAAGTTCAGGGAGAACAGGACACTACCTGCTGCTTGGCCTGTTATTAAATTCAGTAGCATATAAGATGCAGTGCTTGTATAGTTACATTGCTTGAAACTGCACAGGAAGAGAAAACTGAAAGGCAGAAGGGAGGAAAAAACTTTTTCTTTATATGATTATTATTTTCTGTAGAGGCCATTCCTTTTCTTCAGAAATCACTTTCACACAAAAGTGAGGGATAAAAATCAGGCAGGCAAGAAGGAAATATGTCTGCATAAAATCCCCAGCAAGCATGGGTAGATTTACAGGTAGGTAAAGATTTTGAAATAGCTGTAAATATTTAGATTTTGCACAGCATGTTTTAAAACTACTCTTTGCTCCCTTGCATGCAGCCTTTCTTGCCAAAATGCATGGGCAGTGTACAGCCAAGACACTGAAAATGCTTGGAGCTATTTCCATAGCAACAGACTGTGGTGAGGTAATACACCTGAGGTACTAATGACCTCAGCGTGGAGTCTGGATGCTAATAGAGAAATGAAATGAGATGGATGAATTTCTTACATTTCCATGGGATTTTTATGGAGCAGGAAAACAAACCCAGAACAAAAATTTTTAGATAAAATAATAATCTTTTCTTTGAGTCACTCTCAGGACATATATTCTTGTTAGAGGGAAGAAAAAAAAATAAATAAAAGAAGAAGCCAAAGCCATGCATATATCTTCAGGATGAGCTGAGCTGACACAAGCAGATTGTTCACCTCTTTTTTGCTTCTGCATGTACAAATGCACTTGCACTTCCTGACTGAACACTTTTAAGTCCATAGAGAGCTTTTATTTACTTCAGCAGATTTTAACTTAGGATTAGCACAAAGATCCAGTTTCCCTCCTGGCTCACCTTCTCTGCGTCACTCCCCCTGGGAAATTCCCCAGCTAATTCTAGCCAAGAGGCTCAAGAGCTAAAAGACTGTCCTTAAATTTGTTACACTGATTTGGGAGTGCATGGAAGACAGCTGGTAACATCTAAATTTAATATCCTAAAAATCCTATGTTTGAAGCAGTAGAACTGTCTGCCAAATCCCACCATGCTCTGATGACCATCTCCCACCTCACCTCTAGTGCCCTCTGACTTCCCCTGTCTGGCAGAGGATGATCAGGGCCACCTGAGGAGAAGAAGAGGAAGGTCCCCCTCCAGAAAGACCAGAGGATGAGCCTGGCATTCAGAAAATGCCTCCCTCACAAGGCAGTGCTTGTCCTCACTTGCACCTTCACTCCCGGGCCACTGTGCCCACAGGCAGAAGGCAGAGGTGGCTCGAGCTGTACACTGGGATGGGTTTGGCTCTCTGCCTTCATGAGCACAGGAGCTCAGCCCAGGCCTCTCCTAACTTTGTGCTTCTGCATAAGCAAATAAACTGGGTGAATAAAGCTGGACTTTCACACAAAAATGCACCTGTGCTCAAAAGGTGAGGCAGATATGACCAGACCCATGGGAAATAAAAAGGAATTAAACCAACAAATAATGCTGGTCTATTTTCTGGTGTATCCAAGAGGAATTTTCTGTCAGTCATTCCCTCTTCTAAGTTAAACCTCTTGCTGGTTTCATCAAGATGTAATGATTGTCAAGAAATAAAAAATGTGTATCATTTGTAGATCATCTTGTTATGATTGTCAACCACATCACCAGTTCCTACAGCTGTCCCTACTCCAAGACTCCATACAAGTTCCTTCTGAAAGCCAGAATCTAACAAAGAGTAAGCGATTTTGACAAACCACCCTACAAACACTGAGAATGTGTCTTTAAATCCTACCCACACCAAGCCAGCAGTGACATTACTGGTGATTTATAGGAGAGAAGTTCACTCTGGGTTCCCACTGAAACAGTACAGTTTTCCCACCTCACCAATGCTGGGCAGCAGGGATGTGGCCTGGTTTGCAGGATATGCAGGGCTGCAGAACAACCAGGTAGTTGGGAACTGGATTGAGCATACCTGAGATGATCCAGCATCTGGACAAAAAAGATCCAAAAGCTTGCAGACAGGTTTGGCAGCATGGGGCTGTCAGAAGAGGATCTCTTATAAGCAGCAGTGCCAGTGGTCTGCAGAGGTGGGCATGATTAGACAAGAGCTTCTCTTCCTAATTACTGGACTTTTCCTCTTTTATCTGATAAATTAAAACCAGTACCAGGCAACCAATGTTTTTGCTTTCCCTGTAGCTGTCCCTGAAAATGCTTTTAATCAAGATATAGAAAAAGCTCTGCTAAGTTGCAGCCAGATCTTTTCCAAAATACTCCCTTAAACAGATGAATTTGCAAGTTATTAAACACTGCTGAGGCCCCTTTCCATCACCTTTTTGAAAGTGGGAAGGTACTAACTACAAGGAAAACAGAATTACATGCAACACAGTCAAAGTCACCAACTCAGCTCCAGTTTTTCCATGAGTATCCTTCAGTAAAACCATCACACTTCTTACCTGGAAAAAGTCATTAACCTGTAATGCAGGATTGATCAGAGGAACCCAAGGTAGGGACCAGGATTTGCACTTTGGTCCTTCTGACAGTGAGATGTGATCCCACTCCACGTGTGCCATGGAAGCAGGCAGTGTGGTCACTTGTGTCCAGGCTGTTGTATCTGCATCTGAGGTTGTCTGCCCCCAAGAGAGAAAATAAAACCCTGTAGCAGAATCCCTGCAGTGGGGTATAAATACCCCACACAGACCTATGTTTGCTGCTGTACAGGTTGGCTGTTTGCTGTATGAAGAGAGTGCTGACCTCTGGGCAGAGATTAAGTGAGCGGGGCCCAAGGGAGCAGAGCAACCAACACTATTTTGGACCAGTCCTTCTTAGGAATAACTCAGGAGTCAATTCTCTTCACCTATCTCACATCCCATATAGCTGCTAATTTACAGCTGCTGGATTTCACTCCATTAGAAACTCCAACAAGCTTATTTTTTGTTTTGTGCACAAAAAATCAGTCAGTGCAATGGTAGATAAGTACTGGCAATGCTGAGAAATATGTCAGCCTAAGATTAATGTTCATAGCAGAAAAGAAAAAACAAAGAACAAAAAAAAAAACCCCACACCCAAAAAACCTACCACAACACTTTGCAAGCGGCTTGAAAATGAAAACATACAAAACTTACTGGCTAATTCTGATCACGTAAGGAGTGGAGCACAGGCGTGCCCTGTCACAAACACATCACTTGCTCTGCAGAGAAAGGACATCTTCTGAAGAGAGAACTGGGTCAGTAGAACTGGAGTCCAGGCTTGTCACTTCAGCAGTTTAAACACAAGTCAAGTTAGTGTTTAAACCCCAGGCTCTGACTCAAGGAATGCGAACAGATGCCATACTGAGAGAAATCACAGACAAACCCATTTTGGCTGAGTTTATTTACTCTTTTTTTAGTCTCACCTTATCTGAATTTCCCCAGAGTTTGATGCAAAAATTCAACAAAACAACCCAGTTCCACTGTGTGTCACAGAAACTAAGCTTCTCCCCATGAATATTTATAGACTGTAAATAATAGTCATTGGCATTGTTCACTTCATGCCAAAAAAAGCAAGTGTGACATTTCTTTCACTTAACTAACTTGATGTTTCTGTTGATAGGTCTACCTGGCTTTGAAAGCAAACAGGATCTGGCTTCCATAGGCATATGATTTCGGGAATACTATATTGACAGAACTCAGTATTATAGTTTTACCATCAAAAGACTGAAGCTGAATACAAATGATGATAGGATAACACAATCTGGAACTGTCTTTTACTGTAATTAAAAGTGCCCAATAATGTTTATGACCCTTTCCCCTTAGCAGCTGCTCTCAGATTTAATGCTAATAAAAAAGCACATTTTGGAACTGATGCCATGATGATTTTGCCTTTTCTTTTATACCCCTGTTATACCTTTTTTACAACTCCTGTATTCTCAGTGCTTTCTTTTTGCCTACATTCTTGGACTTGTTTGCCAAGCTGAGAGATTAAACACTAGGGATCAGTGTGCCCCAGAGCCCAAGGTCCTCTCCAGAACACATTCTGTAAACCAAGATAGAACCATCCAGGGGAAGGCTCCCTGGGGAGGGGGGCTCACTCGAGCCTCTCATTGGGGAATCTTTGATAGATCTGCTAATTAGTAACACCTATAATGTTATACCAGATCTTTTGGGGTGGGCATTGTGGTGTGCATTGAGGTGCATTTGACCTCGACATGTCCACCTAAGGACCCTTAAAATAAATACCAAGGTAAAATCCCTTTTTCCCTTCTAGCCATGTTTGACTCTTGATTTTAACACCAGGAAAAGGCATCAGAACAATGCTATTTTATTGCAATCCTCTTCATATTCCTGACTTTCACAAGAAGCTGAAGGCTGTTTAGTGGACTGAGAAAGGACAAATTGGTGTAACTCAAAGAGCCAACTGCAGTGTAAAGAAAAAGGGAGTACTCATTCCCTGAAGTATGAGAGTGAAGGTCAAGGAGTCCATGAGCTAACCCCAGAAAAATGCAAGGCATAAAATTCACTGCTGAATATTGATGGAATTCTCATCTACATCATAGGACTATGGTTTGAAGATACCTCATTCACCAGGCTGGTTTGTTTTGTTTTTTTATTTTAATTACTTCGTGAATCATTTCATCTGAAGCCATTTTACACCTATGCTGTGCCAACTTCTAAAGGAAATCAGAGTGGCATCCCTGGAGAGCACTCATCTCCTTGAGATTGCCAACGCTTCTTTGTGACAGTGGAATCAGGAATACACAGAGTATTTTGTGGCTTGAGGCATTTGGTATTTTCATTTCTGGGATGAGAGGTTTATGCAAATTCTTACACAATAACAGAGAACTTTGAAGCTTCTAAGATGTCCTTTTCCCGCCAAAGGGTTGATGGGAATTTAGCATTTCCATTCAGCAGCTTTCCCTTTCCTGTGTAAAACATTCCTTTCTCTCTTCCAAAATTTCATTTTGCGGGATTATGATTAAAATCACATCCTTAAATGATACTAAAGGCCGTTGTCACGTCCCTGTTGGTGCTGCTGGTTTAAACCACAATTTCTGTCAGGGTAAACTCTTGAGTACAGAGCTCAGCATGCTGAACACAGGGGTGTTACCTGAGGGATGTTGCTTTTGGCCCTCTCTGGCTGTGTCCTTCATAGAAAATGAGATTTGCAGAGGAGGAAATGAGACAGCCATCTCCAACTGAATTGCAATGACATTTGAGGACCAATTTCCCATAAACCTGGAAAGCTGTAGTCAGGATCATGCCCTGGCATGCAGGTAAGTGAGAAATGCTATTCTGGCTGCTTCCTGCTACTGGTTGTGTGCAAATGTGTTGGTTTGCTACTGTCTCACAGCTCTCTCCTCATCCTGAAAGGCAAACTGTTTCATTTTTGGGTTTGTTTTTGGTTTCTTTTCCCCCAATTTTATTCTAAGCTGAAACAACAAACCTCTTCATGGTTAAAATTGGCTCTGGGCAATTGGTTACTGAATTAAGCTGCTTTTCTTTAGCCTATTTCTAATCTGTAAAGCCTTTCTTCCACTTCATTTACCTCCTCCCTTTCAAGCAGCATTCAGATCTATGTATTTGCCATTTTTTGTTCTTTTTTTTCTTCTTTGGTAGGGCTAATATTTGCAATAGTGCTGAGACAATCAGCCAGGAAAAATTTATCCAGACACAAGACCACAGAAAAGACTCACATGAATATCCAATTTACATGAAGAGAAAGAGCTAAAAAAATGGTAATGTTGGAGTGGAGGAGGTGTCTTTACCACACCAGTTGGTCCTGAGAGAGCCTGCTCCACCAAGCCATACTTCTGCTGTAAATTATGGATAATCAGGAAGAGCAGAAGGGGACAGAACTAGTTGGAGGGATGCACAATAACTGCCTTTCAGTCTCAGAGACCATCTCCAACAGGGCACATCTGATATCAGTAAGGTGGTCAATGAATCTCCTTCCTTTACAGATGAAATCCAAAATGATAATTCCACTAAGGAGCTAATCTTACTTCTTGCAAGATTTTTTTTTTTTAAATGAAGCCCAACTGAACAAAATGGAAACACTTCAAGAGATTTAACTGTGAACTCGATTTCTAAAAAAAGAGTGTTTTCAGATCACAGTGTGCTATTAACATGCTAAGTGTCTTTCTATATTCTGTTAAGAAAAGCCCCAAATCTCTCAATATCTATTAGAAGTACGATCTTGTTTCCAGTGCCTGGAGAAGCAGTAGGTAATTACAAAACAGACAGAATAGCTGGAGGAAGATAAGAAAAATCATTATGTCACACAACCTTGAATTACACTGATTGCATACGGAGAAGCTACAGCGTTCAGTCTCACCTCCTGCGAGGTCAATGCTAATGCTGCCATCGACTGCACTTGGGGAAAGTTCTGTACAAAGGTTTACTTATTTAACACTTGGATCATCCTAAAGCATTTGTTAACATTACAGTAGTTATTAATGAGGTTTCTAATTAAGGTTTCTATGGTCTCCATATAATCTCTTCTAGTTTACAGTACTGCAAGAGAAATTCACTTAAAATTATGATTTCCCTCCCCACAAATTACAGTTGGGGCAGGGAGGGGAGAAGTATTTTTGTATCTGTTCATACATTAGATCTTTGCTTTGAAATTTGGAAGGTGCATAAAAATTTCAAGGCAAAAGGATGAAAATGACAAAGCAAGAGGTTAATTAGACCCTTCCCTCCTTTCTTCTTCTGCAAATGTCTTCACGCCTCTCCTGTCTCACATTTTGGAGAACTTTTCACACTTAGCCATACTCAAATTTTCTGCCTAACGTTTTTCTTTTAAGACATCAGAAAGAAGAGAGGGCCAGAACAAGGGAACAGAAAACACAAGACTGCAGTTCTACTACTGTTGGAAAAGAAAAACAGATTTCCTGATGTTTCTTACATACACCACAACTGAGCCATCCAGGAACACAATGCAGTCAGTCCCTGGCCCGGAGAGCACTCCATATCCAGTGGTTACAGCAGGAGGAAGCAGAGGATCTTACCATGGACACAAAGTACAGATTCACCCCGAGGAAGTGCCTCTGGGAAAGAACTGCAACATGTGGAGCTGGCATTGCTTTCAGTGGCATCTTTAGTGTGGATAAGCACTGCGATTTTGTCTCCAGAATTAACAATTTGGCAGCTTTCTTGCGCAGAAAATTTACTTGGGAAGAAAGAATTTGCCGTATGTTGATTCTTTCAGCAAAGTGAAAACGAGCCAGCTGCAATTATAAGAGCTGGTGTCTCCTAAATCCTTCCTTCTTTGTGGGAGTCCTAGGAGAAATCTGGCTCTCAGGTTGGGAAGGATGTGCAAACAACTGAACACAAAACCCATGTTCATCTTCCAGGTAGTCTCCAGATAACCCTGCAGTAATTTGCCCTCGTTTTCAGGTAAATAACAGACTCCCAGGGGGATGGAATTTATATCCAACTTGTCATGTAAGTAGAGAATAATTAATTACACTCTTATTTACAGTTTGTCTGATAAGAGCATTACATGGCAAGTAACTAGAAGAATTCCAAGGTGCTGAAATGTTTGCTCTCACTCACTCAACATGTAAACACAAGGGGAATGAAATTAATTTGGCACTGACTTACAATATGGTCCCTCACAGTAACAGGGTTTGGGTTTTGCAGAACAGGAATCACAGATGCCCCTCTCCTGACGCTGAAATCAGATTTCGTCGGTGCTCCACAGAGCAATAAAGTGTTCTAAACATACCAGCAGTCTTAAAAGTCATGGAACTCCAACTATCTACTCTGAGGTCTTATAGGACTCCCATACATTATTCAGATTACAATCTGAGATATTTCCTTGATTTTTCTTATTTTTTTCTATTCAGAGAGTGTTACTGGTCCAAAGCTTTGCTTGTATTTGCAAACCCCAGCACCTACATCTGGTGGAAATCAGGAGATTAAACACTAACTTGCCCAGCTAATTACAAACCTTTTCTGATTTCTGAAGAAAGAGGGGAAAGAAGTTTAAGGGGAAGAAAAGAAAAAATTGAGAAAAAGAAAGGGCATAAACCAGGCATAAACCAGTTACAATATCCATGTCATATTCACCTGCACCCTGCTTAAAATTTCGTTCTGGTAGAACCAGAACATCTGTCACAAGTCTCTTAATACCCCTCTGACAAGGTGAAGATACAGTCACATTAAGACCTCTGCATGTGCCAGTGAAACATGTAAGCTGTTCTTACGCTCATTAAAAACAAGGGCCTAAGATTTCAAATTGCAGTCATAAAAGTGAAATAAAAAGCAGAAAGGCAGAAAGAGAAGGAAGCTGCTTTTATTTGAGCCATGAAAAAGTAATTCCCTGGGATTAGCATATTTTTATTTCCTTTGCATATTCTTTTCTGAATTAATTTCACTGCATTTTGATAATGATCTTAGCGAGTGAAAATAAGTTGATGCCAAAAAAGTTATGCTAATAGGAATAAATGGCTTCACGGCACTGGAAAGGGATATATGGCCTCTTTTGTAGGTTTCTACTTAATCCAGCTCCAAGGGCATTAGAGAGCAAATGTTGCTGCCTTCTTGTGGCAGTAGATAAGCCTGGCTGGGAGGCTCATCCCTAAAAACCAGGGGGCTGTAACAGGAGCAGCAGCCCCAGCAGAGGCACAGTGAGAGGGTCAGAGGAAGTGTTTCACCCACACCTGCTAAGGAAAAGTCCAGGTTTCACTGGTCCAGTAACCAAACAAAGCTGTGTCTGCACGGAGGTGTGGTGATGGTCCAGGGCAGGGGCATACTGCAGGAGGGAAATTCTACCTTTCCATAGGAAAGAGGCTTTGGTGTTGGTTATCCACTTCCTGATTTTTTTTTTTTTTTTTTTTTTTTTGATGTTAACAAAGGGAAGAGCAACATAAGTGAGAAGGATTCCCATGGGCTAAATTACGATCAAGCTCAATTGAGTGACGGCTGTAGAAATCATAACCATCTGTGAGGTGTGTGTGGTACAGCAAACTCCCTCCTATAAACCCGGCGAGAAAAGCTACTTACACTTTTGTGTAAAGCAGGGGGAGATTGGCAGCTGAAATGGAAATATTCCCATGGGTATTAACTATTATCATGTACTGATGGTATTATTCAGTTTTGGAAAGAGAAAAACCACTCCTAGCCACCCAGTTCGTTCAAGAAATATTTGTTTAAAATCATATTACCATAGGATTCAGGTATGACTTTAAAAAATTCCACAGTTTATGGGTCTTGATGTATGCCTAATTATCAGGCAGTGTGTGAGCTTTTGTCTTCCCTACTCATACTATTTTATGTGTAAGGCTTATGCTTTACACGTAATAGGAATACATAGAGTAAGAACAACTTGAAATATAAGCAATGTACCATCCTGATTTGAAAAGGAATAGGACACCTGAACCAAAAATCTAGATTATAGATCTTGTTGCCTGTGACAACAAGAGAGAGAAGAAACACAAATCTGATCCATCTCCAAGAACCAAAGCAAGGAAACAATCCTAACCACATATTTTATCCACCAGCACAATCTGCTGACCCACTTCCCTGAAACTCAGGCACCAGAAATGGGTTGTATCCAGGAGGATTTCTGCAAACCACATCTCCAGCCTTGCTTGTTTCAAAGAGCTGTCAAGTCTGTATCACACTACACTTCAAAGACAAATTTCAGCCTTTCAGAGGGTGCATACCAATTCGTTTTTTTGTAAAACATCAGTAACAATAACAAAGAGAATAGGAAAAATATTATGGAGCCTGATGTGAACACAAATATTTTAGGAATACTACATTTAAAGAACGCACAAGAAAGACGACAAAAAAGAAAAAAAAAATTAAAAATATATAACCAAAGAAATCCCCAAGCCCCCACCTTTTTCTTCTGTTTAAAAGAACAACCATAACACCATGTTAGACCATGAGAATCAAGTAAAAAAATCCAAACTCCTAAATGGAACCCAGCAAAGTATACGAAGTGAAACAATGTGGGTTCACTGTGTACTGTAAGAAGCATCTAGGTAGATACATCAATGAAAAAGAAAGCACTTTAAGGCTGACTTTACTTCTGGTGTTAATATTTCAACTTGTGGAGAGGATCTTTTGCAAATGAATCTTGTCTGAGTTCAAGTCATTTTTGATAAGCAGATTAAGTGTAAAAGGAAACAATGCTACTGTTTCTCCTTCAGCTTAACATGAGATCTCTGTGCCACTTCCCACAGCACTTCTCATGGATTGGGTAACACGAACTAAAAGATTTCCAAGAAATCTAACCAAGTGCTTGCCAAAATTAGTGAAATTTTCTCAGCTACCTGTATGGAGGTTAATACAAGAGGTAGGAGTTTACAGACAGAAATACAATAACCAACACAAACAATCTGGAAAACCTCTGCAGCCTGTGGAGATCCAAAAGCTGGAGGCTGATGGAATAAATTACCTCATTTGCTAAGGTAATGATGTACTATACTCCAAGTCTTACACCTTTGTCTGTGGCACTGAGGATCCAACACAGGTGGTACTTCCTGTAGTCAGAGCTGAATAATCACATGGCTTTGAATGCACCCTAAAAGACAAACTCTTCTCTATCTCCAAAACAGCAAGTGGAAGGTCTCTCATAAATATTTCTTTATTTCACACATGCTTTCTTGGCTTGACCTACACCATGACAAAGGGAAAGAGAGCTGACTAGTTTTCAAGCTAGTTTCATCACTGAGTCTTCAGGGTGAAATCCTAACTCTGAGATGGCAGCTGAAATCAATTCTGGACTTAAAACACAGGTTTGATGCTTTAATATTCACCTCGCATTAATGGTCTTCTAAATCTCTCTCAGAGCTTTGAAAACTGTAGTCCAAATTACTTCATTCAAAACTGCTGAAATTACCCAGGAGCTTTCATGAACAAGAGATACTGAAATTCCTGTGCTTTTTGCACCATAAAATCGTATGCAGCCCAAAAGGTGCATTTAAGAGATATGAACTTCAGTTATAGCATCCAAAGAGTCTAATGGGAGTTTCAAAATTATAGTGGAACCAGAGGCCAGGCAGGTTTCACTGTGATGTCTAATAATTATTAGAGATACTGCTTGTAATATCAGTAACATGTGAAAGTTTAAAGCTGTCAGTTCTCAAAAAATCTTAATTTTTTGAAGCACAAAACCCCCACAAAGGATCTTTCCATGCACTGCTAGAAAGACTGTACCACTCACTTTTCCATATAATCTACAAACAACTTTTAAATGAAATTTCATTTGAATCTTAATATTCAAGGATGCCAGGTAATTTTCAATGCTACATTTTAATCTGGTATCTGTTGTCTCCAAATCCCTCTACGTGTGTTGTCACATGGACAAGAAAAACCATCACAGGAACAACCCAAGCCACAAAGGAAGAGACTCCTGGCCATGGAGGCTGGCTGCTGCCAGAAAACCTGGAGTTTCCTCACTGGACTTCTTTCATCCTGAGCTGAAACTCTTCAAAACTGGGGCACTTGGTCTGAGCAAGTTGGATTCATGCTGTCTGGACAGAGATGACTGGGTCTGGAGGGTAAGCACCAATATGAAACATCTGGGATGTATAATCCACTCCCTTCCACTGAGTATACAGCAGAAAATACAGCTCATGCCCAGGCTACACACATCTGTTTAATGGATAATGTGAGATATATCTCATCCCAGACACAGGCCTCAGCTGCAGTGGCCAAGCCCCAGGAAGCAGTTTGTCCTTCTGTGACGGGAGGAGCCGCTGCCAGCGTGGGCTGGTTATCCATCGCTCCCAGGCGCTCCTCCTGCAAATGCAGCTGCACTCCACTGCCAAGCAATTTTAATCTGGTTATGCTTCACAGTCTGATTCTGCTGCTCTGCCCTCATGGAAGTGGTCCCACTCAGTTTAACAGGATTACACATGTGGCAGGGAGTTTGGCCCCGTGCCCGCTCGCTGTGGAGCCATGGAAACATCGGCACAGGCTGCACCTTGGCTGCACACTCAGCAGCTGCAGCCCCACAGCTCTGCTGCTGATGGTAGCTGACCTGATTAGATTAAAAGCATTTTATGCACAAGTACCTGAGATGTAATCATGTATCCCAATCGCACTGCAGGCCCATCCAGCCAGAGCGCCACCGGGTTACTGCTGTCAGCACAGGGACCAGTCCCAGATCTCACTCCCTTGCCCAAGTGTCCTCTGTTCATTGTGTCAGCAGTGCACTGGTCACACTGGTGCTTTGGTTATGATGCCTTTTCCTGGTCTTAAAATCAAGAATCAAACACGGTTAGAAGGGAAAAAGGGACTTTACCTTGGTATTTATTTTAAGGATCCTTAGGTGCACATGGCCAGGTGGAACGCACCTCAATGCACATCTCAATGCCCACCCCAAAAGATCTGGTACAGCATTATAGGTGTTACTAATTAGCAGATCTATCAAAGATTCCCCAATGAGAGGCTCGAGAGAGCCCCCCTCCCCAAGGAACCTTCCCCTGGATGGTTCTATCTTGGTTTACAGAATGTGTTCTGGAGAGGACCTTGGGGTCTGGGGCACACTGATCCCTAGCTACGAAGCTTCTAAAGTGTTTAATCTCTCAGCTTGGCAAACAAGTCCAAGAACGTAAGCTAAAACCACTAGGAATATAGAAATTGTAAAAAGGTGTAACAGGGGTATAAAAGAAAAGGCAAAAAATCTTCATGGCATCAGTTTACTCTCCACTGACACCACCTCTGTGGTGCAGAAATTCCCAAAGAGTGAGGTGTGGAAGCTGCTCAGTCGGGCAAAGTCTGACCTGAGCCCACTGATGCCTATCAGTTTCTTCTTAAAATGAAAGACTGGAAAGGAATCCAAAGGAGTTTAGATCTGAAGCCATGCCTCTCGTGCTCCGTATGTAAGGGACCAGTTTCTTCTTTTTTTCTTTCATTTTGTGTGATCAGAATAGATTGAAAAATGAAAAAGCATGATCCTGAAGGTGGTCACTAATTTAGGGGACTACCCAAGCATGGAAGGGTTATTTTACCTAATTAAGACAGAGCACAGTATTTAAAGACAGAGCATTTGCATTAAAACAGACAATTCAGAATTCTAAATACTGTTGAGCCTGAAATTATGATTGTTAATCTCTCCTCACATAACAATGTTCTACTGACAGACATTGTAAATCACTTCCTTTTGCTTGCATTAGATGAACCCATCACTCAAAGTGCTCAATTATAAATCTGAATACAATTTAAAAGGTGAACTTCCTTTAGTTTTACTAAGGGCAGAAGGGCAATGCTGATGGTGTAATACCAATGTTAATGCATTACTTATGACTGAAATTTAGTCTGTTTTCAGTAAATTGCTCATTCCTGTGATCAGAACAGGCAGCAATTTGCTTTCCTGGATCTTATTCCCCTTTCTGCAAGTGCATTAGGTGTGTCATGGGCAGAATACCCAGCTGTAAGCTGTCTGAAAAGGACATGTTCATCTATAATTAAAAAAACAAAACAGAAAATAAACTCAGAATATTCATTGCATAATCATGACAGGTTTACAACCTGCAGGATTACAAACTGCAATTAAACACAGATACGGAGTCATCAAAATATAAAATACTGCATCGTTAATTTTCATTTTCCTGCAGAAATGAGACAGACATGAGCAAGTATTGAACACCAGTGAGGATACTCTCTACCCCTCAGCTTCTTTAGGTGCCAGGATTTAATTATCCTTTGTCCCATGCTAATCTGCAGAGATGTTTCCACCTCAGCAGAAATTCCTATCTGTCTTTACTGAAGTAAAAACCTAAAAATAACCACTTCCAGTGCAGGACTGCAGTTTACCAAAATGAAGTCAAGCAAGGTTTTACATTAGTAATTGCTTTGCTTGACCAAGTGAATGCTTCTATTTCAGGTCACTTCATTTGCTTAATAATGGGAAATACTTTGAATGTATTTCAATTCCAGACCCTATTTCAAGTGACAGCTGAGATGTACAGTCTTACTTAATGACAAATCATTTCTAGAGATGGCCAGAAGGCAATGGAACTCCCACAGTTAAAAGTGATCTGGTCTTCATCAAAATTTTGGCCATTCTTTACTGTCTGTCCCACTAACAAAGACAATCCAGGAAATGTATTACAGGACATGAAAGGCAGCAGTCCCAGCATCCTTCCTTCACAAATTTCTGCCTTGCTGCTCCACCTCTAATTATGTTAGTGTGACATTAAGGAAACCAAACTGCTGGGTCTGTGTAGAAACACACAGGCAGATGTCTCTGAAGTCATTTGCAGTTCTTCCTAACACGTTCGGAAGCATAAAGGCAACACTTTTTCTCTTAACTCTAAGTTATTCTGCACCTGCACAGCATTTTCAGCACTCTCAGCAGGTTGGACCTGCTGCTTAGGAAAGCCTTGGAGCTCCTAGGAGCAGTATCCAACCTGCTCTGGCTATCAGACACCCAGAAATCAGGGAAGACTTCTGAAGTCATGGAAATGTGTCTTGACAGAATTTCTGCAAGGAAGAAGAGGAAACATCTGCAGAGCCACCTGAGGCTTGCTTGTTTGCCCCTAGCACGTGTCCCTGCTTCACCTCCACAGCTTGGCCCCTCTCTGCTGCTCCGTGATCCACGTGCCACTCCGCACACCTCCAGAGCCGCCTGTCCAGCTGCACCACCTGCTCGAGGTCCCCACACTCCAGAAGCCACCAGAATTGTGCCCTCAGCAGGACACCCCTCTTGAAGGGGTCTCACACCATCCCCAGCTGCAGCTTACAGTTGCCACTCAATTCCTTGGGTATCAGAGCCTGCACCGAGCCACCGGCTTTCCATCCGTGGATGCAACTCTGAAGAGAACCTTCCCAAAACGTGCTTTTGTGGTTTTAGCCCACTATTTATTTGGTTTCACAAAGTGACAGAGTGACTGGTTTTCTAGCAAAAACTGTAAGAACTTAAAACAGTGATATTCCCAAGCAAGGTCATTTACCTTCCAGGGAAAGCATCTCTGTTTGCTAATAATGGGATCAATTAAATTCCTCTGTGTCGTGTGGGAGCCCCACTATTGTTAGTAACTGTGGGTTTAGAACTTATGGAGGGCCTTGGTATAAATCACATAACCATAGCTATAGTCCTAGAAAATCTATTTTATGGGCCATCAACTTGTCCTGGTGTAGAGGACGACCAATTTATCTACCAGAAAGCTTAGAGTATGATAAATGGAAGAAACATATATAATTCAGACAGACAAAAAAACCCAAACAAACTTGCATTGAATGTTTCACATGAAAAGGTGAAGGCAGTGGTGGGGAGAATAAAAATCAATTTTAAGGTCTTCACAAAGGCTTGGAGCCCCCATTCTTCTAAGATTATAGCACAGTACTTTTAAGACAATCAACCACATATTTCTAAGAAAGTAATAATTTTTAGTTTGGGGGGAAAAGTTCATAAATAAACCTATGAATATTTTACAGTAGTGTATCTATATCAAGATGTGTGTTGATTCTGTGCTGCTATCCCAGAGCCAGCTGGTGCTGGTGTAAGGCCAGCCCAAAGAGGGTATGGAGATCCCTGCTAAGGGACACTCAAAAGCTGTCTGCACACAGTCGTGGGCATCCAGCTCTGGTGACCCTGCCTGAGCCAGGGTGTTGGACCTCCAGAGGTCCTTTCCAACCCCAACCATGTCATGATTCTGTGAACTGTAACCAGGACAAGGTTCTGGAACCCAGCATAGCTACAGCCAGCTGAGCAGAAAGGCACAGCGACTGATTCTGGGTTTAGTTAGGTTTGGTAAAAATCAGTGTAACAACACTGCTTCAGATGAAGCTCATTTGAATTCACAGTGTAGGTGACAAAGCTCAGTAATTGGCCCTTTTTTCCCTGAGAAATATGATCTCTATTTGAATAACAGTTATCTTCACTAAAATAGTCTTTTCATGCAATCACAGTCTTTTTGTGACTATTTAGCATTCCACTGGAAGTTAACTATGGAGCTAAATGACTGCAAATGGTGTGTGCAGAGAAGCCTTTCCGCTGATTGTTATAAAACGCAATCCCAAAATGTTTACTGGAGAAATACGACTTCACGCAGAAGCTAAAAGCAAAATACTTGAGAAATGAGGTTACACACTCTAGGTGAGGAGGGTGTGTGAGAGGCTGGGTGTGAGCCAAAGGGACTCGAGCAGGGTTAAGTGCAGATGGAGGAGATTCAGGGATGACAAATGAAGCAGAAAGGGATGAAGTGGGCTGGAGAGGAAAGAGGCCAAGGAAACAATAGCAAGGGGACAAACACTGGAGAGGATAAATGTGAAAAATGGGATAGTATTTTATTCTTGGAAAAATACAGCTCTCAGACAATTGCAACTATTTGCAGATAACTTCAAATGGTTGTTAGTTGTTGAATTTTCCTTGACTGACAGCCCCTGCCTCTTTTTTACTTTAGAGAGGGCTGAAAGCTTGGGACTGAAGTGCTCTTTCTGGAGAATAGAAATATTTCCCGGGAAGCTTCTTAGGCTTCTCTATCATAGCAAAAACTATAAAAATAGTGTTTGTCAATAATCCAAATTATTATTTTGCCTTTAAAACCTTCTGAATACCCAACCTCTACAGTATTTTTTTACACAGCATTAATAAATAAAACATCCACATACTGCCCATTAAAAAAAAATCATCTAGTATTTAATTCCTGAGGGAAAAGAAGAAGAAAAGATTCATCTTTTCACTTTCCTAGAAATTCCTTTCAACCCTCCAACAAGATGCTGCCTCAGAGGTGTTCCTCCTCTCTCCCTCAAGTACAGTTTCAGGAACTGGAAACCAGATTACCCTACAGTTTATACATGGATGCACAAATGGGTGCAGCTGCAAAGCCAGATGAGTTATTCTGCCTTCTCTTCTCCTCCTACACAAGCTGCTCCAGTAGGGATAGGATGGAACAGGGACATCAGGAGGTGGAGTCATGCAGGAGCTGCTTCTGGTCTCTCTGCAAGGCTGGCTGAAGGGGCGAGGGAACAACCCACTATGCCACTGCCATGCTGTTTCCACAGTCCCCATGCTACAGGTTACCAAAATCTGGCCCTTTCTCTATAAAACAGCATCCACAGAGACTCCTCTATCACTGTCACAAAAGCGGTTTTTATTATTTTAAATTAAAACCCATATTTGTTTAATCCCTCACAGTCAGAGTGGCAATATTTAAATTTATGAATTAGTACTGGTCAGGGGACACAGACATTCAAAGTGTATCTTTATTTTGCCTCTGAAACAAAATGATTTATAGATTGATCTGACTGGCTGCTTTGACACAGTTCCTTTAACCATAACATCTTTCTGTTCCTCTAGTAGCTGAGATTTAGCATTTCAGGCTGAGTACATATGTTGGATAAGAACATAATCCTCAGCTCTGGGCATAGGAGCTCATGGTAAGAGGATGGCTCTGCATACAAATTGAGAGCACTGAGATGCAGGAAAGAAAAATACACTAAACCCTAATATGCATATTATGAAGGCCTTCTGGCATCAGAAGAAATCATCAGTTATTTAGCTTGACATCTTTAGAAACAGAGGGACTAGAGGGGAAAAAAAAAAAGGAGAGAAAGAGGGAAAAAAAATGATATGACCTTTAGTCCAACACTCCAAGTAAGGACTTTGGATAAATACACACACAGAAAGAATATGCCAATATGCAAAGAGGAGAAGAGATAAATGTGACTAGACCATTTCTGCAGAGAAAAATCACAGAGCTCCCATTTCGCAGCCATTTCTGACAGCACAGGGATGGATTTATCAGGGGGCAGAAGGGGACACTGCTCTTCCCCTCTTTGAGCCTTCTTAACACAGCACGTGCATTCCTGGGTGCAGGATGCAGGCACATCTCTGCAGTCCATCTGCTTCCTCTCACACTCAGGCTGAGGGCTCATCTCCTCATGCAAAAAGGCTTTCTGTTATCATTGCAAAAATTCACACTGGCCATCCAGCAATTCCCAGCTATCCCTCACACAGTGCTGAAGGGTGGGGTGTTCTGGACAAAAACATAAAGGAACAATCTCAGGCATCCTCTGGCACCTCTAGACTTTGTTCTTTAAACTTGTAAAAGACCAGAAAAAAACCCCAACATGCTATGGAAAAGCAGAAGGTGTATGAAGCTCCCATATCCACATGACAAGTAGCTGTCAGGAAATTCCTGTGTTAAGAATCTATAAGCCTCCCAAATTATTAATATTCACTGAAATCATGCATTTAAATTGTGCCGCAGGCAAGGGGCTCTGCAGCAGAGCTGTTCCAGCCTGGAGCCCTTTCCCATGTGCTCTGAGCTCTGCTGGGCACAGCAGGATGTGAAGGAACCTCGAGGTCTCCTCCTCCACACCACCCTCCCTGTGAAGGGGAGGCCAGAGCTTGGCACAGCTAAGCCTGGATTTGAAAGAGTTGGGATTAGAGGACGAAACTTTCTGAAACCACAGTCTGAGCACAGGTGATGTGCCCTAGGCTGTGCATGACATCTCCAAATCCCATCTATCCATTTCTTTTATGTTAAATATAAAGTAGTCCAGAGGTTTTTCATTTTTCTCTATAAACTCATCTGCTTCTGTGTAAGCTCTGTTCCCCAAGATACCTTCACACTCTCCGCTGACACCTTTTACTTCACAAATGGTAAACACATTCTGCAGAATACTCTTTCTTTCCAAAATAAATTAGAATTGGCATTGTAGGGTCTCCAGGGGAAACACATCACTTTGTTTCTCTAACAGATGAAATTATGAGATTTTTTTTTTAATAGTTTTTTGAACTGTAAGATAGGCTTTTACGTTATCCACTGGAAGATCTGACTTAATAAAGATACAAGAATAAGGCTTTTTTAGGGGGATATTGCTTGGAAATCAAGATTCAGAGAAGAGAACTGGAAGATAGAAAGGCCGTAAGACAACCACCATCTTGGGGACTTTTTAAACTTTGGGGAGGTTTTGTGTTTGGGTTTTTGTGGGGGGTTTGTTGGGGGTTGGGGTTTTTTTTGGTTTGGTTTTTTTTTTGAGGTGGGGAAGGGGGAAGAGGGGTGTTTGGTTTTTTCATTCTGTATCCTGTAGTTAAAAACCAGAAACCTGTATTTTAGCATGGACAAGTAAACATCTAAAAGTATGAGCTAACATAAGTTCAAGGCAAAAATCTGTGAAAAAAAACTAATGAATTCCCATATTCATCCTCCCCTCCAACATTATAAGTTACTAGGAATAAAATCCAAGTACAATGCAGATTCAGGCAGCAGAAGCTGTAATCACAGCCCAAACTATTCCTTTGGAGCTCATTAAATGTATTGAGTCCCTGCAATCTCCTATTGATTTTAGGAGCAGTGCTTTGGTTATCAATACAAAAAGTATAAGGGAAATTTCCAGAAAAGATTCCACGTATTTCCTTGACACATGTATTTTTCCACCTTGATTTATACAAGTTTTGGTCACAGGGTGCAGTGATGACAGATTCCTCTGCTCCAGCCCTAAGCCTGCCAGGACAGAGGCCCGTCCTACACCAAGAGCCTTTAATTCATGCTGCTCACAAGTATCCCCTCGGTGAAGCTTTAATGGTTTCCTGCATGCCTAAGACCTAAGCTTGTAAAATATATGAAGTCATAGTTCTCCTCCCAGAAGTGTAACTCAGAGGAGGAGGGAAAAAATTAAGGGGAAAAAAAAAAATCCAAAAACCTTGAGAATTCTGAACGTGTGAAGTGAATGTGCAGCGATGGCAGATACCTGCCTGACTCTGCAGAAAGCTAAAGTGATAATTAAGGTACAGTCTAACACTGGCAGCCCTAAGAATTTTATCCTTGATATAATATTTAAAGCTCAAGCTTCAAGGCACTGATAAATGCAAGAAAACAAGCAGAGTTCAGCATAAAGCTTATGACTGTAACGCAGAGTTTGAAATTCTACAAAGAAAGATAGCCCAAATTATTTTAAAATGAATTCGCAAAACAACAGAACAGTCAGGTTAATAAAAATTTCATACATTTTTGTGTCCCGATTCATGATCCTTAAAAGGATTTAATTGGCTGTCACTGCTCTCCTGCAGGGTGCTAAGAAGCTGTCCAGAGAGGCGGTGGAATCTCCATCCTTACAAATGCTCAAAACCCATCCGGACACGGCCCTGAGCCCCTGACCTACTTGGCCTCACCCTGAGCAGAGGCTCAGACCAGATGGTCTCCAGACATCCCTTCCAGCCTAAATCACTGCACAACTCTAAACTGTTACACGTGTCCCCGATCCTCTGAGATGCACAGAGCCCCTCCTCCACAGCACATTCTTCGCCCTTCTGATGACAACCAGGGGACAATCCTGAAGCGCCTGCTTCCTCAACACCCCCACTGCAATCTCTTGCCTCCTCCTTTCCCCATGTGCTCCAGTTGCCCTCTACACCCAGCTATGCAACGGAGTGAGAAATAGCAGCCTTGCTGTCAACTTAAAGCCAGCTAGAAGGATAAACAAGTAGACACCTATGATAGTCCAGTAGCTCTCATGTGCTTTAATCACATAACCAGCACCTGTAAGGGTAAATCCCTCCCTCCAGGGTGGGGAGAAAGAAATAAAAATCTTTCAGATAAAACTGAAAATGCTCTGATCAGTAGGTGACTTTTGCTCACAGTACATGTTGACAACAAACAGCTGATCCCATACAATCATTACAAGATACCATTACTAAAAGCCAATCTCCAAACAGGTCACGTCTTTATTAAAGATTAGCTACCAAATGCAGGCAGGATGCAAAAATAACCTTGTACGTAACTGGAACAGACAAAGCAGACAAGATATGCTCTGGCACGTTTCAAAATGCTTCTGCTTCTTTTCCATTTTATCTCCTAACCTCATAATGTCCACGAACATGTTTTATTTGTGCTTGAAATAATGTCACCTGCAACTATTCCGGTCACACCAGTCCTTCTCGTGAGGCCATAGGGAAGGCATTGTGGCTCTGCTCCAAGCTGAACGCTCATGCATCACACAACAGACATTCCAGAATTTGTTTCCTCCACCTGGACCCTTACTGATATCCTGACTTGGGCTGTCCATCACCTTGTGCAGTAATGCCTACCAGGAAAAGCTGGTGTCTGATAGTTAGGCTGTAATTCAGTGCATAGAGTTTGGTGTCCTTGCATCAACCACGAGGTCTGCTACAGCCAGCTGCTCCCTGGCATGTTGCTTTGCTGCCCTGGTTTCAGGAGCAATGGAGTTCATTTTCTCCCTAGTAGCTGCCACAGAGCTATGTTTTGGGTTTAGTATGACAGTAATGTTGATAACACATTGATATTTCAGTTGTTGCTAGGTAGGGCTTAGAGTAAAGCAAGGACTTTCCAGTGTCTCATGCTCTGCTATGGAGCAGGTGCACAGGAGTCTGGGAGGGAGTGTGGCCAGGACAGCCATTATTGTTCTTGTTACTCTAGTCTACTCAATTTCAATTTTTAACTTTTCTTATCTCAGCCCACTCTTTCTTCCTGATTTTCCTCCCCATCCTACCAGTCAGGGTGACACTGGCATTGTATTTGGTTGCCACAATACTTTGCAAAAAGGATCCTGCAAAGTTCAATTCACTGATGACAAAACATTTTCTAAAAACCACCAAAACCTAAATATTGCATTTTTAAAGAATATTTACAAAATGGAGTAAATAGTGATGTAGATCCCATTTAAAGCTGTTGTGAAGCACCACAGTCAAACAGCCAGAACTCTTTCATTACTTACTGATACTGTCAATTCCTTTTGACTATGCAGCCCTTTAATTCTGTATTAATTAAATTAACTAATTAAACATGTCCATGCAGAAACAGACAGTGCTTAGTTAATCTCTACCATTACTCTGCATGTACATCTAAGAATACATCCACTTTTCTTCATGGAAAGAATTTAAAGGGCTTGACTCCACCATGAGTTCCTCCAAGCACGAGCAGCTCTCCTACCCAGTATGTAACTCGGAATCATTGCCAGTTGTTAATCTGGCTGTGCATTTGCCCTTTAGAGATGCATTATTCCAGACACCAATCTCAAGTCACTTCTCAAATTTTGGTTCACTCCTCCATTTCAGATAAGCATATTTTGAACTGTTGTTTCCATCTGTATTATTACAGCTATGGCGGTCTGCTGTCTCTAGTTAGCTGCAAAGGCCTAAGTGGAAGGGGTCTAGGAAATAATAGCTGTGTTCAGATTGCACCTGAGCTGAGCAGGATGAGAGTTTATGTTCTGAGATTCAAAGGCCTCAGATGGTCACTGGGGTTTGGTACCATGGTTAAAGAAGCAGGGACCAGCTGGATTTTTCAGATCCAGATACAAGTATCTGGTACTGATGCAGAATCTGGTTTCCATACATCCATGTATCTGTGTTAATGCTGCAATGCCAGCAACAGGAGCTAAAGGTTAAAATGGGCTTAAATCTGAACTCTTATTTGAGCAGCCCTGAAATAAACAGAGGAAGAGAAAGAGGAGATGGATGGCTCTGTCTGGAGAAAAGCACCCCAGAGCAGAAGCACTCACGTTAGTTCCTACACTGGCATCAGCCGTGGCTTACAACACACCAACTCTTGCCAATACAGCTACTCCCTAAACATGAAAGTTGCTCAAGATTTATCTGATGGGGAGTTTCTTTAAGCTATCAGACTCTCAGATTCTGGAAATCAAACCCATTCTGTGGCCTCCAGCTTGTACTGCCGGCACTGCAGCGAGCCCAAGGCCACCACCCCGTCACCGTTGGCTCTGTGCTGCATGTCAGACTTCTCAGCATCACCCGCCTGAGACTGCAGGTCTGCCCACTACAGCTTGCTCCAAAGCCCATTTAAAGCAACATAAAAACATCCATTGACTTCACTGGGGCTTTGGAGCCGTTCCCAGAAGCACAGTAGACTCTCTGATAGCTCCCAGCCTCCTCAGAATTAGAGGAAACCCGTCAGTTCTGGTTCCAGCTAACAGGCATTGATGCTGCACATAAACAACAGGTGAGATGGCAAAGTTATTATCCCTATTCCCAGAGTGCCTCAATTTCAGTTCAGTGCTGGCGACATCACATGGTGCTGCCATTCTGTAGTTTTCATGGCTTCCCCCAGTGCTGCTGAGGAAACCTGGTGGGGCTTCCAAGTCTATGGAGTCTTGAGTAAGTTTTCAAAAGGTTTAAAAATAAAAAAGCATTTTTGGTTTAACACGTTACTTTGCAATGCAACTGAGAAGTAATTTTATAGCAGAGATAATTTTGAAATACACTTAAATATTCACTATGTATTCGTTTCTCTTTCAGAAAACATCATAATTTTTCCTGTTTTATTTAATAACTGCTGGCTAATTTGTAAAATCCCATCCCATCTGCTTATTCCTTCACACAGTGAAATTAGAGGGCTTGATTCTACAGTCATTACTCACAGAAGGAGAGGCATTGATTTAATGGACTTCCCTGAAAAGGGATTACAGTGTAGTATCCTCTGATATTGATTTTGTGACATCATCATCTTTTCCTCAGAAGCAGACACTGGTGACTCAAGAAAATACCAGTACAAGATTATGCAGGGGCAGGCGAGTTAAAGAAAATTATTTTTAAAAACCCCAAACCTCCTAATTTACAGTAAGTCAACTACAATAAAATAATAGCTACGTTCTCTGTTTCAAATACAAGTTCTCTTTGAAAAGGGAAAATATCTGAGTGATGTTTCTGTCTTTCACCTCTTGCCCTGCTTACAGTTACTTTCATGAAACTATTGTGAGCTAGAGCATTTTTTGTAGGTTAATGGGCTCTCTTTGAAGGGATTAGTCACATTGATTATTAATTATTTTTTGATGTTTTAAGCTGATGTAAATGTCCAGAAGCTCTGAAGAGCAACATCCTGTAGAAATCAATACTGAATTAAGAAAAAAAAGAAAAAGTAACAAACAACAACAACCCCTCTGCTCAGCTCCTGGGGGAAACAATTGTGACCTCTGTTTGTAAGGTATATCAGCCCTCAGAGAGTACCAACAATTGGCATATATGATAATCATTTCTAAGTTATTGAGAGCATCCTTATTTTGATGTGTCTATCTTTCAGACTCCAGGCAGAGTCTGCAGGTTTTTTGCATACAGAACAAAGCTAGGCACAGCAGCGCTAAGCAAATAATAAATAAATTAATGTCATTGCTCTTGGAAAATGTTCGTTTTTTTCCCCAATCTGCCTTGCAGTACTTTAGGAAAACACTAATTAGCATTCTTTCCATGTGTTTTTTTTCTCTCCCCACATGTTCTTCACCACATTTAATAGATGTTGGGATTTTGGGTGTGTGGGGTTTTTTCCAGTGTTTTGTTGGCTTTTTTTCCGTTGCTCAAATGTAACGTTTCTTTGCTGTTTGTAAGCAGAATGAAACCATTCCTTCTCATAATAGATCAGTGAGGAGTGAAGATTTCCCATGTTCAAATGACTTCTATATGAACAAACAGGAAATGATCCAGAATAGCTGTGGTGCAGATCACAGACAAAAAGCAAATGACACAAAGGGAACAAGACAATTGGGACTGTCTGCCTGCTCTGGGGGCTCCTCTCAGCATGGAAGAAAAGCCCCTTCGTGGCTGATTCTAGAGGATGTGACAAGGAAATTATTGAAAGCCTTTAAAATTGAAGGAGTTGCTGATCGGATGACAACTTAGTGACTGGGACCTCTCTTATCCCAAAGACTTGGCCTCCATGTGATATAGCTGGAAACCAACAAAACTAATTTGAGGACCTGCAGGTTTATAGCACATGAAGGACCTACAGTTCTTCAAAGCCTTCTGACAAGACTAGAAGGCCCTTGTCTCAACAACCTAGAAAAGTGCTGAGGCGAAATCATTTCAAAATCACAACTGTTAGATTGACAGGCAACCTTATCTGTTTTTACCAGAGAATTTAGAAAGGAATTTAGGATTTTTATCCCCCAAGAGGTTCATATCCACCAAATAGCTCCCTCATGTTAAATCTCTGGCTGACATAGAATAATAGCTCAGAGTTGTTTACTTCTGTTATCTCCATTCAGCTCCTCTGAAGTGCTCAAGGCTTGTGCTTAAGTACCATGCTCACATTTTGCCATCCCCAGTATTATGTTTCCTGCTCAAACTGCCTATCCCACATATTCTCTTCTCATGTCCACGCTACCACCTCAAGATCAGCATATTTAAAGCTGACTGCACTAATTCCCTTAAAACTCCTCCAGCTAACTCTCTTCCCTGCTACTGTCAGCTGTGTCACCAACTTTCCCATCACCAACACTTACTATAAAGCATTTCTTCCCTTAACACATGCATGGAACAAGAAGGGAAGCTGCAGAGCTTGCCACACTCATTCCAGCACAGCCCTGATACAATGTGCTATCTTTATGGCAAGCCAGACATGATGCATATAATTTTATTTCTGGAACTCCATCTAAAAGCCACCGCAATTTCCCAGCACAAGAATGAGGGAGTTCCAGAAATGGAATGCATCATGTTTGGCTTGCCGTAAAGATGGCAAACTCCTTCCCTAGGATTTGCTCCCTTCACTGGCTGCCACTCATTCAAGATTACAGAGTGCTATGAAAAGCAAGGTAACCTTTCTGTTTCAAGTATTTCCCATTCTCTATTCATCTGTTATACTACATACGTGGCAGCTAGCATATGTTGCCACGTTTGTCTCAAAGATTTTCCCGTTTTCAACTCTACATTGATAGAACTTCAATAAGAAAAAGAAAAAAAAGAAAGAGTTACAACTTTCATGTGAAATTTAATAAACCAGTCTCTCAATTTTTATTAGTGCACTCGTGGGTGTACTCAAGTCTGTGTGAAGATTTTAATTTCAAAATATTCTTAGTATTTATTAGTTTTCTTTTTTCCTTCACACTGCAACCAATTCAGCTTTGTCTCAAGAACAGAATCTTTAAAACATTGAGTAACAAAAAATGGAATTGCTAATTTATTACAAGATAAGAGTGCTCAGGATGACAATGCATATTTCTCCAACTAAAAAGGAAAATAATTTTAAAGAACACTTAGAATCAAAGTTAGCTATGAGTCTTTTAAGTTCCTCAGCAAACAGACCTGTTTTCAAAGGTTTATTTTTGACATTTATTGTCCTGACCCATATGCCTAAGTAAAAAAAAAGCTCCCTTCCCCAGAGCTGAGACTGTCTGGCAAAGTAAGTCTCAAGATGGATTTACACTGTTCAGTTTAGCATTCATTCTGAAGCTCTGTAAGGTCATTTCATGATCTGCCTGGATTGCCCTGTGTGGTGACAGCAGAAATGCAGAGATTAGTGGGATTCTCAAGTTCAGCCAGCGCTGCCCGAGAGCCCTTTAATGAATTGCCATGGGATCACCACAGGTAAGCCTATATTCAGCACAGCCCATCTCAACCTGGATGAGGGATCACTCCTGAGTGCAGCTTCTGACCGAGGTGATACAACCTAGAAATTGCCTTACTGACCTCGTGCAATTTGAGTCTGGGGCTCATAACTCCTGCAGGCATGAAAGATCTTTTCTCAATGGTCCACTGTCACTTCATCACAATGAAATCTGCCAAAGGGTAATAGAAGACTCTTATTTCACTGGCAGAGAGGGGTTTGCAAGTGCCTACTGCAGTTCCGTAAACATGACTCGGCACAAGCATCCTCTTCTTTAGCTCTGCCCTCCAGAACCACCCTGATCTAGATATAATCCATGAAAATGATGAAATGAGAGAGAACATGACCTGTAGAAGTTTTGGGCCAAGGATGACTATTCGTAGGTCTTTTAAAAAGAAAAGTCTCTGCTTTTCCTGGGAGGATGATTTTCTCTCCCATACAGGCTGGACAGTGGTAGGAAGAAAAGACTTTTACCTCTGGGCCTGTCCCATCATGGGGAGCCCTTACATTTGTTTTGCAAACAAAAATGAGCTGGCAAGATAGGTTTGGGGCTTTCTTTATTTTATTCTGACACTAGTAGAACATGATCATGAGGAATTGTCTCAATAAGAGTTTCAGCCACCATCTCTTGGGAGACAGAAGAGATGCCAAAAGGACTCCATAACAAAATTCAAATTATGCGTTCATTGCTTTTCCCAGCAGGAGGAAATAGCAGCGACACACTGGGGCTCTCAGCTGTGAAATCAGCCTCTCTCTTAAAAAGGTTTTTCCCACAGAAAAAGGCAGTATCCTGGTGGTAAGGCTTTTGCTTCAGGTTATTAACTGAAGATGTGGATATTCTTGAAAATTACACCTGTAGAAACATATTTCCTTTGTTGGGTAAGGTTGAGTAAAGTCTTACAGAACCTCAACCTCTTTGAATGTCTTGGTCTGTGTAAACCTGAATTGAGACCTCACTATGATGCCAAACTACAAAAAATGCTGTAGTATTGGACAAAATTCTACCTTGCAAGACACAAAAAGTTGTCCTTGCTAAGAGAAAGAAAGAGGGTGCTGCTGATTTAAACGAAGAGCTTATATAGGATTGATATACAAAGACCTCAGTCTCCTGGAAATAAGAGATGCATTATTCCACTTACAGAAAATTTTTCTGAAGAGTGTCATTGCTCCTATTTAGCCCAGACATGGGACCACTGTGACAACCAGTTTTCTCATTATTTTCCTACTGAGAGCCTTGCTCAGAACACCTTGGAGGTGTCACACGTGGTAAACAATGTCTCAGCATCAGCTTTGGCTTGTTCAAGATGCTTTTGTCTTCTAATTACGCTCTACCTTCTCTCCCGGAAATAATACAATAAAGCAACCTTAAATATCCCAGGTGCAAGCTACCAACAGCATGGGACATCTGACAGATCAGGGACATCATCCAGAGCAGAGCTTCAGCTGGCCAAGCTCAGTGTAGTCATGACTAAAGAAAGGTTGTTGGGTTGCAAATAGAAAAGATGGGAAACATAACATCAGTCACTGGAATGAGGGAATGTGTCCACTTTTTATTCTTATTTATTTAGCTGAACTACAGCTTTTCCTTTGGGCTGTGTTCAGCCCTGCCTTTGCCACACCAAAATGAGATTATCACAGAGCAAGCTGCTAAAGACTCTGCCTTCCAGCCATCCTGACTGAAACAAACTGACAGAGAACGCAGACCCACTAGAAAACGGCAATATTTTAAGAGATTCCTACAGCAGCTTGGTTGGAGTGTTCTCTGAAGCAAAATACACAGCCCTGCTCCTCTCACAACTACTGCAAATCCATCCTGGTGTCTGAGCTCACACACAATGCCTTCCTTCTGCTAATTTCTAAGTCAGCCATCACATAAGAAAACTGCTAAAGAAGGAGAATGGTAAAGGTTCAAGATCACATTGCTGTATGTCCAAAAATAGTACTACTCTCCTACCCTGGAGCACAGAAAGCATTCACATCACACTCTGAAAGGGGCAAGTAAATCTTACTAGCCCGTGGGCAACCATATCAGGCACATGAAACGCAGTGGGCAATACCCCTGTTTGACCTCCTCTTGTCACTGATCCTACCAGCAGCCTCAGAGAGCACCAGGAGTTGGAGTAAGTTGGCACTATTTGCACCATGAAATAATGACAATTGGAAGACAAGAGAAGAGAAAATGTACTTTGAGCAGCTTTATCACTTTGCAAAGCCTGCTGATGATTTTACAAATCGCCAGATGGGCATCAAGGCCACATCAAGCAGATTCAGCTTAGCAAGTGACATTTGGGCTGCTAACACTGAAACAGCAAGCACACAGACATCAGTTTTGCCTGTCTTCAGATTCATCAGTTCAATGCCACTGCTTTCTCAACGAGATTAACTTCCAGGTGAAGCACCCATTTAATAAATTGAGGTTGGTTAAGCTTAGTATTGCTTCAACAAGCTGGCAGAAGAAAACAGCACAAAACTGGAGAAATGCCTCGTTTTGAACTGAGTTCTTTTCAATTATCTGTCACTGAAAAAATTACACAGATCTTGAAGAATACTCAGTGAATTTGAGGCTCAGGAAAATGGTCCTGTTGTGGTGATGTGAAACAAGCACTGTTCTTGCTTCTCCAACTTCTCTCCTGTAACCACATGTACTTTGACTATCTTCTGAAGTCTCAGTTCTTTTATTGTAGTGTCCACGAATAACGCAAAGATAACTAATTACAGTGGGTTTGCTATCCAGCCAGTCATAATCCAGTCACGCAGGGTGATACTGATGCACCTCTATCTGAAGCTGCAGCTTTACCTTCTCCTACGCTACAAAATTCTGCTAATACTCATCAGCTTTCTTTGTCCTCCCAGCCCTGGGTTTATTCAGCTGAGAAGTGATGGTTATTTTCCAACAGAATGAAAACCTGGGCCTTGGTTTTTTTTACCTTACCCAATTACTTGAGATTATTATTCATTTAATACAAATTTAAACTACCCACCTTCTGTCCTACTTTACCACAGCAGTGCTAGTAAAAGAAAAGAACACACCACATAAACATCTTCATTAAAAAAAAAAAAAAAAACCAAGACATAAACTAATGCACATTCTCTGATTGTGGGATAAAACAGGTACTTAAAACTGTGTGCACCTCTGTGTTTGTGAACAAACTAGAAACTTCATCTTTCTACTGGGCCATAACATCCACAGACTTACTGTCTTAAATTTTTTTTTGTTTTTTAAACTACCACATTCCACGGAACAAAATTTTGTCTGTATATTAACATTTTATCTTGCATAAATGTATGTTTCAGCAGTTATGAAAATGAGACAGCTGACAGTTGACTACTATATGTGAACAGATGCTGTGAAAGCTTCCCTTGAAATAGTTCTGTCAATGCAGTGTCAATTTTAGAAGCGACACCACTGCTGTTCTAGGACATGATCCTGCAAACTCTTATTCACACAGGGAGTCCGGATGATTTCCACAGAACATTTACATTTATAAGGCTCTGAAAGGTCAGGTCCTTAGTCGCAGAGCTCTCCTTAACAGTGACTGACAAATATACAAGAAAGTTTTTAGTAGTGCCGAGCTCTGCTCTTTAGGGCAATGACATTTGCAGCCAGCAGTATTCACCTGGGCAGGACATACATTTTCTTTTAGAAGTTACACGAAGCATATTAAATACACTTAAGAAACCATCAAATGAGCTAAAGTGTCAAGACAAAAAACGTCATGTGAAACCAAGCTTGCGGTATTAGGCAGAACTTCGAAAAAATTAATCTGCCGAGAAGATAGGCTGAGGTTGAACACAGCACGGCGCCGATCAGAAAAGAACTGTTCAGTTGTGCCACGATAAACCAAACACGATCCACCAGCCGCCCCTTTGTTAGCGGCATCTTCATTAGCGGCCGTCTGGCAGGGGAACGGTACGAGGTGTTTGAGGGGAGCGGGCGGGGCAGCCCCGCAGCCGGGCGGTGCTGAAGGACAGCGCGGCGCTCCCGCTGCCCCCGGCCCGCGGGCAGCGCTCCCCAAAACGCCAGCTCGCCCCTCTCTCGGCACCCCGAGCCGGGCAACTTTGCAGGGGGCCCGGGGATGGGGGTAAGCGCCGCTCCCTCGGGCTGCCGGCACTTTCGGGGGGACGTGGCAGAGAGAAGGAGCGCACCTCGCCCCGGGGCACGGCGCACAGGGCTGCTCCCCGCCCGCCGCTGCCCCGGAGCCCCCCGCACGTCCCCCGCAGCACAAAGCGGGGCCAGCCGCGGGGAGGCGGAGCGGGCAGCGGGCCGTGCGCGGGCGCGGCGGTCCCGCCGGGCAGGCACACAAAGGCGGCGCGGAGGGGGCTCGGGGCCCGCACCCCTCCCCTTCCCCGGCACTTACCTTCAGCAACACAAAGAGCCAGAGGAGACAGGAGCGGGCCCCCGGGGCCCCCCGCCGGCGGCGGTCGGGCATTGGGGAGGACGGCGGCCGCGGCCCGCGGGGGCGGCCGGGCACGGGGGGCTGCTGCTCCTCTGCCCCCGGGACCCCCGGCTCTGCCCCCCGCCTCCCTCCGCTCGGCTCCGAGCCGTGCCCGGCAATGGCGAATTGCGGCAGCATCAGGCGGCCGGCGGCAGCGCCGACCTCCCTTCCGAGCGGCGCATCCTGCCGCCCCCCGCCCCTTTTATTTGGGGTTTGGGGAGGGGGGGAGGAGGAGGAGGAGGAGGTGGAGAAGGAAGAGGAGGCGACGGCGGGTGGTGTCTCCCCTCCCAGGAGTTTGGGCGATCGCGCCGCTCGCCGGCTCCGGGAGCGCCGGCTCCTGGGCGGGGGCGGCAGCAGCCCCCGGCGGAAGGCGAGGGATGGGAGCCGGGAGATGGGAGCCGCCGCCCTCGGCCCCCGCACCGCCCTACCCCCGGCCCCCCCCTCCCTACAGCATCTCCTCCCCGCGGGCAGGAACACAAGGCGGCGGGCAAAAAGGCATCCTCACTGCCGCTCCCCATCGAGCGCACCAACCCCTCCCCGATGTCTTTTTTCCTGCCCCGCCGCGAACAGGGGACAGAAATGCCGCCAGCATCCGCGGGGCCCGGCTGGTGGGGCAGGGAAAGGACCGGCCAGACCCTGCCCTGGGAGGCGGCTGCGGCGCTGCTGGGGCTACAGCTGCAGGAGCAGGAGCCCGTGCCAGGTACTGGCAGCAGACACAAGGCAGACGTCCCTATGGCTGTTCTCAGGAGACAGGTTAAGCGGGTGGTCAGCTCTTCAAATGTTCAAGGTGCAGGGCTGAACCTGCAAGGGATGGAGAACTCATCCTGTCCCACAAGATACTCAGGCCCAGGGATGCGAGGGGTACACTGAGAAAACCGAGGTCACCTCCCCTGTTGTGTCTTCCCCCCACATCCCACCCTGCAGCCCTGCAAGTTAATCCGGGCCATCTGCAAACACAAGCTATTCACCTTAGCTTAAGATGATGTCCCCAGAAAAAAAAAAAAAACAAACCCCAAACACTTTGAGGAACCAAAACAAAACCCCAAAGTACTTAAACGCCTTCTCCGTTCGACCACCACGATGAAAACAGTCTTTCCAAAATTAGGAGACTGCCTCAGAATCTGGTTTGTCACACACCACACTCTCACTCACACCGGTGTAAATTAGGGTGCATCCTTGGTACCACAACCAGAGCTGTAACAAAGATCAATTCAAACAAAATAGGGTTGTAAGTGTAATAAAAATAAGTCTGGGGCATTAAACTTTAGAGCAACTTTGGATCTAGGTGTCATGCCATTTCTTAGAGTAATGGGCCACCATCTCACTCTTCCTTAAAGAGATAAAGTAGAGGCTAAAAGTAGATTCTTGGGATAGTTTTCAGATTTTCTAAGTCATTTAGGCAAGATGAACTCTATCACAGTCTTGTGGGAATGTCCTTTAAACCGAACAATTACAAAGCTGTTTTCTAAGAGCGCTGCTAAATTGGACAATAATGAATCTGTGTTTCAAAGCCCTGCCCAGCTTATACATGGCATATTTTTGATTTTCTTATAATTTGGACATTCAGTCAACAAAAGCTTGATTTCAAAGTGGCCAAAGCCAGAGAGGGATGTGCTTATTTTGTACTGAAATGGGCCCTTGAGCAAAGATTTGCCACACTTGATGGGGATTAATTCAGAAAGTGAAGGAGAAATTCAGGTCCCGTGTAGATACTGGCAAAAAGCCTAAATTTAGAAATCCAAAAGGCAAATGCTATTCATATGTTCATTTATAAGAAGCTAGGGGCATTGGAGACCTGCTCAATGCTACCAGTGAAGGACGCAGACCTCTCTTGGGTACTCCCCACTCTGATAATGTTTGGAGCATTGTCTGAAATTGGTATGCAAGGGGTTAAGCATAGCTAAATTTCCTTCAGTACTCAGGTTTAGGATGAAGAGAGGTTATCTGAAAGACAAAGATGTGAATTTCTTCAGGAAATTAAAATTTCACCGGTATTTGAGCGCTGTAGATCAAACTTTAGGCTGGGAACCTCTTGTTTATCAGGTAAATTGAACTGAAACAGTCCATGATTTTTGTCCTTAGGACTGTATTTTATGCATCTTTCTTCTCCAGTATTCCACTAATTTACAAATATTTAGACATTAAAAGGAGAATGGCATCAGCAAAGCTAAAGATTAAAGATATTTAAAAAGAAGGAAAAAAGGTATAAAATTCTGGTAGCATTTTAGCCTCAGGACAACACTATCAGAATCAAAGAGTTAGAGTGAACAATAGCTGGAAGAAGCGAGAAACACTTCTGGAATTAAACCTTCAATAAAGTACCAAGATATTAAAGCATTCTGGTCTGGCTGTTGAAGTAGAGGAAAATACAAGCCAAGAGAATTCAAGGATTGCATCCTCTAAGTTATGGGGCTCTAGTATTACTGAACATTTTTAACAAAGGACCGATGCTTTGGAAGATTCCAGTTTGTAAGTAGAAACTAATCCTCCAGAAAGTGATAATTAGGTCTTATTATTGTTTAAAAAAATTTTTAAAAAGGTGCTTTCTAGCAGCTGTTGAGAAGTGTGTTAGAGACAGGCAGTAGAATAGCACCTTGCAAGGAAAGCCCACACCCACACAGGGAAAGAATGCACACCGTGAGTAAAGCTAACAAGCAAAGATTGGCTCCAGGCTTTTTCAATGGATGAAACCTGGACAATCATAAAAAGCATTTCTTAAGAACACAAGAAGGTAGGACACGAAGGATGAGCAAAAGAAATTTTTTCTTTACTGAATAGGAGTGAAAAAAAAATACAGAGCAGAGGAAAAAAAGAAGAGGATCTATGAAAACAAAGGCAACCTTATTTGTTTCTAGAATCTAAACAATAAAAGCAGCGTGTCTATTAATAAACCAGCAAAGCTGTGAAAGGAGAGACAATGAGATAACTTTTATGTACTCATGGAGAAAGAAACAGGGTAATTTGTGTTTGCAAGAGGTCAGTTAGAGAAAGATACTGATGCAAGGGTGTTTCAGAAGCTCCAGACATCCTTCAAGCCCCAATGCTCTGCTCAAAGGTTCACCCTCAGTGAAAAGGCTTCCTCAGAGCTCTGTAACCCTCTCCATGAGCCCAGGGGGAAAGGAAGGAAGTATTCAGCAGAATATCTCACAAATTGGAGTTTCATTTATTTGGATGAAAAACACACAAGCACTTGAGAAAAATTTTAAAAGTAAAAATTGGCAAAAAAGTGCTCAAATGGGCAACACATTCTGGAGTCAAACACAGCTTTTTCTGAATCAGATACTGTGATTTTGGTGGTTTGAACTAAATTTTTTTTCCCCTCTCTTGTTTGCATTCCAGAAACCCGGAAAAAACCCTCTTGGCACAGCAGAAGCTGAAACATCTTCCCAGTTACCAGGACAGCCCTATAGCAAGGAGTAAGTGAAAGCCCTGACCTTCGCATTTGTGGAGCTCCTGCAACACAGAGCAGCTGTCTGACCAGGGAGTCCTTCACTCCCCCAGCAAGTTCCCTTCACACACATCAAACTGACACGTGTGGATCTCTGCCACCTTTTCCCAGAATTCATCAAAGGTCATTTATGGCATTACAGAATATCCTGAGTTGGAAAGGACCCACAAGGATCATCAAAGCCCAGCTCCTCCATTACAGCATGGATACATGACAAGACCACATTGCATTACAAATATCTCTCATTTTTCCTTTGGGATCTGTCCTAAGCATCTACTTGGAAGGCATCCTAATTTTTTCTTGATCTATGACAAACTCTGGGCTGCAGTGAGTACCTGTCAGAGCAGGCTTAAGGGACTTTGGTTTTTTCTGAATGAGCCTGGCAGAATCACAGTGAAGCAGAGAATTTAGAGCAGAGGGGCCTGACAGTGAGGTGCATAACATGGTCTTATGATGCAGGGTCCTGTCTCTACTCACTAGATTTACTGTAAAAGCTGGGCAGGAATTATTTTCTGATGCACAATATGCAGGAACATGATAAAGTATTTCAAGGCATTATAGGACACAGCCCTAGAAGACAAAAATGGTTTAAAGAAAATCCTCTTGCATTTTAAGAGCACCACCTACAAGGAAGACTCCACATCAAACACACAGTTTCAAGAGCTTCTCAGGTATCTCATCAACCCCTTGAAGCTTGTGTTAGTTACAGTGCTAGAGCTTTACCTTTATTTAATGACCTGATGAATTAAAACACTGGTGGTTGCTTTAATCAGCGATTTAATGAATGTATCATCATAACTAAATGAGTATTAATTACCATATACCACCCTTGATTATCAGAGAAAAATAGAAATCAAGATGTTTTGTGGTTTCAAACGTTACTATAAGTGTTCCTGCTGGTAGCTTACGTGGACTTGATTTAAGGTTTGTGGTAAATTCTTCCCTTACCCCTGAAAACCCCTAAGCAACATTCTGTCAGATCTACCAACTTTGCCTGTCTGAGGGAAAAAAGCTATAAATTAGCATTTATTTCTACTTGCAGTATAAACCCAGATTTATATGAAGCTTTACAGGCCTCAGCAAGTCTGGATAAACATGGCATGAAAGGAGTTTTATAAAAAAAGCCCAGCCTAAGAAGAAGTCATCCTGGTCCATGAAGTTTTTGAAGCAAAGCTATTTTTCAGTGACAAATGCTCTGATGAAAATAAAGTGTGGTTCCTTCTTAAATGTATTCTCACCTAAAGCCCTTTCATTTCAATGACAGCAATGGATAAAACAATAACAAAAACAAGTGCAAAGGGTGGCTAGAATAATGTACAAGGGTTGGCACTTAGGTGTTCAAGTGCAAATTTATCTTCGATTTCAGTTTGATAAGTACGGGCCCTGTGACTTTTAAAAGTGTGTCCCACAGCCCCCCTAACAAACAAGTTGTCAGGTTTTTTCAAAATCTGTCTTTTCATAACAAGAATGATTGACACACTTCAGATGTGCAACCTGATCAGCTTCCAGACACTTATTAGTCTCTCAGTGCAGGAGAAGCAGTGAACTATTCTGCAAAAGGTCATTTCCCTTTTTAAAGTAGTCAGAAACCTGCCTTTGACATTGAATCTTTTCCTCATAAATAAGCATAGGAAAGATTTTTGTCTGATATTTTGTTCCTTTAGCACTGTGCAGTGTTCACTGAAATCGGGTATGGAGAGGCACTGAGTTGGTTTGTGTGGGTTTTTTTTCCAGAAGGGAAGCAGTAAACGTACCCATAAGGCTGGTGAGATTATTTAACATTTAACCAGTGTATGCCACTTTCATTTATCTGTCCTATGGTATCTGGATGCTACAGGATGCCTGAGAAACAGCTCAAGTTCTGTGAACAGAGTTCTATATTAAAAAAAATTCATATATTTACCTTTCTAGTGAGCTGTTAGGTATTTGGCCCGCCTGACTGTTATCAAGAACTGTCTCTTTTACTCTCATAGTTCTCCCTCAAGTCTCAGCAGACATGGTTGATAAAAATGAAAATAAATCACTGCAGTTTCTAACTGTTCATGTTTTGTATTGCACCCTCAGTGTTTCCTTCCAGATGCAACTTGCTTCTTCATTTTTGTCTATGATCTAAGCAGGCCAAAGGCACACTTGGACTGGGGAAAGAGGGAGGGTGGGAGTTTCTGACTGTCTTTAGCAACTTCTACAGCCATATAAGTTGAAAAAAAGGGGGGAAAAAAGGGGTATATCTTTCTGGGAGGTAATCCTCAGTGATTCAACTGTACTTTACATTGCAGAACCATCTGGGCTTTTTATCAAAAAAAGAAGGAAAAAAAAAAAAAAGGAAAAATATCCAGAAGAAAAATTGGGCTCCAGTCAGCCACAGACTTTAGCACCTTTCACCTCTGAAATATACTGACTTCCTCTGACCCTCAGAGGCTCTATTGATTCACAGAAATCTGAGTCATAGTTACAGGAAACATTTCTCTCCCCAGAAATTAACAGTAGGAGCTGAAATTTTGCACAGATAACATCCTTTTGTTCCCTGGCATCGATGCTGAATTTTTTTCCTCTCTCCCCATGGTATGGGGGTACCATATCCTGATAGAAATATGCATGCCTTAAACCAGTGCCTTTTCACTCCCATTTCCCAAATGGCATCACTGAGCAGCCTTTTTTACTTTAGAAATAGTCTTTTTCTATGCAAAGGTGTTATTTGCTTCGACGTGTTACTTCCCAAACACAGGTACTGAAGCATTTTTCAAAGGAATATCTGCCCCCCTGACTGTGCAGGTGAGGGAAGTGTGTAGCTCGTGCTGTGTAGTGTCAGAAAACCCCAGCTGATCAATCAGGCAACAACACCTGACTAAAGCAATCGGTCACACCGTTTGATTAATTGTGCCAATTACTGGGCACTCAGAGTAAACAATTTCAAAAGCAACCCCGTGTGGAAAGTGGGCCTGCGGCTACGTGAGGATGGGGGAAAGCGCTTGAAATCATAAATGTATTCCTAAAAATCCCATTTCATTCACTAACAATTTACTTCCTAGGGGGTGAATTTCATTCAAAGGAGAGCAAGAAAAGAGAAGATTCAGCAAATATATTATTGGCACAGTCAGGTATTGTAATCACCGAGGAAAGCGGGTTGGAAGGATTTAAGAGAATTTTACCTATTATATGGAAATAGCACGAAAATCTGTAGATTTACCAGCTAAGGCAGAAATGTTTGTTATTTAATTTCAATCTTTACCTTTTCAAAATCTCAAGGGTCAAAAAGACTGTTAAACACAAAGAACAGAATGATGCATGATATTTTTTTTTTCATTTCTGCCTTCATGTACATTATATGTGGGCTCATTCCAAGAGTAGGAAGGGAAAAAAAATCTTTTTGAAACATAAGTGTTAGAACATCTCAATAGAATTCCCCCTCCATTTTTAGACCCGCTACACACCTATTTGGAAGATGTTAATTAAAAATGGCCTGCTTTCCTTTTTCATGATCGTCTTTCACAGTCTACCTAGTTTACATAAATTAGCACACTAATATGTCAAATACATCAATTATGAGCTAACACACTCTCACACTAATAGGATTTGCATTTTTTTACTCCAGCAGACATAGGATGCCTTCTTTTTTGAAAAGTAATCTAACAGCGATTGATAGGATCCATCAGCCAACTGTGTCTTCCAACACAGCTTTCACCTCCAGGAATGATCCTTCACAGTCCATAGAGAAAGAGCTGGGTGTGAAAATATGCCAAGACCGTGGTTTGCTGTGCCTACCCTGATATCTTGAACGAGCCCTTAAATGAGAAGAAAGCCAGCAGACCTGAGCAAGGCAGCCGGGTGGCTGTGCTGTCAGGGTGAGTTAGCAAAAGCTGAGCCCTCAGCTGAAACCAGCACAGACTCACAGAATGAACTAGGTTGGAAAAGACCTTTGAGATCATCAGGTCCAACCTATGGCCTAATCTAACATCTCCTCTTCAACTAAACCATGGCATTGAGTGCCACGTCCAGGGACGGTGACTCCACCACCTCCCTGGGCAGACACACCAGCGCCTCCTTTTCCAGTGGAGAAGCTGAAATGTCAGATGGGGTGAGCACGAGTCCCCTGAGCACATCTGCAAGCTTCTGGCCCCTTGGATCAGCAATGCCTGCCGGTACAGATGCCCACTCTGCACCCAGCCCCACCAGGAGGATGCCAGGCAGCTTTGTGTCCACCACCAGCCATTGAGCGTCACCAAGGGTCACCAGCAGGTGACAGCTCACTCTGCCTGGGCTCTCAGTTACTTCTCCGTGACCAAAACGTGTTTGCAATCAGCCCGTTTTCCTAATTCTGGAGGAGGACAGAGGACAAGACCTCCTGGCAGTGACATTGACCTGGGTAAGATGGGGACAAGCTGAGGGAGAAGCCAAGTGCTTGTCCTCTCCCCATGAAGGACACTCCTGCCAGTGTCCTTACCCAGTCCCAACGGGAGCACAGCAAAAGCTATGCCCACCTCAAGCTCAAGGTAGGATAACAGATAAAAAGACACACGTGGCCCAAACTGAGTGCAGGTATCAACCTAGTAAACTAGGGGGTTTTATTTAGTCATGGAGTTCCTGGGTCCTAAAGGAAACCATCTGATGCTCCGAGTTCACGACAAGGCAGAAAGGATTTTACAAGGAAGAACTCCCACTGATTCTGAAGAGAACCCAAAGTTTGAGCTGACAAAGACTAAGTAACATATTGTCTTCTGCCCTGACCCACATGGTTCTTACAGGGTGGCACTGAATTCTGCTGAAGGAGTGTGGGGAAATACTGTACTTCAGAGGCATGTCAGAGCCTTGAGACTATCAGTGGCAAAAAAGTAAAAATCCATCACTGCTAGCAGTGTGCAAAAGAGTGCCTACATTAGCTTAGCCAAGGTTATCAAACCCATGACAAATATGGGGTGCACTTTCTTATGCTTCCAGACAACCCACAAATCTCAAAGTACCAAATGAACTAAATTGCTATGAAATTAGAGTCATACAAAACTACATGCAACAATAAAACCCAGAACAATCTTCATTTCCATGGCATTTTTGTCATAATTAAAAATATTCATAGAGCTTTACAAAGCATGAAATTACCTTGGCATTTCCATATCACAGAGTAGAACCTTGGCATTAGCTTGGGGTGAAACTCTGGAGCCCTGGGAGGCTGCACATCACACATCAAACAGGCATCTACAGAGCTGTTCAAACGCGTGCCCAGCACCTCGTAAAACCGGGGGCGGCTACGGCATGGCTGGAGTGGCCCAGTGCTTTTGGACAAGACAGCTCTGACATTCTCTGTCAGCTTAGGAAAGCTGCACAAAGCAGGAGGTAGATCAATAGCGTAGAAAACATCAAAATGACATTATGGGGACTTCGAGAGAGGTAATGTGTTTGCAAGCCTAATAGCTTCAGCTGCAATAATTAAACGTGGAGCTGTGCTCAGGCTGTGAGTGGCAACAGCCCCTCTGAAGTAGGCTGCTGGCTGACGTGACCCAAATAGGTGCAGAGGGCTGAAAACACCAAAACCAAAGGCACCCGGGTACATGAACTCCCAAACTTTGAGCGTGAGCAGAAGTAGCTAACGAAGGGTGATGTCCGTGAGATTTGATACACCTTGCATTTCTATTCGGCAAAGGAAGTGACAATGTGGAATTCACCATTAGAGGTGTGGGAAGTGCTGTGACTGCTTCCTGACAATGGCTTACTCTGTTAGAGCATCACGTTCCTGTAACAAATGTCTACTCAAGTCAGTGGATCAGTTCATAGGAGAAAATACCTTTTATTCAGCATAATTTAATTCAGAACTCAGTTCATGAAATTCACGGGGTGAGACTGAAAATAATTCACATACATCTCAAGAATACTTCAGCTTTAGGATTCACACCCATTTTCAACCCATCCTGATGTGGCCAGCACAACACCCCGCCACTGTCCAAGTCTTGTTAGGTACTTACTCCCAGGAATTTCACTCAGGTCTGCTTCTAACTCAAGGAGCTGTCTGACCTTGGACAGCTTGAAATTAAGAGGGCTCCATTACTCCAGTAGCACACCCAAATAGCAGAAAGGCACAGATACACGCTGGGGTTCAGATTGCCAAAACACAAATTAAAGTTGTGAATGTTTGACCATAAAAGCCCTTGTTAAGGAAAGAAACCGGTCTTCAGTTTCTGTCCCATCACAGAGTGAACCAGCTACGATTGTAATATCAAGGTGGATTTGAATGCATTGGCATCAAAGTAATTACATTTGACAGAGACGAGAAATGGGATCCTGTTATATATAACAACACACTTCATTACAAAAATCAGTCTGTGCTAGGAAAAAAAACCAACGCAACATATTGAGGTCAGCTGAAATTAGTGTGGAAAAGAGGATGAAACTAAAATGACAGACAACACCCCAATGAAAACACAGATTTTCAGGATAATTTTCAGTGCATTCTAAGTGTCGGAGACTTATCTGCAAGATTTCTGTCAATCGTCCTCAAGGCGCTGATCCATCCAACCTGAATCAAGGTATTTTATCATTTTAAGGTGCAATATTGATTCAAGCAGTCAACATGACTGTAATCAGAAAGGTGAAGCTGGTTACTATGCTGGGAACAAGTTCATTGTTGCAATGACAGGAATAAACATTGCTGGACAAAGGCTTGACTGAGCCTGAAAATACCTGTTTTCTTCCAAAAGTCTCACGAGCAGAGTAGACATCAAAGAGACACAAGATAGCAGTGTTCTTATCACTGGGATGGAACTAGTAACATTGGAAAATATTTGTAAGAAAGGAGATAGTAACGAAGGTGGGAGTCAATTGAAAACTTCCTGCCGAGATCACCATCCATGAAGAACACATAGAGGTGGATATTTAAGGTGATGCTTACTCTGAGCAAGCCCTCATCCAAAAAACATGATCAAGCAGGGGTCTGGCAGAGAGCCTGAGGAGTAAGCAGAGCCCTTGTCTTGTGGCCAGGCACTCAAACCCCCAGAATTCAAAGGACACAGGTGCTGCCGTAGCCTGACATGGCACAGAGCAGTTTGAGGCTGACATCAGTCACCATCAGCTGCTCAAGCACTTGCTTCTGCCCCTCCTTCCCATGCACAGTGCTGTAGGAATCCAGCACATGGATCTCAAATACCCTGTTTTGACAGAATGTTTTGCACTAAAAATGCCTCTTTTGTCACTACCAATGCATTACCTGGGCACACCTGTACAAATCTTGCTGTCTTCTATGGATTTCATGCTTTCTACCCATTTTCACCTCTGTTTTAGTCTTGTTTTTATTCCCTATTCTTTAAGTAAGCTGACCTACTTAATCACTTTATTTTTCAGCTCCACTGAGTACCACTTATTCGTGTCTGTTAATGTCAAAACATACTGCAACTTTTTATTTTTCTGGCACGTTCTCTGCACTTATAAAGCGAAATAAAATCATCAAATGAGAACAGGATCAGTAACCAGCTATTCTTAGAACTTTACATGCAGATCTGTAAACTATTATTGCACTCATTTTTCCTACAAGCTCTCCAATATCTCTGAAGTATTTGAATGTTAGCATCACTGTAATCAAGTTAGTGTAATTTTCAGTAAAAATGCGTAAAATTAAAGCACTATCAGATTACACTTTGTTTTCACACAATTTAACCTACAGCAAGCAATATTTTGACTTTCATTTTAATGTGGCAAAGAGCTCCACAATATTAATTAATTAAGCCTTAAAATCCCTCTCCCTAACAGGAAAGTCTTATTATCTCCATTAAACAGATAGGTAAGCTGGACTCAGACTGTGTCTAATGACTTGCCTGACTCATTGACAAATGCAGGAATAGAGCCAAGAAGTTCACTTTCCCAATTTCTTCTGCTTTATCGCTGAAAACCATTCTCTGGCTCTGGGTAAGCACACATGAGCTGCCTCAATATGTGTAGTTAGTTAGGCACATAAACAAATTTCACTGTATTTGTCTTTTGGTCTTCATCAGAAAAGACTCCATCAAGTTGTGTTCTAATTAATATAGGAAGATGGTCAATATAATATGTTGACATCAAAGCTCACATTTGCTGATAGTATAAGCCATCTCATTAAATGGAAAGAATTAATTATAATAGTTTATCAGTGTCAAGTTCTGAACTAGAGGCTCCCAGAGCAGTGAATGCATCATTGCACCTTGTTTGAACTAATTTTCCTTTGCTGACAAAGTCAAATATGAATGTGCCAATGTTTATGAACCATAAAGCTTTTCCAAATCCATGCATTATTGTCTGACTCGATTTTGCCACAGCAAAAATCAATACCAGTGCAGCACAGTAAATTAGAGTAGCTATGAGCAATACAGTGTGCGTGTAATATCCGTGGTAGCCTTCTGAATACATTAGTGTCTTGCAGCAGAATTAATTAAATTGGAATCAACGATAACTCTATTGCTTAATATCTTACAGTGAGCAAGGAAAACCCTTCAATGAATTTAAGATCCCCTCAGGAACATGAATGTCATTGGGAAATAATAGGTGTTAAAGTAGGCCTGTGCAAAACTTGGTAAGATTCAAAAAGAGCATCAGTGAATTGGTGGGACAGAGCTATTAATTCCTAGTGCTCAGGGTGCTCCCTGTGCTGGGAGGGACGTTCAGAGATGCACCTCTGAAAGGAGAGGGATGGGGCAAGGAGATACATTAGAGATTCTTGATAGAGAAGGAACACAGGCACACCAGGGTATTGATGTGCAACCCATTCACCACGTGCTGTACAAATTGACACTGACAGTGAAATTCTTCTCGCAGCAGCAGCAGCCATAATGTCCCCCTGGACCTTGTTTGTGGGTGAAAATAAAGCTAAACATTGAGCATAACCTTCCATAGCACAGAAAACAAGTTTGGATGCTTTTAGCTGATGGAGTCTGGACAGAGCAGGCGTGTTTGCAGAGCCCTGGGGCTCCACCTCAAGATTAGGCAAAAGGGGAAGGAAAAGGTATCACATCCAGGGAAAAGGAAAAGCTATCTTTGATTTTACACGATTACGGGGCATAATGTCAAGACGTAATTCCAGGGATTAACCAAAATCCAACAAATTGATTTTTTCCCCATTCAAATATTTAAATGTGAATAATTCTGTAAGGAAATATGGACACAGAGGCAATATAGAGATAGCTGCCTCAGCTACAAGATTCTGGCTAAGCTTGAAGCTAGCTGGATCCAGGATTTGGGCTGTGTCCTCTCTCTGATCCTTGTCAAATACAGCTAATTTCAGAAATTATATTGACATTTGCTCCTTCACAGGCCTTTATTGGAGTAAAGCTTCCAAGAGGCACAAGTGTCAGTGCATTGGGAGGTTAAAACAGCATCTGTGTGATACTGCCATGGTTACTTTACTTTATGAAACAAAACAATAATGTGGAAGATTGTAAACAACCTTACTTCAATTCAGAATCTTAATATGCTATTTTCACATTACAGAATATTTGGATACAAACGTGTAAGAAACAGGCAGGTATGACATTCTGCCCATTGCTTAGTTTCAAAAAATCACAGTTTTGATTTTTCCTACAGAAAAATAAATTAATTGAGTAGGACCTAGCAGGGGGGAAATATCAGGAAGAGAACATGGAGAGCTCAGAGAACAGCAATGCTAGTGTCTCCCACCCAAATTAAAAACATGATGAGAATTTTAAAAATATATAATTAAATCCCTGTACCCTATCCTCACCCCAATCACTGCAATTCATTCTCTACCACAGCATCTCAGTGCATTCTTCCTCCCTCTTTTACCCAGGAGCTTGTCGCTGCCACGCTGAATTATGCAGAGTACAGAGAGGGTTACAGGGAAATGCTCCACCATCAGCCCAATGCTGGGGTTCACCAATATTGTCAGCAGACTCGACCAAAATTCTCTGAAACATTGCCACGCTGTGGCAATTCAAAGTATAAGATTTTCAATTCTCCACTGAACAGTTAAGCAGTTTTCTATTGCTGTAAAATCTGTTTTTAACCTTTATGGCAGATAATGTTGAAAAGGGAAAGATTTCTGGAAAAGAAATAGCTCCAGTTATGATATAGGAAAAAAAAGTCTCAAAAAACAGTGAGAAGCAGCACTATGTCAGTGTACACAGCTTTAACTTCAGTGATTCCTGATTTCAGCCTGCATCAGCACTCAGCCTTGATATTATCATAATGCAGTGCTTTCTATAGGGTAGGAAACAGAAACCACAGCTATGAAAGGGACCTCATGAGATTTCAAGCAGTGAGGATGATGAGATCCTCCCTCAGCCCTTCCCAGAAAACAGCTATGCTTTTCCATGCTTCAGAAAAACCCCTAAATGCAGTTTAACATTAAGCAGCTTAGGGGAAAGTGAAAAACTCCTGGTGCCTGTAACCAGCAGCAAATGCAGGAAGCCAGAGGCAGGTTGTTTTTGGAAATCAAACTGTGGAAGCTTAAGGTGCACCATGGTTTATGCAGGGGCTGCCCCCAGCAGGACAGGTGCTTATTGCTTCCTTTTGCTTCCCTGCCACCCAGAAATCTAGCAGCACCCAGAAATCCCCACTGCATCCGGCGAAAAATTCTTGTTTGGAAGTGGTGTCTCAACACAGCTGTAATCAAGGCAACAAATACAGGTGATGTACAGAAAGGGTGTGCTGTCCCAAGTGTCCAGTTAGAGCCCTGCTTGGAACCTGCTCCACTTTCAAGGAGGCACGTGCAAGCATGCTGATAACAATTCTGTTGCCTGGTCAGCAGAAAAATTGTGACCATGCAAAGGATCCTGAGCAGGTGCTCCTAAGAAAGTGAAAAAATTTGCAGTGGACACCACTGATTTAGTCATACACTGGCAGGTACTCACGGCTTCCTTCCTCTCTCTTTTTAACTTCTTTTGGATGAGGCATAAAACCAATTTCCTAACTACTCCTGTGATTCCTAAGGATTCTACAGCTCATCCATTAGGATTACAGGTGCTAAATGCACCATCATAGCCAAGTTCTTGTCTGGACAATATGATCTAACTCTTCCAAAGCTCTTTCCTGTTGGATGAGATACTTCTTTACCTCCCCTGCTGTAAAATGGATTAGCTGCATATAGCCAGTGCTGAGAGTGACCCTCTCCATTACTTTTAACTGTAATTAGCTGATTGGGGAAGTCGAAGGGAAGTTTTAAAAGAGGCAAGATGAAAAATGTGCCTTAAAGGAGAGATTTAGGTCTTTTCACTGAACCAAGTCTAAAGTACAGTCATAATGGAGGGTGAGTGGGATGAGCTTGTTTTGAATGATTATTTGATGGGAACAGCATCCTTCTGCAGAGAAACTTTCACAAAAGCTGAGTTGAGTGTTCAGAAGAACAAGCAAAGCATGAAATACTTTTACCACACACTAATTCCGTAGGTGTCCCTCTTTTTACCTGGATCTGGTTGTGCTGCTTCTGTGAACACACAAAAGGAGAAGCGACTGGGAAAGGTCACAGTAGAGTCAGGTAAAACATTTTGGCAAAGGTAAACATTTTTATCAGCTGATTCACAAATTTGTAGTAAATTCATGAAATTACCTGAAAAAAATCTCAAGTTGTTGAAAATGTTTTACTATTTCAATCTTGTTTTCATTTGTCATGTTAAATTTATGTTTTGTTTGGAAGCAAGCCTCAATCTGAAGCAGTAAGCAATCTAACAAGTACCACTACCAAGTAAAAAAACATTTTTATCCCTCTCCTGCCTTTTGGGGATTTTGTCTTAGGAAAATGACAATTTTATTTGCTTGTGGCTCTGGGTCTCACAAGCAGTTAGTTACACAAGTGAAAAAAAGAAAAAAAAAAAAGGGAACTCAGCTGTTCTGAATCTCCTTCATACACAGACTTTTAGAAAATTAAGTTCCAGTTGCCAGACAGGGCTCTCTCTCCCTGGCACTCCTGACCACAGAGCTACTTTCCTGACAGCCTTGGCATTTAAGCTCAGATTCTCAAAAAACTTCTAGAGGGAATGGGAAAAAATAAAGCCTTCATTTAAAACATACACCACAGCCTTCCTCTCTGATGCTCTACATTTTTGTTCTCAGAACAAAAAGCCAAAGCCTTCTAACATTTCTAACATGACTTATTTATGGGTATCCAATATTTCTTTCCTACAGACATTGTAGTAGTTGGCCTCCATGTTATTCTGAAAGTAGCAATTTCCCATTCTCAGTATCTCATTTTCAAAACCAGCGAGTGCTGTTGCTATTAGAAAATCCAGTTGGTCCAGTGTCACCCTTCAGGAAACATATTACACCTCTGGTTTATTTATTAATCTGTCCCCATGGGCATCTGTAGAACCACAGCCAAAGACTCTCCTGGGCCAGGTTTGTTAGCCTAAGCACCATAGCTCACAAAAAGAGGCCGGGCTGCATTCAGAGCCGTGTTGGAAAACCTGGTTCCTGCATTGGAAATTCCCAGTGGCTGGAAGCTCTGGTGCTTTGGATATCTCTGTACCAGCCTCCAGCTCCCCAGGAGATGCCTGGGCTTTCTGACTCCTTCCTCAGGTTGTAAGGCTGTAGGGCTGCAAATACTCACCCACAGGAATCAGGTTGTGGGTCCATATTGATGTCTATCTGCATCCACATAGTCAGAATTTAATTACATGGCACAAACACTGTGATTTGACACAAACTAGTCCATTTGCTGCATTTTGCATTTGTGCAAAGCACTTCTGTGCATGAGGAAAACACAGTGTAGCCTTCACCTCATTTGCTGTAACTTTGGATTTCAAACAAGTTCTTTACTGAAATGGAAGACACTGAGGCCACGAAGAATTCCTGCTGGGGAAATTCTCCACATATAATGGATTTCTCTAAAGCATTTTGGAACATCAGGGAGAGCCTAGAAAGGTTTTATAATTCTGTTTTGATTCCACTGGCTCTTATGCACAATATATTTCCTGTATACGTGACACTTGTCATTAAAGGATCCCCATTCTTCCTGAGTTTGCATTACAATTAATCCTCTTCTAAGCAAATCACCACAGGCCAGATGTCCTCAGAAAAGCTTAAAAACATTAAAATGCATGCTACCCTTCCCTTCCCTTTTATGATCTGCATTCATTCTGACCAGACTGGGGATTTCTGGCCAACAGAGGTTTGCATATCACAATGCACAGGACGCAGAAGAAGCAAAACCCTAAAGCAGAGGCTGAAGCAACAGCCTGGCCTCATTTGCTTCTCCCTGGCCTGTGGTGGGGTAACGAGGCTATGAACACAACCAGGGCCTTCCAAGGGGGAAGACAGAGACAAAAGTCAAGAGGGACAAGAAGTTTCAGTCCAATTCTAAAAAAAACCTAAAGTCTGATAGGAACATACGAACATACACCTTCAAATGATACAGCCTAAGTCAATCTGATGTCTTTGCTCTGCAATTAGACAAGAAATATATCAAGTCCCAGAGAGACTACAAATGTCATGACTGTGAAACAAGCCAGAGAATATAGAAGGAGGAGCATTAAATAATTCTGAGGGTCTCAATTATTTTAGAAGGAGGTTTTTCAGTTCAGTCTCCTTTTGTCCCACACAGTTATATTCCAGAACAATTACTTGAAGTACGTGTTTTTCACAACACGGAATGATAGTTTAAACAAGAGTAATTTCATTTAGCATAACCTACAAACTCTATGTTCTGTGAGCAATGATGTGTTAAAAAACCCTAACATTCAAGCTTCTGAAGGTGGAGAAATCCAGTATTACACTTGGATTAAAATATAGTGTTGGAAATATAACTCTCTTCTTGCACAGCAGACCCTCCTTTCCCATTCCTAGCTGCATCTGAAATAATAGCAAAAAAAAAAGTCCACCTGAATACATAAGGTATATGCCATATATTATTATAATACTTTCATCTAAGAAAAAATAATGGATTGCAAGTTGTGCAGAACCTTTACAGGAGTGACAGATAATTCAGAAAGAAGTGAGATGTGGCTGGTTTAACTACAAGTGTAGCAGAAGGAGTTCCACCCCTCCTTGGAATACACAGCAAGTATGGTACCACCCACAGGGCAGAACATGAGAAGTTCTCCTTTCATTTTTCCCCAGAAGAGCCGTGTGTGTGTAATGCTCCAAGGTCTCCTGGGGGTTGTTTTTATAGTTCTCCCTGGCAGAGATGGCATAGGTCACCTTTCCACCTCAGCTCTCCTCACGCCAGCAGCTCTCCTGCTGCAGCTGGCCACTTGTCATCCTGCATCCAGGCAACACGCTCTGTGAGATTGCCACCTGCTTCATTCGGTCCTTCCAGAAGAGAAACCTGGTCAGTAAAACACTTGCCAAGCAATATGGATTTTTCTGCCAGATTCCAGACCTTCACCTGAAAGTCATGCACTCGTAGAATGGTTTGGGTTGGAAGGAACCTCAAAGGTCCCCTGGTTCCAAACCCCCTGCCATAGGCAGGGATACTTTCTACACTTTCCACGCTGCTCAGGGCCCCATCTGACCTGGCCTTGAACAGCTCCAGGGATGGGGAGACTTTTCTGGGCAACTTATTCCAGTGCCTCACCCCCCCTCACAGCAAAGAATTTCTTCCTTGTGTGTAATCTAACGCTACCCTCTCACAGTCCAAAGCCATTCCCTCTTGCCCTGTCACTGCATGCCCTCTCCAGCTTTCCTGTAGGTCCTTTGTATATTGGAAGGTCCTGTAAGATCTCCCCAGAGCCTTCTCTTCTCAGGGCTGAACAACTCCAACTCTCTCAGCCCGTCTCCATAGAAGGCACAAATCCAGGGAAATCAGCACTTCATTCATTTCTCTGCACTCCCTGTGGAGGGAAGGGAACCTTCTGGAAAGCAGTGGGATACTGCCCATGGTATCTTCTAGTGCTTCTCTAAATGAACCCAGCACCTGCATGAACAGACCACTGCACAAGCTAGTTCAATGATGCCCATTCCTTGGAGAAGTTAGGTGCATCATTATCCTCTTACTTTGGCTTCTTTGTAGGCATGAACATAGCAAATCTTTTACATATATATATATTTATAGTCAATACAAGTGAAGCACGTTCTTTTGGTTTATAACAATCGCATTCTGTTTGTTGTTGTATTTCATTTTTAAGAAAAACTAATGTAGGTACTGCAATCAGAATGTATGGTTAGTGAATGAAACTATGAAAAAACTGCAATATTTATTTAAAACCTGCAGTTAAATACAATACTATTGCAGGAATGTATATCTGCTAAATTCACCCTTTGCTGAAATAAAGGTTCTTCTTGAATATAATTTTTAACAATGATCAGTGACTGCGCTCAACCAGAGACCTGCCAGTAACTGACAAATTCTCTCAAAACTCACCTGAAGCCAAAATTCCCTGCAAGTACCACCCAGGGAAGTGAAGGGAGCTACTGAGAAACCTCCATTGCAAAAGAGAATGAGATGTGGCTCCAAATTAAAACCACAAAGAGAAACTTAGCTGGATCACCAATGCTGTTATCTGACCTAAGGGGGGAACTGAAGAGAAAAGGAGGCTCAGGGAAGACCTTACTGGTCTCCAAAACCACCCTAAAGGATGTTGTAGCCAGGTGAGGGCCAGTCTCTTCTCCCAGGTAGCAAGCCTCTTGTCCAGGAGACAAGAGGAAACAGCCTCAAGTTGTGCCAGGGGAGATTTAGGTTGGGTATTAGGAAAAATTCCTTCATGGAGAAGGTTGTCAAGCCCTGGAACAGGCTGCCCAGGGAAGGGATGGAGTCACCATCCCTGGAGGGATTTAAAAGCCACGTAGATATGGCACTTGGGGACATGGTGTACTGGTGGGCCCGACAGTGCTGGGCTAATGGTTGGACTCAATGATCTTAAAGGCCTTTTCCAGCCTGATTCAATGATTCCACGCCTCTGTGATTAATGATTCCCTCTCTTCAGTCAGCGACAGTGGTGTTTTACAACAGGAAGAGTGTTTCATTTAGCAGCGTCTCACGGCAGCACCACATTTTGCGTTTGAAGAACAGAATGTGCTGGCCATTGCCCTTCCCAAAGGTTTGCCGCTGCATTCCCACATTCCCACCCTCCTTCGGGTCCGTGCCCGTGCCCCCTCGCCGGGAAGCGCTGCCGTGGCCCCTGCACTCCTCGCCAAAGCCACCCGCAGGTGGCAATGTTGGATCGGCTTTTCAGGATTGCGATGCACAGAGTGGCCTGAAGATGCATTGCAGTTGTCTTCTCATTGCTCCTATTTTCCATTTCATGGATCACTTCTTGTTTATTCTCATCCTACACTGGGCACTCACCGTAAGATACGTTCCAGTGCTGAATTCACTTCTAATTTGTTGATACTTGTGCTTAATCTTCCATCATTTGCAGGTTTCCTAGCTGGGTTTTGTGGAGCAATAAAGTTCTGGGAGTATGGAAGAATTAGATTTCATTAAATTCTCTACTTGATGCTTTCTGTAGCCTCTACTTGGCCGACCTTGACAGGCTCAAAGGAGGTGTGAATTACCACTCCACACTCAATATATTTAAGACTCCTTTGGGCCAAGGATTTATTCCAGGAGCCTCAACACTTTCAGTACTGCTACAAGGGAGAGAGAGTATCCATAATTTCTCTTCCTTTCCTTTTTTCTCCACAGACATGAAGCTAGCAGATGCTAAGTCCCCCTAGACCTCATTATCAAGCCATAAGGTAGTGTGAGCTGCACGTGGGCTTAGCCCTCTGTATCACCATGCCAATCAGAGGTGCAGAAATGAAATGACAAATGCAGCAACGTGGCTGTGTGCACACTTCATCACACCTTATCTGCTGATCCCACAGAGATCAGGGACTCCTTTTGGCCCCACACACTGAGGCAGAGGGAGCACCGAGGTCATCTTATCTGGGGTACTCCTGCTTCTCCTTCAAAAGCACACAAAAACCCACAGTTTCAAGAGTAGCTGGAAGTGCGAGGCAGCAGCCCCTCCTGTGGTGTGATGCTCTGGTGTGGCAGGGATGGGTGATGCAGTGACAGCTGCGTGGGTTGGTGCAGGGGGAGGGCACCCAGAGGCACCTCAGCCATGCCCATGGCTGGGACCTGATCACTGAAGGGGCATGGGAGAACATGGAAAGGAAACTCTTCTTCCTCTAAAAGTCTCAGTGGGACTCTGGGGACAGCATCAAGGGAAGATGGTAACAGTGGGAATTCCAGAATAGATTTTGGCAATGTATTGTAATGAGGAATATACAGCCAGGAGGTGGAAAGGAGCTTTTGCTCAGCTGTAGCATCTCCTCTGGAAGCCACAAGGATCATACACATCTCAGATCCCAGCTCTCTTACTCAGCTAGATGAGAGAAAGAAACTCCCACCTTCTTCAGTAGAAGCACTGGAGAAAAACCAGTGCTCACAGCTGGTGATTAACTACTGCAGGGAGCAAATTTTAAGATTATTTTAAAATCTCTTAGACCCTTTTAAAATTCCCCTAAACGTAATATTACATGTGTAGTGAAGATCATCAGTTTATATTGCTCAATTATCCTGCACGTGTTGTGGGGCTGGTAAAAGGCTGCAACTCCTGTATTTTGGTTGTTTTGAGTCTATTTTAAACTGTCTGAAACATACTGTTTCTTGATAGTCTCCCAGTTTACCAGTGTACTGCAGTAAGGTCCATGCCCAGTTCCAAACTGGGTGAGAAAGAAAAAGAAACTACAGTTAGATTTCTATCACAGTTTTCAAAGCTCTTGAGGAACAGAAGCAAGTCCCAAAAGGTGCCAGCTGTTGTGAGGGGAATAACTAAACCCATCCAAATTTAAGTGTTGAATTTAAGAACCTAGGTACAGGAAGATTCTTCTCTTGTTGTTGGAGAGAATCAGCATTTTTGGAGGAAATTCAGCTGTCAAACTTTCTACAAAGACTGCATCAGAGCTGAAAAATTACTCTGCTTCTAACTCAGGCATCTGAGGGAGCAGGAATTCCTGATTTCTCAATTCTTGATGCTCTGTTTTTATAGAAAAAACATCACATAGCTTCTATGATATTTTTTTTTCTTTTCACATTAATTTGCATGAGCATGGGAAAAGTAGTACAGAAGCATTAATAACTAGACTAGTAATCACTGATTATGCTTCAGCTGGGTGCAGCAGCTGAAAAACATATCATTGTGTAGCTTATTTCAGATATGGAAATTATCTACTGTGAGTATGGCTGTCCCACAGGAGAATATGCCAACATTTGAACTTTTGTTTCACACACTCCACTAGCAGCAGGACTGTGATGAAGGAAAAAAACTTAAATCCCACCCTGAGAAATCCTCTGGAGAACTTGCTGCTGAGAAACTCCATCCTGGAGGCTGCCAGAAGCTCTAATCAGCTAATATATCAAAGCTGGAGTTGTAGCCTGTCTGCTCCCCCGATCCCAGCAAGAGTTAAAATAATTCTCATGGGTCAAACTACAAATCTAAGAATAAGCAAGAAAATATGCATTACTACACTCTGCAAGATTGTGAATGGATGATGGTGATCAGGACAATGCTTTGATGCTGCATCCAAGGCATTCCTACATACATTCCAAATCCTTCGTTTCTGTGGATTTAGAGAGCCAGGGGTGAATGGAGGCATGTGGTTTACTTCCATGCTTCATGCCAGGCAGGCATGCTTGCATTTTTTGCCTTTGTTGGCATGCAAACAGGATAAACTGTCACTTTAACAAAGCAGTTAATTTATCACAGGCCGAAAGGGTAAACTAGACTTTTACAGTCAGGAGACATTTCTTCCTCTTTCCATTACAAGCCTTTAAAAGGTCACACACGGTCCCAGCCAAGGAGCCACTATCAGCATCAGGCTTAAGGAGCACATGTGACTGTGGCTGTACAGCTCCTTCTCACTGGTTTTACACAGTTTCTCAGATGTGGAGATGGATTAAACCCTTAATTACACTTTCATCTTCACAAGTCCATCCGAATTAACTTTCTCAAAATATTAAGTCATTCAGTTAACAGCAGAGAGAAACAAAAAAAACCCCTACCCAACCAAAAAAACAGATTGCTCCCTGAGATAACACCTTTCTTTTTTGTGTCTTGTGCAGAGTGAGTAGTCATGTCAAACCTAGACACCCAAGAGGCCACCCCTTTTCCACTTACTGCAGAGTGTATGATTAACCCCCAGTTTGCCTGAAGCCATCAGAGTACTGGGAGACAGCCACTTCTGGAGCACAGCAAACGCTCTGCCCAAGTGTTTGCTGGAGGATCCTCTCCCATCCTAAACAACAGGCAAAAGCTGTAGGATGATCTACACGAATCCTTCAGTCTTCTGAGGCCCTGTAAAAACCCATCGATTTTCAGGTAAGTGTAGATTTCCTCTTTTAGGAATGCTGTTAATGATACGGGCTCTAGTGGGGTTTTTTATTGTTTTATTTTATTTTTCTACCAGCTGTAGAATTTCCCTGGCAAGTGTCTTTATCAAGGAAGCAGCATTATCCCAAGTTCAACTTTGGTACTTTCACACCATAAACATGACTTTCCTAAACAAGTGGCCAGCCCTACAAGTTTCACTGGGGCTACTTTTAGAAAATATTCTCGCTCAATTGAGCTAAAGCAACCCTGGAATATCTTGTGTGAGCAAGTGGCACTGGAGGTCAATAACCTTGGGTGTATCTTATTCAACAGATCAAATAGTAAACTGTAAATTGTCCCTGAGGTGGGCAAGATTAAGTCAGATAAGAGCTAAACTATTGTGGTCATGCAGAGTTTCAAGACTCTGTTCCGAGTCCAGGCTTTTTGGAAGCCAGTGATTAATGTTCCAGATAATTAGAACCATTTACTCAGTGGGAAAGGGCATGAACTGCATTTTCTTCAGGACAAGCTAATGTAGAAGGACTACTACCAGCTTGGTTGAACTCCAAAAGCACATCTTCCATACTAAGGTTAGATGATTCCCATGTGGGGTGGTAGGCAAAAGGACACTTGTTGGTTGGTTGTTATCTAATCCTTATTTAGCACATATAATGAAGTGTGGCATAAAGGAAAATGAGGTGGTATGCTGTAGAAATTTTCTTTGTAGGCATTTGGGTGGTCCAAGCCTTGGTGGGGGGCTTGCAGTGAAAGTTAATTCTGGGGCAACCCTTGCTTTGCATAATGAGAACCTCAACAGCTGGAGGTCTCTCTGAAATCTGGATGTAGCACTCCAGCTGCTTGGGGACCATCTGCAGTTACTTTTGTTCATGTCTTCCTCTTAACCACCTTAATGATTAGCCAGTATATCACCCAGTGGAAATGGCAAAATACCATAAGCCATAGATTCTGAATTAGGAATTCCTGCATCACGTCAGTAATTTATAATTGGTTTAGAGCAGCACTTCTAAAAAGATCTGTTTAGAAAGAGGTCCAGTTTAGATTAAGACATAAGGAGACGGTCTGTTTAAATAATTTGAAAATGATTTCAAACCTCTGTCCAAATATAAGTGAAACACTTTTGGAGGACCAAGAAATTTAGTCACTTTCTTTATTCCCCATTTCTCTTCCTCTACATGTGTTCATAACTACAGACATCTCAGATTAAATCTACATTTAAACTCTATGTCTGGATCTGAATGTCCTCTCTCAAATGGCACAAACCACAGTCCCGCATCCAGACACCCAAGAATAAAAGAAACAACAAACAAGCACTGGATGCTAATGCAAATCTTGGGAAGCGTGAGGAGTTCTAAATCAGCTCACTGTAAGCCAGCAAGTGTGAGCTCAAAATTGAAGCTGAACTCTGACCCACATATGAGCTATGGATTCCTGGGTTATTTGCACAAATCACTCCTTATAAAGTAATTTTTTATCACATTTAGTTTGAAAAGGAACACGCAGAACCCAAACCACAGCAGCCCTGCAGTGAGTTCCAGACATAACTGGCCCTGCAGGACTTGAACCCACTGAGAGCCCAGCTCTGGCAGAAGGCAGCAGGGTCACTCTCCCAGCCCAGGAGCCTCTGCCACCACGTCTGTCCAGGGCTGGGGGGGACACTGAGCCTGCTCCCTTCGCTGGAACACAGCCTGGCCTTGGAGAGGCGACACCACAGGCAGATTCGGCCACCCACCTGCAAACCCCCCAAAGCAGAGTCCTTGGTGTCACCTCTGGAGGCAGGCTGGCCAGCTCTGGGCTGCTCTCCCACCTCACTTAGCATTCAGTGCTCTCACCTCACCTACATTCAGTGCCAAGCAGTTATCTACAATCTATTTCCATCTCCACTGATGTTGCCACAGGCATAGTTGCCTTACAAAAAGAAATTCACCATTCAGGCGCTGTCTTTTTCGCCCACAGCCAAAACACTGCTCTCTTGTCTACCTGAAAGGAGTGGGAACCATGGAACAAACATTATTTTAAATGGTTCAGTAAAGATTTTGGTTTAAGGGGCAGCAATCTGCAAGGGATGGGTAATGGTATAGGCTGCATTAGTATGCTGATAGCAAATAATAGGAATATATTACATACACCATTTATACACGTGTACCACTGAACTGTGCAAAAAGAAGAGTGACATCAAATAACTAGATGAGCAGCAGAGGTATTTATTGGAGAAGAAAGCCAAGCTTTGTTCTACCTCCAGAGAACAAAGGCAGAGGCATTCACACATGCCTAAATTCTGATTCTAAATTCTGACCTAATAAATTTGGATAGAAGGTTGGAGGACAAAAACAAAAGAGTTTTGCCACAACAAAAATTATCAGTTCTCAGAAACATTGTATTGTTTCAAAACCTATTTAGAAATTATTTTATTGAGAAAAAAAATAAAGAGAAAGTTGTACAAGTTTAAATAGTAGTAGGGCTATTTCTTTCAGTGGGTTTTGCTCCAACTTCCCTACTAACCCTCATTTTACAACCCACTGATATGCCCACAGCCAGCTCCTTCTATCTCTTACAAATTCAGCTCATTACCAGTCCTTATCACTTGACCAAGATCATTTCTTTGAGGGCTTAGTCTTGCAAATTACTGATATTCTGGCCCCAGTCTACAAAGCACTTGGAGATACATTAGGCTTCAGTGAAACTGCTGATGGAGCTGGAGTAAGGCTTGAGTACTGTTTTGGATCAGGGCCAGAGCAGGTTTTTCTTCGAAGGATTAAGTCCTAAATCTCCCTCCAGAAATGGTTCAGTTCCAGTTTTTTACCCATTGTTTTGTTCTCTGAATTTCTTCATTTGCTTTCATCTTTCAGAGGAAAATCAAGGCCTAAGGCCTGGCTCACTCATATATGGTTGCTCTTTTACATGAGCATAGTAACTTCAATGAAGTGTCTTAAATCAAATCTGGGAAAATGATTATCTGGGTGAATGGATGTGTTTATGCACTGCTGGTTTCAGGAAACTGGGCACTAGGAAAAAACCTCTTTCCTACTCTACAGTTGCATAAAACTGTACCAAAGTATATTTTTTCTCCTCTTTATGATAAGAATGATAAAAGCACAGGGTCTTTGCCAACGAGATAATCACAAGCTCTTCCTGATAACAAGCATAAACCAAGAGAGCTTAAACAAGGAAGAGAGCAAGGGAATTAAAATCCATTATTCCAATAAGGTTTAGAGGCCTGCATGTTTAATTTTTAGATGTAGCAGGTCTTTAAACAACAAATTAACAATATTTCTGGCAAAAATCTCTGAGTCAGAAATTCCACAGCCTGCTAGGGAATAAATCCTCATTTATGTGTGAGGAGTTGGAAAATTTGGGTTTCCTTTGTTCTAATTGAATTCAGAGCATATCAAAGTCAGCCCTTCACATTGCTCCTGACTTCACCTCCCAGGCAATTTCACCGTGGTTTTTTCAGTTTAAAATTATTTGCCAGAATTTTCTGAGTAATATCTTATCATTTCCACAGGGTGCTGCAATTGACACCATTTATTGCACATTGATGGGCAAAATCTGCTCTGTCCCTGCCTTCTCAAAAGGATGCAGAATGAGTGATACAATCTCTTGCATGGAGTTTCTCTCCATAGCTCTGATGACAGCTCAGTCTAAACTTCAACATGTGAGTGGATTTTCAGCTCACAGCAATTTTTGCAGTTAAATAGAGCAGTAGAGAGTAATCACATCTCATTGCAGAGCTGGTCAAAGCTCATCTCAGGCAAGCTGTGTAACAGAAAAACTACATAAGAAGCAAAGCAAATCCTTTCAAAGTCAATCATGATTTAGGGGAAATGAGTCATCTGGCAAAAGCTCCATTCTTTATTTATCGACTGAAATGCATCCTGTCTAATCTAGTAAACAACAATACTCAAGCTCACTTTAAGGCAAATCATTCTAAGCAGATTGTTCCTACTTTCGTCTCAAAAAAAGTGCTAGAATTTTCAATATTTGTTATTTTTATTAAAGATACAAACTGCTTCTAATGTAGTAAATAATTAATGAATCCTGATTTTCTTCAATATTTTGAGCTCTTAGTTGCTCTTTTTCAAAGAATTATTACTTGACTATCCTAGCAAAAGCCCAGGTGGCTATTGAGCACGTATATCTAGGGATATATTTCTGTGAGGAAAGAATGCTTCTGACTAAAGCTCATACAATTAAGGACTGTTACACATGATCCCTCAAACAAAATCTGCTTTGGTAGAAGGCAATGATAGGATGCATGTTAATTCTTTACTGTCAATATGAATACAATCTTGTGTGAGCTGTTCCTTCAGGGTATGTTTTAACAAAGACATGCAGCGAGGCAGCCTTGAGCAAGAAAAGCAAGCTGGGCTGGTCACAGAATAGGTGCATCTTGAGAGCATCTCATTGCAGATCGAGGGTACCCCGAATAATTTGATCAGTTCCACTGGCAGCACAAGTCCCTGCTTAGAGCCAGGGCCCTGATAAGCTGCCTACATTTATGCTGCTCCCTGGAGATATGAGAAGATACCTTTGGTGTTGCTGCCAGATGGCTCCCAGATGCCTTTTGGTGGAAAGCAAGGCAGACTTTGACTGCTGCTGCATGCTGGGGTCTCGCCTTGACTTGTGTCAAAATCCATCTGGACCTAAAGACTGTTCCCAGGTTCTGGAGTCAGGGTGTAGCCTAATTAAGGCAGAAAGTAAAGAATGGCTTCAAAAAAAATATTTAGAAATCTGAAATTTTGTTCATGTCTTGTTAAGAGCTGTAATTAAAATCTATTTGTCTTCATGTCCCTTCCTATAGGTGAATGTCACAGAACATTGTTGTGGCACCTTTGCTGCGTGCAACACCTACAAGGAAAGCTGCTGCCTTTCATAGCAGCTGCACTTCCCAAAATGACTTGAATTGTCTGTCTGTTTATAAGGTATTGCATTATTAGTCTTTTCTGTACAGTTTCAGATCAAATACCCATCTTGTGAGCTGTTTTAATAGCTTACATTAAAAAAAAACCGCAAGAAGAACACACACAATATGAAATTCCAGACTTAATCTAGCCAAAAGCCTCCATAATTCACCTTCACTAGGTGCATACTCAGTGAGACATTTCTTAATTATATGATGCAAATGATTATTTTCCCCCTGGAACTCAGCCTTTTCCACCAAGCCTCACCCTGAAGGACATTGTTGCAGATAATCCACCCAGGGAGCACGTTCCTCCCAACAACTTGCTCCCACAGCCATTAGGACTAATTAAGGCTCTAAGCAGCCAGCAAAACCTGCCTGTTGGCAAAGACCACAGCTCCAGGACTACATTTCATATTCCTTGCCAAAGCGAGCTCTAGCTGACAAGCTCCACTAAGGAGCAGCACAGCAGTAAAACACCTGAATCCAGGTCAAAATTCAGTCTGTCTTCAAGCCCAGCCTGTGTGTGTGTGCTCACACCCTCTTCCTTTCCTGAATCCAGGTCAACATTCATCCCCTCTGACTTCAAGCCCAGCCTGTGTGTGTGTGCTCACACACCCTCCCTTTTCCCACATACTCTGGGATGGCGCAGTGGGAGCCTCTCCCTTATTTCTGCCTCTTTTCTGAGCTGCACAAGAGATCGTGAGGGGCACAGACAATCTCTTTCCCCAGCACGTTGGTTTGCACGAGACTTGCAGCTTGTGCAGGGAAAAATCTCCTTGCAGCAAGAACTCCCAGGCCCACGCAAGAATCCCATAGAGAGGAAACGCCATGTGCTCGTGCTAACCAAGATGAAGTAAAGAAAAGCCATAAATCCCATGGGTTATGAAGTCATACAACTAAAAATACTACAGGCTTTTGACACTTGTCTTCAGAGAACCCATTTTCAGCACATTTCTGCAGTCTGTCTGAGCCTGGTTACACAAGGAAAAGAGTTTTCTGCTGTTTCATTTAGGTAGACGTGACCATGAGATAACAACGAAGAAGGGACATCACCCATAGCATGCTACAAACCTGCTGGAAGAAGCACTCACACACTGTTGGCCCTTTGGAACACAGAACTCCTCAGACAGCTCTTCCTTAGTCAAGCCTTAACCTTTCAGGACTTAAAAAATTTCCTTAAAAAGTTGAGATATTTCACAGAGGAAAAACCAGTTTGTTAATTTTTATAACTGATGTAGATTCTACATAGTAAAAGCCAGACCAATAAATACTGGGGAAATTCTATCACTGAATAAAACCGCCTTCCATTTTTTCCCACTTTGCCATGATCAACCTGTCATCTCAATAAATGTATTATCTCAACCTTCAACGTGCATAAAATCTATTTTTGCAATTGTATTACAAAAACTTCAAAAATATTCACTTTATATTCAGTCACTGAATGAGCCTCCCCATCATTGCCGTTATCGAAGAATTTCAAAACTGCAACAGTCAATCCTTTCTGCAATGTAAAAAGTATATTCTTCTAATATTTGAAAAACATTGGACTCTCCACATTCTCAAAGCATTTAACTCTGCCATGCAGGTCTTCAGAACAGCCAAAGGAAGAATGAATTAGTTATTTTTCAACAATAGAGAAATGGACAACTTGGACACATTTGAGTAATTACCTATTTTGAAGGATCAGTGGCCAAAACCAATAACATGTCCTTTCAAAATACCAGTAATTGTTCTTCCATCTGAAGAAATATGAGAATATTGTTACAGAAACAAGAAGTTTTAAGCTGAACATGACTGAACAAGTAGGTGAATCTTGGAAAGCAAAACTTTCATGTGATATCTGATTTGTGTAGTTTCTACTCCAGCCTACTCTCCTTCTATCACAAATATACTCCTGGTTTTGGACAATTATACTTCTTAAAGAGGAAAATAAAAAGAAAGGCTTTTATTCTAAGAAACTATGCTGCAATTATTTTAATGATTTAATTTTTTACCCCATTTATAGGCGATTATCTTAGTCTGTCATTAGCAATTGGTGGAAAATTTTCCTATGCATAAACAAAGTAGGCCTTATGGCAATAAGTGCTATCTTTAGAAATCTATAAAAAAATATTTTTGTCTATTACTGCCAGAAAGCATGACCTCTTTTTAATGATACAATTATCATAACTATTGGACATTATCATTACAGTCAATTCATGCAAGCAAGCAACTTTATAAAAAAGAATTACATACAGACATTGAAATACATAAAATTCAAGCTCAGAGCACCAAATCCTAGAATAATTCAGGTTGGATGCCACCTCAGCTGGTCCTCTAGCTCAGCCTCCTGCTAGGAGCAGGCTCAGCACTGAATGCAGACCTGCCTGCCCACACCTTCCTCAGCTGGGTTTTAAGAGTTTGCAAGAGCAGAGCCCACAGCCTCTCTGGGTAGCCTTTTCCAAGGTCTGATTGTCCTCAGGGTGGTATTTTTCCCCTTTATGTCAAGCCAGAAGCCTGCAGCACCCAAGCACTGACTTTAGGGGTCCAACCCTGCTGAGCTTCAGGGTGAGACAAGTTCCAGTGTGCTCAGGGGCATGAGAACACATGACATGATGTGGAATAACTCATAAATCAGGTTGCCATCCTTGCACTGGGCTGTGCTAATCTCTCAACTCTTCCAAGTTCAGAATATGTAAACTAAAATGAGCTGCAACCAACACAGTCACCATCTCTGCTCTGCCCCCCCCAACCATGGGCTAACAGATACTGTGCCTTATTTAGTCCCTGACAAATACAGGGGATGAAAATTACCATTATTCTACTACATTGAGAGTGTAGGCTAATACACTAATACAACAGTCTAGGGAGCCTAGAAATAAAAACTTCTTTTCTGCATTTCAGTGATTGATACAGTCATTGGGGAAAAAAAAAAAAAGTTAGGAGATGTAGGACCTTGGTTTTAAAGGTGGTGCTTGAATGTAAATGTTGCTGTCTGAGAACAAGAGCATCAGAGAGAAGCCTTTAGTAGAGTGTAATTCAAACCCAGTCACTGAAAGCCTATTGTAAACAAACGTTTCCAACACTTTTTTCAGATGTTCCCAATTCATCGACAGAGCTTTTCAGAATTCAAGTATTAAACCAGGCAGACATAGGATCTGAAGCTTCTCCACCCACTTCTTTTTGGAAATGCTCACTCAGACAGTGTTACTGTCCTAAACAACAGAGATAAAACATTTCTTATTACAATTTGGCTACAGAGATGTTCTACTGCTTCAGCAGTTTGAAACCCAACACATTGCAAAGAAGCCACTAATGGTCTATCTTTGGGTGGGTTTTTTTTGGTTGTTCTGCTTCTCCTATGTATTAAATAAAAATATTCCAAGAGCTTTGGTAAGGTCCCTTTCTAGAAGTTTCCTCCCTGTGCCAGGAACTGGCTGGCTATCACGTTTCAAAGCCTTACACCACACAGAGCATGCAATGAACCTTCCCTAATAAATTCAGAGCTCGTATGTAACAACAATTTGTGGTTGATGTAGCTATTAATAAATGTTTCTGCAAGTCAGCATCCCTACATAGCAGCTCCTTACCTGGCACAGGAGTGGGAAGACACCTAAGGGAGTTACAAGTCTTAACAAGCAAAGGTATTAACTCCAAGAAGTCACATAGGGAGGCTAAACACCTTTGCTCCCTTTGGAAGCAGAGATCAGCATTTGCTGCTGCTAAACCAGAAATCAGACCCTGCAGGTGTCCTGAGTTACCTGGAGGAGTCCTTCCTTTTCTCCACTAACAACAGAGCAGCACTCAAATAGATGAGTCTCCCTGCCTAAAATAAAGGCCCTCCAAAAATTACGAAACCACATCCCCAGTTTTTTGGTTGTTTATAGGGTAGTTAAAATTATAAGTCTCTTTTCAATACATGGAAATCAGGATTTATGAACAGCCCCACTGCTAGAGGTAGTTTAGCTCTGCAGATTTTTGACCACTTAACACAGCCTTCCAATCAATCACGTGAAAAATGAACAAAATCAGGAAAATACTTCAAAATATACAGGATGTGTGTTCAACACTTGGTACAAATGAAAGAGAAACTTGCACCCCATTAGGGAAATTTCGATGCATAAACAGTGTAATATTGAGAGCTCAGTATGTTTCTTTCCATAGCATTAATCTAACAGCATTTTAATAGCTCAAAGCAGCACCTACACCAGGTTTCTCTTATTATCATTCAGAAGCAGCTTGCAAGCGATTAGTAGCTTTAAATTTCTTGGTAACCAGTAACTTAGTCAGTGTTTTAACACAGTAGAAGTGTTGTAAAGAATAGATTGCTTTCTCTCTTGAAGGCAAACATTTTTACATTGGATCGTTTTCAGAGGTTATTTTTAGTTTGGCTGGATAGTTAGCAGAGTTTTGGTGCTTGTAATATTTATATAAATCATGGAAGAAGGTGGCTTAATGATGCAGATGGCACAGGGCCATGGAATGCACATGCTGCCTGCCTTAAAACAGACAAAAAAATACATTCCTCTCACCGTGGCATCCCCAGAAAACCTAAAAGGGTTTTTATCTTTGTTTCATTTGAAAGCCAGCCTGGTAATTCAAATTTCTAAACACAGACTTTTAAGAGGTGCCACCCTGAGCCCCATGTTAAATAGCCTGGGGATGGTCATTTTACTGAAAGGGTTGTGGTTGTCAGGGGGATACCAGTGGAGTTTAGCACTGAGGACAACAGTGGACCTCCTTAAAGCCAAGCTGTCTACTCCATTCAGGCTCAAGAGAAAGTGCAATCAAGCCCTTTATTTAGCTGCAGGTGATGATGGTGATTGCCTCAGATCTTATAATAAAGCCCGACAGACTGTAGTTCGCAATTAAAGTGGCTGTAAAAGGTCTTGATTGTAAAAGTGGGAGGAAGACAAAAGCAGGAGTTGAGACAAAGTTTCTTCAGTGAAAAACTCTTAGGAGTGACACATATGAAGCTTTTCAGAATGCTTATGTTGTGGTCTAGGAAGCAAAAAATTATCCATAGAGCAAAACTGCATACAAGATTGTAACATAAATATATATAATTCTAATAGATTTCTCATCTTCTGTAAAAACAAGAATAAAAGCCACAAACTTTCCTGGTAGGTTACATTACAGAGAATAGGAATGCCAAATTTTGAACTCGTGGAGAGGAGTCCCACACCTCCAGCTGCAGGACAGTCACTTCTTGGGAAACAGGGATGGACCTTGAGAACTAAACCTTCTACATTTCAGTTGGAAATTGGATTTGTTTGACCAATAGTAAATGGCTCCATCTAAGCTACTTAACTAAAATCACTTCACGGCCAATGGGAAAACAAAAACAAACAAACAAAAAAAAAGGAGTGTGCTAAACTCAATGGATCTCACCAAAATAGGTGCCTCTGACTCTAAGCAGAGGTAGGATGCATGTGACCAGTCTCCAGATAGGTGAGAAGGGTTGTTGGAAGTAGATAATACCAGCAGTAAATTGTTAGGTTTAACTGAAGCACTGGAGCCTCCATGATGCCTTCAGAGACAGAGAAGATGAAGTCAGAGGTAACTCCATGGACTGCAGAAAATGAGCTCAGTATCTTGGACTAGGTGTGTATTAAATGGCTAAAGGTAAATGAAATAACCCAGCCACCCCTGGCTGTTTTGAGCAGGACACCGTGAGCAGTCACACCCAGCATGGGGATGATGCCTTTTCCTGGTCTTAAAATCAAGAGTCAAACACGGTTAGAAGGGGAAAAGGGATTTTACCTTGGTATTTATTTTAAGGATCCTTAGGTGCACACGGCCAGGTCATGTGCACCGAGATGCACCCCCCCGAGTCTATCCCCAAAGATCGGGTGTATCATTATAGGTGTTACTAATTAGCAGATCTCTCAAAGATTCCCCAATGAGAGGCTCAAGTGATTCCCCCTCTCCAAGGAACCTTCCCCTGGATGGTTCTATCTTAGTTTACAGAATGTGCTCTGGAGAGGACCTTGGGCTCTGGGGCACACTGATCCCTAGCTACGAAGCTTCTAAAGTGTTTAATCTCTCAGCTTGACAAACAAGTCCAAGAATGTAGGCAAAAGCACTGAGAATACAGGAGTTGCAAAAAGATATAACGGGTATAAAAGAAAAGGCAAAAAATCATCATGGCATCAGGGACACCACTTACAAACACTCTCCACATATGATAATGTACTCAGGCTGCTCTCTCAGCCTGTTTTCTGTCTGAATCACGAGAGGGAACACCACAAAGCAGCCTGTGCACAGACACACATGCACCCCAAAGGCGGGATGGATGGTAGGAGGCCCCTCGGTTTGGCGGCCTGCTCGGAACCATCTGACACGGAGCGAGTATTTACCAAATGCTGAATCGCCGCTCTCTGAGCATCAGCCCGGTCTGAGAGATGTCAGATTCCACAGCCGTTAATTAAACCACTCAAAAGATGAATACTGATCCAATTAGCAGTAATTTTAGGCAAGAGTTGGCGTTCTCAAAAGCAACCGAGAACTCAGAAAACGTGCTTAAGAATTCTTCATTAATATCATGGCCTCTTAAAGCCTTCCTAAACACACATCAAAAAATTTGGAATGCCAATGCCTTTTAACATTTAGCATAGTTGTGCTCCAGAATAATAACTGTATGAAGAAGGTCTATAATTAGGGGACATCAAGAATTTCACTGTAAACTGGAATAGCCTGTCAGGCTTTCACAAACTCTTGGAATTGCAATGACAGGAGTTTGTTTAGTGGATAAAAGATAGTGATACTGCTGCTTTCTTGTGTTACTGATCTTGCTTTTGTTTTAGTTTATTTTTTAGTTTATTTTTATTATTTATTATTATTTATTAATTCTTATTTATTAATTAACTATTAACTAATAATTAATATTAATCAATATTAGTTAATTAAATTTTTTTGTTTATACATAGTTTATTTTTTAGTTTGTTTTGCTTTTGTTTTAGTAAGTGATGAACTTCTATGTTACTAGTAGTACTTAAAACCATTTCTATTCTCTTTCAAACATGTTGGCATCTCCTTGTTTTGTCTCAAGCACAGCAGTGAGCTGTTGTTTTGGTGTTTCAGTCTGGAACATGACAGAAAAGTCTTAGTCCTTCATTCTTTGCTACAAGGAGTTCAGATTAACTCTGTCCTTTGCCAGATGGAAATAGAATATATAAACAGAAATCATCTTGACTGTGGAAAAGGTACTGGTGGTTTTTGTTTAAGATTTCACAGTTTAGAGTAAATTTAATCCACACCAGCCAAAATACTATAAAATTCTTATAATTAAGCTATTTCATTTGATACATTCTTTCTCAGTGCCCATTTGCTCTGCACCTGCATGCATTAAGAGGCTAAACAGCAATCTTGTGTGACTGGAGAAAAAGTGCTATTTCATTCCTGAGACAGAACATTCAAGTAACAAATGAAAAAAAACAATGTACCATTGGACAGCATGTTCTTTAACCGTGCAAGAATATTGCAGCTCTATTCATTGTTCTAAATTATAAGTTTCCTGTAGAATTTTTTTTTCTAGCTGAAGCCGAAACAAAAAATAAGTTAAACTGATTTAAAGTATTACCTCTAAGTATTTCAAAATGAAACATCTATTCTTTTAATCTTTTTTCTGATTACATCCCAGAACATCTAATGAATTTTTAAAATACATTACTATGGATGATACCATACTCATTAAAGGTATAGTACAGGCATTAGAGAATAGTGTTTCTTAAGGAGCACACTTCATTGTGTTCCTGCAATCTTACCATCAGTGGATACTGAAATAATGAACAGCTTAAATAAACTAGTGACTGCTTAGTTAGTTAATCTCCATAAAAATTACACTGTTACACTGTTTTCCATGGGATTTGTGTTTATATGAAGATGGGAACCCAGGGTAAAGAACTAGAGACTTAATCTTAGGGGGGGGTTTTCTGCTGTTATAATTACTGCTTTTTATTGAATCCTTCAAGCTGTGCCACCAGTTGAGCAGGGAGTCCACAGGAATTTAACAAGTGCTTTAAAGATTCCTGAAATTTTGGCATTACTTGTTGCTTTTTAAAATAGGTCTTTTCAGAGTTTCTCCACTTCACAGGATAACATGCTGGGAAATTTGGGCTTGTAACACCAATTTTTTTTAACATTTTCTGTTGTTTCCTTGGAGGGTATCTCTGCTTCTCTCATTCTGTTCTAGCAAACTTTTATGTCGGTTTATTAATCACTCACTTACAAACGGTGCCTAAAGGACTTTGTTGATGCCTGAAACTTTCAGTGCACACGCAAAGTCTCAGAAACCAGTTCCCAGAAACTCTGACAGGTAATATGATAACAGTAATTAGTACACAAAAGCCAGACTGATTAGCAATAATGATTTCCAGATGAGGATGGATTCCCCACCAGCGCCATCACCTCGTGTCTTGCAGTCACAGAGCAGCACAGAAATGCTCAGCATCTGTTACCAGCTACAAATATCTCCTATACTGCTGGAAGAGCTGATTACCTTCACCAGCTGTGCCCTGAACAGAGAGGAGCCTGAGGCTCCTAAATTCCTTGATCACCTTATACATAATGAATTCAGGGACAGTTCTAAAAAAGTATTTAGATGACCCTAACATGTCAAGTATTTCAATAGTTGGTTGGGGTTTTTCTTGTAGAACTTGCACCCAAGTATTGCGGAGAGAAGTGGCAATATAAATCCCAGTGAATCATTCTCTAAAACAGCACCAAAGAGAAGGAATACACTTTAAGGCAAAATTACATAGTCCAAGCACACATGGGAGGAGAGAAGAAATCATCCAGCCCCCAACAGCCCTGGGCAGGTGAATCAGATTTGAGTTTGCAAGACTCGTGGACAGCAGATCATCCAGTCCCTGACTGAAAAGTGTACTTACTACTTTTCCTTCAGGATGTTTACAAGATGTGTCACCATCCCATGGATGTGAATTGCACAGAGGCCATTCCAGCTGCAGAGTGCTTGGATGCACTCACTGTCCCTGGAAGACAACTGGTGGATTTGGATAGATGGAGGATCAAGATACGAAAATATTCCTTAGCACGATAGGCAGTGGTCATAACATATTTGCAGACAAACATTTATCAAACTGATGTTAGGTATTACAGCAAGGAGGACTTTTAAAGGCTAGACTTGAAGGAGGATGATGAATTATCTCTGTGTGAGCCCCTCCCAAGTGCAGCAGACAGGACAGGGGAAAGCACATTTCTGGACAATTTATAAACATTAATGTGTCTCTTGGGCCAAGGTCGCATTCCCACAAAGCAGTGTATTGTCACACACTGTAAGGACAGGCAGACACACTCTAAGCTAAGGAACAATCCACACTCAAGATTTACCTTGCAGTGCATTCCTGAGCTCATTTATATCCAGGCCCTGAGAATGGACTTGCATCTGAAGGATTTGGTAGGAAAGAAGTCAGGGTCTGATCAGTCACAGATAAAGATTCCTGCTTAAAATCTACATCAGCCTATGTCTCTTCTTGATACAAGTACAGAACTGTTTTATAGAACATGGAATGGCCCCAGTGAAAGAAACAGGGAACATGCTTGCCAAGACACTCTTCTGTGAAAGGGGAAAGCCACTGCTTGGATTCAGAATAGAAGATGGAAGAGTGTCCTCCTGCCTCTCCAGGCGTGCCGTGATGACTGGCACTGCAGTGTGCTGAAAGCAGCTGCTCCTCAGTCTCACCTCTTGAACAGACCTGTGTCTCCTCCCTCCTAGGTGTGACTATGCTCCAAACCCGGCAATCACTCAGTGTCTTGAAGATATTAACAATGGCAGCAATTTCCCCTTCCCATTCTCTTGATTAAACAGAAGGAAGGAGGCAGAAAAAAGATGAGAGACATAAAACTCCAGATGTTGTCGACACCAATATCGGGTTCCACCAGAGGATTTGAACACTGGAGCAATGACGAATTACAGTGGGGTCCCTACAGCAATCCAGATTGCAACCATAATACCACTGAGGAAGAAAAAGGGCTAGCATTCATTAATGTGAATGGCAAATGAATTTATGACAATTTCCACTGGTCCTTTCAAAGAACATGAATACATCTGTAAGAAATTAAGATGACACACCAGTGTAACTTATTCATTAATAAAGTCTGGGATTGCACATTTGTTGCTAAATTTGTTGCGTTTGTTACCAGTGGGTTTTAATTCTGTAAGTGTACTTTATTAAAACCATAACACAAATCTCTCTAGCAGAAGAGTTCTAGCCTGTGCGCAGACTACTCTGTAGGTGATTTAATTTTTAGTTTAAACTTATTTTGGTGCAGAAACTGAACTTGCTCGGGTTTACAGTAAGTAGATATTTAATCATTAAAAAATATGTGCAAGAGAGTGACAGTCACCCTGCTTTCTTTTTGATGATACAGCAATTCTATTTACATTAACAAAAACCTATTAAACAATTTCTCTGTGATCTGAGTAAGCGTGGAGGGAGATACACAATACCAGAAGAGCGAAACCTCAGCAAAGAGCAAACCAAATAATAACATACCAAGTCGTGATGGAGTCAGAGCTGTCACAGCTGAGTGTGGACTCTCAGCTTGCCCATTTTTAGGGACAGACTCTCAGGACACAACCTATTGAATGGCTGAAGAAACAAAGATTAGCAGAATTTTAACTTGGGCAATATGAAGGGAATGTGTTGGCCATGTGTTACAAAACATGAGCTAGTACCTCGCTCCTCTGCTTGGCAATAGCTCCTGCTGAGCTGTGCCTCTCAGCTTTGCTCATGTATCACTGTTAAATACACCTGATAAAAATCTTGCTACTGCAAGAAACCCAAGCTGTGTATTTACATCTCTGCACAAACGTGCCAAATGCCTACTGAGACAGAAGGTCTGCATTAGGACATAGCGCAGAGGCATTTGCATGTGTGAGATCCACACCGTGCTGTGAAGAGCATCCCATGTTCACCTCCTGTGCCCTGTTTTGGCACCTCATGGAGCCAAATGGGACAAAATGTTGAAGCCTGGGTTCTGCACAGAGCACCTTCACGTGGTACTGATGGGGAAGTTGTACCTCCTTTGGCCACTCCATTAAGCCTGCCTGTGTAAGGCTAAACACAAACAAATACTCACAGGATTGGGGTCTTATTTGTTCCACTAGAAATAAACACTTCAAAGGAATAAAGCCTGCATTGGGTATTTGATTTTTCTTCTATACATTGAGGAAAAAGTGGAGAGGAAAAGCAGTTATAAATGCTTAGCTTACACACAAGAAAACCCATCACTATAAACTCAGCATTTCATAAGCTACCAGGGAAAGTAGGAGAAAATGCCATATTAATTTAAAACAGCAATATTTCATACTGACTACAAGCCAAGCTAACAGCAAAGTTTATCCATAATTTAATGACAAAGTTGCAATATTTTCCACTGTGCTAGATTAGTGTAACTGAGCAGATTTATGTACATTGCTGAGAGCCAACACAAAAACATTTGGAAGATATTCTCTGAAAATTAAGAAAACAATCTGAATCTTTCCCTGTGAACCTTTAGTAACAGCTGCAAATATTGTGTTAACATGCTATTATTGGGTAGTTTTCCTACTAGTTATAAACTATCATCTCAGCTCCCAGCAGAAGGGCTGGAAGGAAGGGTGAAAAATAGACCAAGTCACTGATCTGCCTTTTAATGCAAGGATCCAGCTCTGACCAGATATTCAGGACAGGACAGGACAGGATATCCTGTTCTAGACCAATCCTCGTGGCAGGTCTGGGCTGTTCTCCACAACAGCAGCAAAGACAATAGTCCTGAATTCAACAGCCCCTTCCTTACTGCAGGAATGGTACCAGAGGAGTCTGTTCCCTCATCCATCCCACCAGTGGCATGATCTGCTCTACAGTTTGTACACACTTGGACTCAGTTGCACAAAGGTGCTCAGAAGATGAAATGCCACTCAGTTCCACAGGATTCAGAGACTCCTAAATAACCTCCTGAAATCTGTGTCTTGTTTTTCGTCTCTCACGAGCCTCAACAAACCCCGTGCCCAAATCTCATTTTGGAAGTTGCTTAAACCTACAAAATTGCCGTCTACAATGGGATTTCCAAAATGAAAAAAAAAAAACCAAACAACCCACACCTTCAGCTCCTTTCCTGCTCATATGTCTTCTTCACATATTAGCTGTCAGGCCTGCAGTGTCACACCAGTCCTCTTTCTCACCTTTCAAGAATCGAATGTCATTGGCTTTCACACAAAAAAAAAAACACCTTCAGAAAACACACCAGAAGCATCCAGGATGAAAAAATAAGCCAGTGGAAGTACTTGATGTTAAACAAGTAGCACCTTCAGACCAGGCAGAAAGAACCCTCTGGACTTTGCCAGCACCTGGATACATCTTATTAAGCCTGTAAACTATTATTTAGTGGTACTTGAAATTGTGAGTGTTTCTAAAATACTTCTGTCAACTGTAACTGCTTGGATAGACCTCTGTTAATCAATCCTGAAACAGAATTCTGCCTTGACTTAAGAATATCTGGCTCCATTGGCATTTCAAGCTGTTCACACTCCTATTTCGTTATCCGCTCCTCAGCCATCGAGGTTTCTGGTGAAGAAGGGTTGTCTAAAGCTCAGACTGCAGGCATTTACTAGACCACAAATGAACCAAAATCCTTGTTTTGGACCACTGGTGGCATCTTCCTAATTAAAAAGGGGTGCAGCCAGGTTATCAGGGGAGCTAAGCCAGATATATCCCACACCATGCAGCTGCGGCCACAGTTTCCATGTTCACAGCATGGATGGGACCAGCTCTTCAGCAGTGACGTATCTGCTGTGCCTGGGCTCCCCAAGGGAGAGGAGGTCTCCTGCTCTGCCCTGTAACAAGGCTCAGTGTTGCCCACAGGAGTCACAAAGCCATGGACAAACTCACTGATGACTGTGGCTAGAAACACTTCAGTGCTTTGACAGCTGTAGAAAAGGATCCTGCCAAGAGCACTGAGTTTCCCTCAACTTCATTTCAGCCAGTAATTCCCATAAGATATCCATCTTCTTGTGCTGGGATTGCTCTTCCTCCTGGTGAAATGAGAATAATATTTTTAAATACATCAAAGTGCTATTTTCAAAAATTAATTAAGCTGTGAAACACTATGACTCATTAAGAGGCAAAAGGGAGAAATCTAAGATGCTTGGCTCTGATGGATGGGAAAGAGGGCTCTCCTGATTTTCTGCTGGGTCAGGCTGAATTCAGACTGACAGCACACAGATCATCAGGGATCAGACCCCAGCATTGCTTCCCCTCTCCCAAATTTTCATAAAATGGAAGGGCAGAAAAGGAACCTCCAATCCTTCAGGCAGTCAGCCACGTGATGGACTTCACTCATTGATCTCACTACCCATGCCAGGGTAACACCCACAAGCACATTTTTTGATCAGCACAAATGGCAGAACAATTGAGAAAATATACCACGTCAGCCACAACAACCAAAAAACTGCTGCTTATGACAAAGCAAGGTGGCCCTTGATCTACAGGACCAAAGTCTAAGGCTTTCAAAATCCATTTTGGGTAGGAAAAAACCACCCAAAAACTCACCAACATTGTGAAACACAGAGAGTACACAGAAAACAAATAGCAACTGGAGCACTCCTGGACCAGTCTTGGGTCTCAACCCTCTGAAACCTTTGCCTGTGCCCACAATTAGTGTTGACTGAATTCTTATGCCTTGGCACCAATAAGAGACTTCAGCACAAGCTGACTGCACAGCCACTGGGATTTTAATGACCAATAAATTATCTGCTGTTTTGGAAAAGCCAGTTATCGTATTTAATTTGACAGCCCCATGCAGGGTGAATTCCATAGACATAAAACAAATGTCAGGCCTCGAGACTAACACACATTTCCCCAGATGCAAAATACACATTAGTTGCTCTCTTAGGAGGATGGAAAAAGCTAATCCCTCTAAATTATGCAAACCAAGCAGTGAGAGAAGCCTTTGCTTTTAAGAAATAAAGCATAAACCACACTACTGCTTTCACATCTGCCTTCTAATTTTTTTTTTCTTTCTTTCTTTTCCGTGATATGCAATGCAGCTATTTTAAGATCTGCTCCTGAGTGCCTGCAACTGGCACTTCTGAGAGGGAATTAGGTTCTCATTTCTTCTCAGGACTGCCACCCTGCTCCCTAAACGCTTATCCTGCTCCTGTAGAGAGAGACTTGGACTATGGAAATCTTTTCCAATCCAACTTCTATTTAATTTTGTATGAAGGAAGACAGTGAGGGGGGAGCTTTTTCTTTCACTCATCTGATATCTCATTCAGATCTGAGTTGGAACAGAAACAGAGCAGGAACATCCACTGAACTCTAAGTGCTTTCCAGCTCTGGTTCACATCTGTTACTAATGTATCTTTACATTACTGGATAGTTTAATAAACAAGGAAGTAAGAGCTGTCCGGTGAATTCGGTCCTATCCATTTCAGAACTTGATCCCCGGCTCTGACACGAACCTCTTGCAGAGGCTGAGGTATTTACATGATTACTTCTGCCCGTTTGCAAATCGAAATAACAACACTTTCTTTTGCCATAAGCCAAGCGGGGAAGTCTGGAGGAAACGCTCAGAGTAAGAAGTTGGTGCTACTGGAAAGCAGTCTGATGGGGCAGCAGCCCTGCTGTCACTTTGCTGTCACTTTGCTGTCACATGTGTCGGGACAGGAGAGACTGGCTCTGCACAGCGTGGCACAGCCTGGTACTGGTGAGCAGCACCGAAGGAGAGAGAGAGGGAAGGAGAGCACTTGAGATGTTAAAATACGCTGCGGAGCATCCTTGGCCGGGCAAGCGCTTACTCAGAATCCATGCAAGTGAACAGCAGCCGCTGTCCCACATAATTAAAGGCTGCGGTACCGCCGAACGCGCCGATTACAGGGCTGCGTCCGTTCCTCTCGGGCACCGCGCTGGGCACGGGTTACGCTCTCGGGACGCTACCGCGAGGGACGGAGCAGCCTCGGCCGCCCTCCGTGTCCCGCCCGGCGCCCGCTCCGCGTCCCTACCCGCGGCTCCGCAGCGCCCGCCGCGCCCGCGCGGACCTGCCGCGCCCCCTGCGGGCCGCCGGG
>NW_024582060.1:2436240-2744816 GCF_017639235.1 Corvus kubaryi | reverse complement strand
CGAGGTGAGCGCCGGGCGGGCGGCGCGGGGCTTCCCGGCGGGTGCGGGCACAAGGGAGGATGCGGCGCGGGGGGCGCGGTGCCCGCAGCGTGCGGGGCCGGGCAGCGCCGGGGGCCGCAGCCGCGGGAGCCGCCCTGCGCCGGGCGGCACCTGCCCGGAGCGGTGGGGAGCAAAGCCCGCCCGCAGGGACGGAGCCGGCGGCCAGGAATGAGTACCTGCACGGAAATGTGAAACGGGGCTGCGGAGCGGGGCCGAAGCGGGGCGGCAGTTCTGCTGCGGGCGGCCGGGAGCTTTCGCGGGAGGCAAACGCCGGTGTCCCAGTCCCTGAGTGTCCCATCCCGCCACGTCCCGAAACAGTTCGTGCCTCTATCTGTGCGTCCAGAGTGAGAGTGGTCTGATACTTACTCTTAGGCAAAAGGAATCGGGAGCATTTAGCCGTCAGAGATGAATCGGGACCGTTCTCGATGTAAGGTGTCTTTACTTTTTCTTTTTACAAGCGTTTTCCTATAGGAAAAAGCCTTAGGGTTTTTTTTTTTTTCAAGAAATATGTTAGAAATGCATTTTGCTGTAGAGCGAGGAGTGCTGACATGGGAAGCATCCTACGCCACTGTTAGAATTTACGGCTAAAGTGGGTACTTCAGCTCAACAGCAAACCCGTAACTGGTTGCATTCACGCGTGAAGTTCTACCCCGCTTTAAGGGGAGACCGAGTGTTTGACGTTTTATTCAGGGCTGAGGATCATCATCATCACGATTGCCGTGTTTTCACGGAAGATTTTAAAGCATTCTACAATGACAGGTATGGTTATAGATTTTACTGTCCAGGTTAGCAAAATCAAGGTCATGCAGCAAAACTGTGAATATAGATAATTCCCATGCTCGAAGTGCCGTACCAGAAACTCTGGCATCCTTTTGCTAACCCCATGCTTTGCTGAATGTTTGTGTATGAGCTCAGGCAGCTTAAAAAGGAGCGCTAGAGAACTTTCTAGGTATGGACTTGTTTAGGGCAGTGAGCAAGGTACAAGTGCTTGGAGGGTTTTAGGCAACTGCAGCTGAGTAATTGAAACCTTTTTGGAGCTGGAGGGCTCAAGGAAAGATTAGCTATCTGCAGGCACTACTAGTGAGTGCTCACAGCTATTAAATATATTCTACAAAAAATAATTCCTTGCATGTGATTCAAATACAGTAAATATATGCAATTTCAGCTGAAAGAGAAAGGAAGAAATAAATCCTTAGGAGCCTTGCAAGGCAGGTGCTTGGGGTTGTTAAGTACCTTTTGCAATCTTACAGTGCCAGTGTGAAGCAAAGAGGAATAGCCAGAAAGCTGAAGGTGGGTTCTGCACAAACAGTGCCAAATGTGTCAGTGGTGTTACTGCAGTGTTCAAAGCAGGAACATAGCATCAGTTATCACGATTATTTAAAAAGAAGAAGAAAGGAGGGGGCGGGCAGGGGAAAGGGAGAGCCTGGCTCCTTGCAGTTCCATCCTTGTGGTGTTCTTCCCCAGGCTCTGCATTGACGTCACAATGACACGGTGAAGCTGAAGGCAGGAGCTGGGAACTGTTCTTCTGCTTCACTTCTGGTGACTGAGTGAGTTTGCCAGCCCTGTGTTCCTTCCAGCATGGCCAAGAGTGCAGAAGTGAAGTTGGCGATCTTTGGTCGAGCTGGCGTGGGCAAGTCAGGTATGTTTGACTTCTGATTTTTTCTTCTGCTTGTCATCAGGTAACTTTTTGCTCCCTCTGTGCAGACAAACTCCTGGTAAAAAAGGGCATCTCTGACCACCTTCTTGTCGGGGAGGTTGGAATCAGGCCAGGAATTCTCTCTTCCTTGGCTTTTCATGTTATTTTCTCTAGGTTCTATCAAATGAAAGTACTTTTATCACTTTTTAAAAAAAAGCCCAACAGCAAACAACAGCAAAACAAATTTCCCAGCCCAAATCAAACCCATTTTTCATGAAGTGAGTGGCAACATTATTTTTTCCTGGGGAAACAGAGTTAGTAATGTTCAATTTGTCTCTTCATAGCTTGTGCTCAATGAAGGCATGGAATATTATGCTCCCTAGCCTCTGTTAAGTATTAGATGACTTCTGTAACAGTTGTAATTCTGGCTGATTTCCACAGGAAATTTTAGACTCAGCAACTCAAAGAAGTTTTGTTCTCTGTGCTCTCCTGGGTTTACATATTTACCAGGAAATTATGGCAACACCATGTGTAAAGTGTGCATTTGTAGAGATCTTTTGAGAAATAAACATAGTCGGGCGAGTTGGTATGGTAGAGACACAAGGGGGAGGCATAAATGTTAAAAATCCATTTCTACAGACAGCCTTTCCTCCGGTGAGACGAGGAGCAGAGTGTGAGGGTTGCAGTTGGGTAGTTCAGGGGTGTTGCATTAACATGACAGCTCCATGACCACTCTAACAAGTCCTTGCACCACAGGGATGGGGAGATGAGGAGACTGAGCCTAATCATGCTCCTGTGGCAGTTTGGGAACTGCAAGATCCTGTTTATTTTAGGAAAAAATCTGCACAAGAGTAGGCAGGAGATAGGATGTCCTGGTAAGAGCATTAAGCTAGACTCAGCTGCCATCAACCAGCTCCAGTTCCCCAAAGTGACTTTTATATTACACATGCCAAGGTGCTGTCCCATAAATGTATTACAGTTTCAGTAACTTGGGAATGGGTTGTTTATAAAAGCACATTTACCCAGAGGGTATTTCACCAGAACACTGTCAGTGAAGCAGCTCTGTCAGCTATCAGGAAGAAAGGCATGTGTGAGGCAGAATTTCTTAGAGATTATACTGCTTATTCAAAGGCAATGCAGATTAAATTCCACCTTTTTGAATAGAATGCCTGAGGGAATGCTGATAATATACTGGGATAAGTTTAAACTCTTCCTTCTTCCCTGCTGTGCTCACCCCATCCCCTCTTCTGTATTCATGTTTCACTGTCCGACCCAAGTTTTGCAACTTCAGTGGTTCCCCTTTGGGTTTATCTTATATTCAGTTGATGGTTTCTGTGGTTGTCCAGTCTTTTGGCTGGATTCAAAATAATGCAAGAGAACATTGAAATATTTGCAGGAAAACTGAAACACTGAAAGAGTCCCCTCACCCTGGCTTTCTTAGTAGTTTGAAAGCTTATATCTAAAAAATACAAAACTACCTTTTAAGTGCTCAGTTAAAATGCTACACCAGCATAGGATCAACAAGAGCCTTTTTTACCTGTTGTATCCTTTTTGTAGACTTCAATATATACTAGGATAGCATAAACAGTAAAAATGTTTTCCTGTAGTTCTGGAACCGGGTGGGAGACAAATGGAAAGCCAATAAAAACATCCTAGTCCTTCGAAGTCTTCCTCCTCTCTCTTTTTATTCCCTTTTGAGATGCAAGGAAATATTACATAAAATATGAATAAGGTCCCCTCTTTTGACTGTGACCATACATATGTGAATATGTGTGGAAATGAAAGCACAAATAAGTGGGCAGCACAACAAGGTGAATTTAAGGGAGTGGAAGGACCACAGAGCGCTATCAGCTACCTCAACAGAGCAGCAACTGTGCCTCCCAGAATCTCCAGCTTGCTTGTGAAAACCCCTCTTGCACATTCCCATAAAAGGATCCAGTTTCAACAGCTTGGCCAACTCCAGAGAAATAAGTGTGTGTGTGAGGGGGGTGGTGTCTGAAAATACCTATTTGCCTGTGGCCAACAGTAACAACAGTGGGAGCTGTGAAAGTGCCATTCCACCTTTGCTAAAAACAGGGCTGGACACAAAGCAGTCTCCAGATAGCTGGCTCTGGTGGGCAATACCCTGCTAGAACAGTGCTGATGGTGTCTTTTTTAGTGTAACCATGTCACTCCCTGTCCCTGTGACCCGTTTGTCATGTGTTGTGGAGACAGGATCCTGGGGTCATCGCTTACTGGAGCAGACTTGGCCAGACAGCTGAAAGATAAGCCAGGCTCTAGAAGCAAGAGCACAAGGCAGAATGCTGGAGCATACATGCAACGAAAAGGAGACATTGGGTGATAAATAGGGTCACTGTAATTGCCAGAAAGTCATGCCAAAATATGGCCACTGGCTTGCTTTCCTGGCTCATCTTTGTTTGCTGAGGAAGAGCCAGGCATTAGGTTCTTAATCTGTAAGTGGCTGAAGCACCTGACAGCATCTCTGAAGTTACAGACACACTTTGTAATGTCCTGGACAGGCTCCTCTTCCACTTCCTGACCCAGACTTAGGATCAGTGAGTCAAAGCAGCAACGGAGAAAGGAGTGCTGTGCTTCAGGATGGGTGGGGAGCTAAAGCTGTCCCTCAGGCAGTCATTAGACCTGTTGGCATTACTGAGAGCTAAGGAACATCCCCATCTCATCGTTAATGCCAGACATCCGTTCAAAGGGTGAAAGACTCCCTGCTCTACAAAGCAGTCCCTTCCAAGACTCTCCCAAACGTGAGGTGGGGAAACCAGAACACTGCTCACAAGTGTGAATAGTGACAGCGTCTCAAAAGAGTTAAATCCAAGGAAAACAAAACTTTACTCCACTTTTCTTGCTGCTTATCACGTTTCCACGGTTCAAAGGTTTAAAAAACAAACAAGAGGTAATAGCTAATGTGTCAGCATTTCAGTGTTCTTCCTTGCCTTGTCTCCCTCTGCCTGCTGGAGAAGACCAGCAGAGTGGCTAATCAACTCACCTGTCCTGTTTTGCCCTTTTAATGCGACCTAAACCTTTCAAATGGAAGAAGAAGAGCAAACCAGCTCGGAAAGAGGCACGCAGAAGTTCTCCCAGCTCAGAGTTACACTGAGTAGTGGGCAAACTCATCAGGTGCGAGCATCCCAGCCTGCTCTCGTCCAGTGGACTAGATGCTCCTCCATTCACCCCATTCTTACTGTATAAAAGCTGCATAAACACTGTTTTAAAACAGCTGAAAAAAAACAGATGAGGAGCTCTGCCTGAGCCAAGGAGCACTTTGCAGCTGCCTCACTCGGGAAGAGGAGGAAGTGCTCTGTGGGTGGGAAGGGACATTGCTGAGACCTGCTATAGATAACAGGGCTGTACCTCCTAATTTGGGCTGGAGTCAAGCAGCACTGAGGAGGGGAGAGAGCTTTTAAAGCCTTTTTCTTTACGGCCAAGAGGAGCTTGGATGGAGCAGAGAATGAAAGTTGAAGTGAATTACTTAAACACTGCTGTTTAAATTGTTCTTTCACTGAATCCTACAGCTTCATTCCTATGGTAACAAAACTGAGGATTTCCTAAATAGCTCCTTTTAAAACTACAGTAGTAGCAATTAATAAAGGCTTAAAGGCCATGTTCTTCCATGTCATCACAAGACACAGTATGTGCCCAGAAATCTAAAGAGGAACGAAAATGTATGAACCAGAGGAGAAAAACAGGGCTGGATTAACAGTGCATGGCTGATGCTTTTCCAACTCATAACTCAGTTGACTATGAATGCTCAAAATACCTCTGCTTAGGAGCCTTTCTGTTTTGGCCAAGAAAGAGACAATGTCCAGCTGCAGCGTGTGCTATCCAGCGTGCCTTTTTGCTGTGTGTGTGCCAGGCTGAGCACTCCAAGTTTGTGTGTTAGCACGGGTGCTTTGGCCAGCCCCTGGCAGAGGCAGTTCTCATGTGCCTGGATGGGCCATGCAGCTGCAGCCGAGGAATGGGACAAGGAATGTGTGGGTTTTGCTATGGGTTCTGTAGGAACCCAGAGTGCTGAGAATATTTCTCTGCCTGTTTTTAAGGGTTCTTACCCCCCTGAACAACACTGGTTTAGCCTCCAACCTTGGAAAAAATTACCAACGGTCAGACAACAACTAGAAAATACAGTGGTGGGAATTAGGTGATAGACTACTATGTAAGATTGTCACAGGGTAAAAAATTCAGAGGTTTTGGGTTTCTTTGTAGTAAATAGATAAGAGTAAAAAGTATCAAAATGGAGGATTGTTGTTGTTCTCTAAACCTTCTTCTCCTTCTTCTACTACTCCATGTTCTGCAGTAAAAGTAGTTTGGAATGATTGGATAGAAAATTCCACAGTTCCTGGCTGTGTCACTGAATAATTGGTAAGAAAGTGAAAATAATACACATTTTTAGTAAGCATTGGTTAAATGATCTTTAAAAGGCTGTGTAAATCTTGATAGAGAGCTCTCACTCCTGCTTTTCTGTGCTCTGTGCTGTACCTGGGTCAGGCTGGTGGCTCTGTTCCTCTGATAAGACTTAATAAACAACTATCCGGCAGCATTGAAACTCCAGGAAAAGTCTCGGTTTATCTTTGAAACTCCTTGCAAGGACTTTCAGGAAATTCTCTCCCATCAGGAGGGACTTGATTTATGGCATGGTTTGGTGTCAGGGTTCAGCAACAGGGAAGATCCTGAAGCTCCCACAGGCTTCCCCCAATAAATGTGTCGGATTCTAAGCAAATCATTGCTTGTCAGGTACGTGAGGCACGGGGCTGTTGTCACTTTTTGATCCAGCAACAGCTCGGATGCTTCCATTTGGGCAAAAGGGTGACCAGAAATGTGGTTTTGGTAGGTGTCACCTTGCAAAGAGCCTGTGCCATCACAGAAATGAAGATCTCAGCATCTCCAGTTATTTTAGAGTCACAGCTGGGAAAGTCCTGAGCAGACATGTATTTGTATCTGTTGGCTTATGCTCTTTTCCCATGTCTAAGCCAGGATGGGGGAACATACCTGGGAGAAAGATACCTGGTTTTCAAAGTTCCTGCAGAACAAACTCAAGCAGCAGCCAAGCCAGAGTGTCCTTCAACAAATCTGTGGTTTGTTTTCATTATTTGAGGATATGTCTGAAATGCTACCAGGGATCACTTCCCAGTTGCAAGGTCTGGGCATATGGGAAATAAAACTGCATTCATTGTCACCCCACCCCCATTCAAAAAACCCTGTGGGTTACTGGGAAAGAAGCCCAAAGTGATTTTTCTACTTCACAAATCCCTGCTCATATATTTTCCCCCACTAGTTGCATTTCAGGGACTTTTGCAGAGGAAACATGAGTTATAAAGGAGTGATTAGTTATCAAGCTCACAGCTCTTCTAGTAAGGCAGGGAAAGCTGCCACAAGATCTTCAAAGTCCATGCTACACCACCTGATGTCTGGAGGGAGGATTACTGTGATAAGGTGCCTCTGAAATCCAGAAATGTGGATGGAAAGACACTGGATTTTCTGCCGTGGGTTTTGTTTTTGTTTCCTGGTTTTTTTACTTACACTAGCATAGCAGATCAGTTGGCTTTTTTTCCTTTGTTCTTAGGAATGGCAATGACAACCAGATGCTTAAGTGATTATTCAGTGATCAGGTTTAATACAGGTTTATTAATCATCTTGTATTGTTTTGCTGGTAAAGTACTCATAAAACACTCCCACTTTTTACATTCTCTGGTTTTACACTTTTCAACCAGCTCCAGGTTCTCTGAAGGTACTGTGCATGTAGGTGTCTAAGTCGTAGCAGTAACTAGGTCACTAATTTTAAGATTATTTCTTCCCCAGCAAGAATACAAATGTGTCCCCTTGGAGCAAGTGATACTGCAAGGAAACAGTTGTGTTGCAATGACCTTCCCAAGCTCCTGTCCAGTGGATGATGTTGATGCCTAGTTAGAGGGTGAGCCCCAGGTTCATCCATGGATGAAGGAAGTTGCATTGTGGCCTTACCACACAGATACAAGCTCTTTAGTCAACAGTCTTTCCATAAACTGCCTTTGTTGATTCTTGTCGTGCTGGAACTAAAGAGAAGGAACACCAGGAACCTGGGCTAGACATACAAACATTTGCTCTGCTTGTGTGTGTAACCTCCTCCCTTTCCTCTGCTTGTTTGCCTATCCATGGTTCACTATAGCCTTGTCCTTGGTGTAGCAGAAACCATTCATGCTCTGCACGACATTTGATCTTCCTTCTGGCTAACCATGGAATAATAAAATGCAGGATTTCTCTAACCAAATGCCAACGTTGTTCATTCAAGCGTGGCTGCCTCCCCTGTTCCATCTCATTTAACTACATCTGACATCAGCTCTACCTGTATCCCCTCTGAGCAGCTGGTGGCAGCTGTTAGAGCTAAAACTAGTCCTGCTGTTCTTTTTTTTTTTTTTTCTTTTTTGTTTAGGTTGGGCTAAATATAGCCTGCTGTATGATTACTGGGGAAGGAATGCCAGGATTCAAGATTTATGTGTGCAGCACAAATTCTTCCCTAGGCCTGTGCCTAGCCACCCCCTGCAGGTCTTGCTTTGATAAGATAGCTGCCCTGCCCACTTGTCTCCTGCAGTTTTGCCAAAGGCAACTGCAAAGCTCCCTGGTGGAGTCCCAGGAAGGGTTTGTCAGGGTGTGATAAAGGCCTGCAGTGTTTGGGTCAGCCTGCTGTTCCCCACCAGGGCACTGGGAGATCCTTTCAGAAACAGCAAGATTTTTATTCTTCCACAAACTTGTTGTTTACCTCCCTGATATCGGAGGTCCCTTTGCCTTGCATCTACTTTTCTTGCCATGTTTCTTCTCAGCTGTCACCCTCCCTTCTCCCCCTGCCGGTTCCCTAGAACTGTACATGTTCCCCAGGGACTGCATATGGTGAAATGGCTTCATACTTCACAGGACAACTTTGTATTTACAGTTCCTTTCTCACCCTCCTCACTTTGGGCTTCCTCCCATCTCTGTTTCTCATCCCCAGCTCCTTCTTTGCCCACACTGTCAGTGCATTGTGCATCATCAAATGCTCAGGACGTGAGATCCAGATGAGCTAATCCTGGCAGCAGTGGTGTGATGCAGCAAAGAACAGTCACTTCAGAGGAAGTGGTTCCTTCTGTCCTGGAATCCATTCCTTGGTGTGGACTTTGAGGATGTTCCAAGATTTGACTGCTCCAGGCAGTCGTTGCATGGAGCCAGCTTTGCACAGGTTAAAAAGGGAAGCAGAGTGTATCTGTACATAGCTAGTGTTGGTCGTAGAAGTGGGTAAATTTACCTATTTTGGCTTTGTGGCAGAGCAGGAGAAACAAGTTATGTCTGTATTTCTCAAGCAAACTCTCTTTCTGCATTTGTTTTTGTGCCATCCTTGAACCTTGTACATTTACAGCACCCACAAATAAATACGTTAGGTGTATGAAAAACTAACACTGCCTTAAAGAAGGAGGATCAATGAGGCTCTAGCTGAGCCCTGGTTACAGGGCTGTGATTATCTGCTGGTGACTGAGGGTGTTTTTACCCTCTCACCACATGCCTGGTGGGCACTCCCAGCGCTCTGGTGAGCAGGAGAGACAAAGAATGGCTGTAAGAGAGTGAGGGAACCATGGCATCCTCATCCATTTCCTGCTTTTATTCCAAGCCTGCATTTGCTCAGTATTATTGGTAGTCTTTTATACACCCCGTGCTGCAGAGGCAATTAAAGCTTTGGCAAGGACACCCCTCAGCTTCCCTTCCCTCTCCACAGGCAGTTTGAGGGGTGCTGATGGAGTGCTCCCCATTGCCACTCCAAAGTTACGGAACTCCCACCTCACCTGCTCTCAACCTGGCCTGCTGTTTGAACCCACATTTCTTTCCATTTGCCTCAGATCAAACCAGCCCCTTCTGTTTTCCCTGACTCCTACCTCCTCTTCCTGGAGACAGGAAAATAACTGAGGGAGGTGCATCTGTTTCTATCGCCTTTTCATAATTCTGAATGGGAAAAGTTCTTTTTATGGCTGTTTCCCACCAGGTAGAGCATTCACACTGTTGGAGTTAGTCTGCAGCTGTTACGGTTTCTAATGGATTTGCCATGTAGGTGTTGGGAAGTGCCATTTATTATGGCAGTGATGCTGTAGATAACTCATATTCTGTGCATGCAGCATGAAAAGATGAATGGCAAGAGAAGCATGAAGCCCTGGGGAAGGAAGCAGTAGATATATTAAACATATGTGCAGCTTTAAAATGTCCTAGAAGTTGGCTGGAGCCTCCAGCTGCCTTTCCAGAAATGTTAGACAGTAGTCTGCGCTCAGGAAAATGAGGGAATATGTTGAAAACATCCAGCCTGGGTCTGAAAGCACACGGAGCTGCTGACATTCCCGGGTTGTTCTGCTGCTGCTGCGCTGGGGCCAGCAGCAAAGAAGCTGCAGACAAGCAAGAGCACAGGCCTGGGGCAGTGGTGTTACCACAGGGGAACTGTTTGGATAAGTGGCTTGAAAAGTTTTCAGGGTGGAAGGATGCAACTGGGCAGTGCACAGGATACACTCTCCCAGGGAGGGAATTTCTGTGGTGCTTGAACAGTGCTGTAGCTTTCCCAAGGGCTGTGGGAACAATGGCCAGCACCACGGCCCTCCTGCAAAGCAGGCCACTGGGACTGGCCTCAAGTGGCCAGTATGGGAACTGAGGTGAAGGAAGGGGAAGCCTGATCGTCCCAAGTCACCGAGGGAACTATGACTTGGGCATTGCCAAAGTTCCTTTCCATGACTTCTCTTCAGGGCCAGGGCTGCTGAGATCCAGCCTGATGGACGGCTCCCAGGCTGGCAGCATCTGCGACCCAACCCCTGTCAGCCCTGCGGGATCCTTTACGGCTCTTGCACTGACATTAATTATTGACAGCAAAATAAAGCACAGGAGCAACATTTATTTTCATTAAAAACATATTTGGCAATCCCATCTTTCACTACTAGTAGGGCTTAATTTCATTTTGACCCACAGGACCACAAGCACAAAAGGAGCTTGTCTTTACTTCCTTTCTCCCCTTCATGTGGCTATACTTTCCATCCAGCTCTCAGTCTAACTATAATATAATCTATCAGAGATTTGCACAACCCTGCTCTAGAGAGCTGCTTTTGTCAGCAGCTCATCTCTGCTCCTGCCCTGGGAAACAAAAATCCCACTCCCCACAACAGTGGAAGCCAGTTAGACAGAGTTGTCAACCATGATCTTTTTCTGACCTACCCAGCAACTGACCCAGAGGAGCTTTACAAGTGAGAACTTCAAAAGTGTCATTCAAAGCAGGAAAGTGTAAGAACGAATTAGAAGCGAAAAGATCAGAGTGAGCTATTTATTTTTTCACTGCAGAATAAATTGAAAATTATTGAGGAGTCACCACAGAAGAATGCAGTATTAGACCCATGGGTGGCAGAAAAAACACACAAACAAAAAATCCCCACCAAACCCCACATTCTGTTGGACATGGGAATATGAGTGCCAAAACAAACACCTTGTTAACCAACCTCAGTGGCAGAGTCTGTGATGCCAAGCACTGCTGCTTAACCCAACTGGATTCTTGTGGTTATGTGCATTGGAGTTGGTTCTCCTCCAGGCTGATTTCCAACATGAAATAATTTAATAGTGATCCACAATATGACTTGGTCTGTTAGATCTACTTCCAGGCAAAGTTTCAAAAAAATTTATCTCCAGTTAAGAAAATTTGACCTTTATCTACGGGAAGCATGGTAGGTCTCAAGATAATACAGTAAGCTGTGTCCTGGATAATCAAACATTGATATCCTAATCTTCAGTCTCCCATGGTGATCTCAAATAATTACACATCATGCAAGAATACTCTCTTGTCAGTATTCAGTGTAATTAAACCAGTCTAGTTCTCACCACCCACCACCATGTATCCTCAGTATCACTTTGGTAATTTCTTGGCAAATTTTGTCTGCAGTTTTTGACCTGGCATGTGAAATAACCAAGCCTCTCTCATGAAAACAAACAACCTCTATTTTAAACATACTCAGTATGACTGTTTTCTTCATTAATTTGCTATTTAGAATCCAGCATGAAAGAGGCCCCTGAGATTTAACTCAGTACCACTGTGGTGGAAATTCACATAGTGTTCAGTGCAGATTGGCAGGAGTTTGGGAGCCTGTACTGTAACAAATACTTCTGTAGTTTGGACAGGTCATATGTATAGTTCTGCAAACTTCTAGGACTCCGTAGAAGAGATCATACTCTATTTCTACTCTTTCCTGCTTGAAAAGGCAGATATATTGGATTCTCAACTAAGAGAGGAGCTTTGCCTGTTGTTTTCCTAGTCTCCCTCTACAGAATAAACCGCCAAAATATATAGGATTTCCTTTATTTTATTTTCATGAAGAAGCCTCAGTAAAGTTGCCTTTTTCCCAAGCAGCTCTAGCAGCTACGCTGTATATTTATCTGTAAAATCACATGCAGCCACTGATGTTAAAGATAAAATCAGTATCAGCTCTGGAGCGGGATGGTTTGGCATCCCTGTAAAGATGAGGCAAGAGACAGACCATGGAAAATGCAGAAGAACCTTTGAGCAGTTTCTTAAATTCTAGCATTTTATAGGTGTGAAAAGTATCATGATTTGCCTGCAGGTCTTCACACCCAGCTGGACAAAGTTTCAATATTACTAAGACTAATTCCATGTTCAGTATCATAAATCTCACCTCACATTAGGTCTGTATCTAAAAGACTTCTTATTTACCTGAAGTAATTTTGTGTGGCTCATTTTATAGCATTTCTTCAGTTGCTAAACATTTACTAAATGGTGCTTTCTAGTAAGCTGTGAAAATATTAATATCATCCAGTCTGAGGAGCTTTTTGTGCACATCAGAGTGCTGGAAGTATTACTTTCTGTTCCCAGTGCCACAGCACAGACAGGGACTGGCTGCAAATAGAAGTAGGGGACTCAACATAAGAGAATGACCTTCACAGCTGAGTTAAAACAGTGCATTACCACCTTAGATCCTACCTCTAGTTTCTGCAGAGGAGATGGCTGACAGGCACGTTGTTCAAAAAGGCAGGGAAAATACAATGACCAACAGCAGGAGTTGGAACAGGGCGTAGGGAAACATGCTCGTGATGAAAGTACCTCGAAGCTTGGTTGTGCACTGTTATTTTCTGTTCATTCCCATTAATACTGTTGCTCTTGGTGAAGGTTAAAGTGCTTTTGTTTTGGATAACACAACAGAGGATTGAAAAAAGGCTTTGGTTTCAAGCATGAGCGGTCTGACATCATGTGTTAAAAGTACTAAGTCATTGTGCAATTCCAGGACCTCTCTGTTTGTTTCAGCAGGTGACTCTTACGAAGTCAGGGCTCTACAGTCCTGTGACATTCTAAAGGTGTATTCAATACACTTTGAACCTGCTGATTGCCAAAGTGCTCTCAGATCTCAGACTGAGATCAGAAAAAAGTTTGCACGCCAGTCACGAACAGAGGATGCTCAGGGTGACTCCCAGAGTACTAAACCAGCGAGAGTAGTTCTGCACCTGGGTCACTTTGTAAGGGCTAATCCAGTTGCATCTCTGCAGTTTCTGAAGAGGCTAAAGGATGCTTTTAACGGTATTGCTCCTGTTGGAGCACAAAGTGAATTTGGAGAACGAAATAAATGTGGTGGGTTTTGTTTGGGTTTTTTCCAGTATGAGTATTGACCTGTAGAAAAACTTATCTTCCCAAAGCTTGGAGCACAGAGTGGCATTCTCTAGTTCCCAGCTGGATTGCAGTGAGGAGCAAGAAGTGTCCCAGTGAAACCCACAAAATAGCCTAGAGAAGTGCATGGATGCATGGAGGTGCCAGATCATATGGGAGTGGGGACTGTCTCTCGTATAATGCCTGATTCCACCTGCAGTGTGTCCCTGTACCCCTCAGCACGACATCACAGCCACTGCTTCTAAAAAAAGGAAAATTGTACCATTAAAACACTTGCTATCCACCACCTGGCTGCTGTAGGAGGACTTAGGCCACCTGTGTCTCCAGAAGCTAAATCACAGCAGCTGCCTTAGCCTGGGCACTTGAAAGAAAACCCTGTCGCCTAAATATTGTCACACAGGTGGTGCCCTTGGCACCACACTTCAGTATGAGACCAGCCTGGGGTCTGGACTGTCTGTACTGCTGTACTCTGCAGCCTCTGCAGGGTTTCCTACCCTGCTACTCTCAGCAGTGCAGAACCTGGCCAATTCTAGGTACCTCACGAGCACTCGAGGACTTTATTCCTCGTTGAATAATTGCCCCAGTGACAAACATTTTATGTCCTTCATTGCAAGGGGGTCAGGGGAGATGGCTGCAATAACCCTTCCTGACTTGAAAAATATGATCTTGTTGACCATGAGTATACTAAATTAAGAATCTTTCCGTGGTGTTTGGTGGATTTTGTTTTCTTCCTCTTAAGCTAAAACCCTGCTATAGTCATGATCCTCTCCTCTCCTCTGGGCCATTTCCCTTTTTCTTAGTAGTGTTTGTATTCTATATATCTACTTATTCCTACACACTAACCACATAGAGCCCCCTCTTTGTTTCAGGCACTGTTATGAAATCTTTTTTTAAGATTTAACATTAAGTACCTAAGAAAAAAATTATATAACTTTCTGTATTTGTTTTATTTAACATATAACTTTATGGCACTAGGTTGAAAGCATTCGCTGAGTCAATGTTTGGACTGCGCTGCAGGGCTGTTAATGAGAACATCCAAACTTTATGCATTTGAACTCATTAAAATGAACAGCACAATTTGTGCAGCAAGTGGCTTATTTGCATGAACAGGGATTAACAGGAGCACAAAGAAGAGCAGAATACAGATCCAATTTTTTCATATGGAGATCAGAACAAAAATACAGAGCTTTCCAGTGACCCATGCTAACATGAATATTTTTACCTCTGAGCAAGGTGTAAGATTTGAAAGCACACTGGCAAATAAAGAGCTTGCACAGAGGAGATCTACACAGATCAAAGAGGAAATCTAGAAGCAGTCAGTTTTAGAAAGACAAACCTTAAGTTAATACTCTGGGAAGATGAAAAAGCAAAGTCACAGAAGGTGAGCTTTAGTTACAACTCTTCAAAACTAGATGAAAATTTCAGAGGATTATTTGCAAAGCTTATAAAGAACATTAGTTATGGAAAATTAAAGATTAATTCAAGACTCCACAAAGTGCTAGACTAAAATAACCTTGTGCAGTGTCCTGAACAAATGCTGTGGCCCTCACAGATAGAAGGAGGCTGATACATGAAAATAAATGAAAAAGCCTGTGTTTATTTCTGTGGGCTTCAGAACAGGACCATCAGGAGCAGGATCAGTCGTGCCATGGACTGTGCCCGCTCTGCCTCCCCCCGGGGAGGAAAGAGGATGTCTGGGGTGGCCCCACAACCAATGCCAGCAGACTCTCAGAAAGTAATAGAAGGAATTGAAAGACAAAACACAGTTCAAAAGCAAGCACTGTATGGGCAAAACCACAGATCCAGGAAAAGCATGGTGTGCTGTTTCCTCAGTCAGAGGTGCTGCATTGTTCTTCACTCAGAATGTGGGGCCCTTCCTACAAATTCTCTAAAAACGTGTCATCTGAAAAAGTTAGAGTTCACACATTTTTTCCACCCCTGCCTTCCAACACCTGACTTTATATAGCTCAGCACTAACATACCCTTGCAATAGCATGGATTTCACACACTGAGGACACACTGGATGAAACCACCAAGGAACTGATTCCAAGGTGATCTCAGCCAGGAGTCTAACCCAGACCATTCCACCTCAATCTAGACCCTGACTCCTTGTACCAAGGACTCTTCCTGCTAGCTGCATGATTCAAACTGCCCCTATCAGCATGTTATATTTTTCAGTCACATAAATACAGATTTACCACAACCTTCTCTCTTCATCTGCTAGATACAAGCACTTAGTAGAAGGCTTCTTATCACAGGACAGCAAGAATATGCCCACAGTTACAGAGATTTTCTGTTCAACAGCAGTGTGGTTCTTCTACATGAGCCTGGCTTGGACTACTCAGGGGAGCAAAAAGAGAAAAGAAGTGGTCTGCTAAGAGCTTTGGCAATTAAAATAATGAGGAGACAGTGCTAATGACTAGCACACAACATGTCAGGATCATAGGTTCAGTAACAGGAGCTATTCAGCTGTGCTGCCTCTAAATGCTGACCTGTGTGAGTGAAGCCAGTGGGGCTCCTGCATTTCTTTTTCTGACAGGGATGAGTGTCATCTGTCAGGATAAGCCTCAGTCTGACAGGTGGAGCTGGAAGCAAAACTTCTTTACGAGGGCCCTTCTAAGTTTCTTAGGACATTTCTTAGGTTTAACTATTCAAACTTGACATTTCCATGCTGGGTGTCTGCTCCAGGCTGCTTTTTTTTACTGGAAGATGTCTGCAGAAGCAGTACAGACATTTCTGAGAACAAGGTTAGGAAAACAAAAAATAGCTGTGTGTCTGCATTACAAAATATTCTTGTAGCATCTCTGCTACAAGAGTTTGAGTATTATCTGTCCCCAAAGCAGGAACACAGAATATGACAAGAGTGGGGTCAGCATGTCAGCAAGGGTATTCTTTTTCTTTGCCTCTGAAAGTGTACCTGTGTTTGCCAGCAAACCAATGCCTCTGGAAGTTCCAAGCTGTGTTTCACATGCTGGAGGTAGAAGTTAAATTTTCCTCACAAGCTTATCCTTATGGAAGACATTCCACCCTAGATATAGGCCACTTTCTTTTCAAGAAGAAAAGAAAGAAAGGGGAAGAAAGTAGGGAAGAAAAAATTGGGCACAGACGCTCTGAAGAAGTAATGAAGTGCATGGGAGACAAAAGTCCCAAGAAATGAAGAGCAAACAGCAAATTAGGATTAAGTTTGTCTTTCCATTAGCTTATCTGAAACAGATTTGTCTTGGGAAGCAGTTCTGGAAGCTAAAATATGCAGCTCCCAGCCTCAGAGATGAGTGGCAAAATCTCAGTTGCTTTACTTCATCTCTGCACATTGTTGTGAAACTTTCTCTCCTGCGTGCTTGGGCTTTGATGGAGCTTTTTACACCCTGCATCTTTTCTCCAGCTAGAGATAAGGAATGAATCCAGCTCACCCAGTCAGAGGCACTTCCCTGCTGAGCAGCATCACAAGACATTGGCAAAGGGATTTCTCCCTCCTGCAGCTGCCTGTGGGGTGGTTACACTGTGGAGAAGTGGAGATCTCCTGTCTCAAGGGCTGTCAGACCAGCACAGAATGACCTCAGCTCTGGGCTTTGGGTTATACCTCACTGGTCCAGGAGAAGATTTAACTTTAATACAGGAAGTATAAACGCATAGGGAGATGGATATACATGCACACACACAGATACATATATAGATATATATATATAGATATGTAGGAGAGATACAAATCTCCCCAATTACCTGGTGGCAGTTAGGGTTTGTGGCCTCATATATCCACGGTCTTTTGAGCAGCCTCTGCAGAGCCTGCAGTCCTGCAAAAAAACCTCCAGTTTTCAAGTGGAACAAGGGGTGTATATGGGCTACTTATGAATTTAAGAAACTAAAGTGCTGAAGAAAAAAAAGCCTGCCTCCATCAGGGTATCATTTATTTTTCTGTTTTATCTACTGTCCTACGCAGAAGCCATTCCAGAAGAGTTATTTTTTCGCCCACTTCAGTTGAAGATCAGTTGCTTGCAGCTTCTTGATTACTTTTTTTTTTTAGGCTTTTTAGTGCCAGGCTGGAATACCGTGTTCAAGTGAGGACAGTGAGCAGCTTGGGAAGAAATTCTAATATCCTGAGTATATACCATGCAGCAGCAGCCCCAGAAACCATTGTCAGTGCATTAAATTAATTCTGGGTGTCTACCTTACTTCTAGATGTTTATCTTGGCTAAATGCCTGTAAGACTCTTAAAAGAATTAGTGACCCAAATGCCTTCCCAAGGTTTAGCACTTGCAGAGCAGTGAGGAAGGCTTTGTTTATCCCCAGACTCCAGTTCAGGCTGCCCCGAGCGCTGAGCGTGGGGCACTCCGTGCGCTGGCGTTTACATCAGCTCAGCAGGACACTGCTGCTCAGCTTTGGTGGAACTTTATAGCCTGTTTTATTGCAGCAAGGGCAGCAGTGTGATGAGTCTTCTGAATAAATCTCCTCTGATGGATTTGCTGGCGCCTTCCTTAGATTAGGGGTGAAAAGTATCTCACTGTCGAAGCTCAGCGCATTTACCACCACCCCAGGCCTCATTTAGCACCATTAGTGCAGTTGTAACTCGGAAATTTCTGTTAAAAAATGCATTTACTCTGTGGGGACACAGCATAGATGAGCATTATGTGCGTGCAGGGAACAACACAACACTGAAGTGAGTTTTTATTTGGTATTAGCCGAAGTCAGAGCCTTATACACAACTCGATAATCGTCTTTTCCGCTGTGTTTTCCCCACAATGCAACAAGTGAATAAATGAGTGCTCTGGAGTTTGTCTGCTGCTGAAACAAGCTGTGGGGGAAATAATTCATTTAGGGGCAACTTCAATTTCATCTTCACTCGGAAAGTGAGTTTAATGCAATTTTTCTCTGTAAAGTAACTTCCTCTGTCCTTCCCTCCGGTTCCCTCCACTTTCTGCTTCAGTGCTGCAATACTGAAGCAAGCTGTCTGAATGGCATTTTCCACCTTGTCCAAAATTGCCATGAGGAAAAATCTGTTATCCCAGCGAGAATAAGGCCAAGTTCAGTTTTGCAGAACCCTAAAACCCTGGGAGTATGTCCACATTTGGGCTTTGGTTTGTGCATTACTAAGTGAAAACCAGGAAAAAGAAGAGGCATGGGTTGGTGTGTAGTTCTTCATCCTGTATGTCATGATATCTCCGTTGAACTGTACCTTCCTTGCTTAGTCTGTGGAACTGAGAACTCAGCTAAGATCTATTTATGGGGCAGCATCAGCAGCCTGTGCAAGTGTTAAGTTAATCATTCTGACTGTTGCCTGGTGCATCTGCTGGGTGAAACAAAAGCCCCCTTCAGCATTTGTCCCTGTGCACAGGAGCTTAAGGGTCTGAAATTCCCTGGGTCTGTCCAAGGCTTTCTGTGCACTGTTACAAAGGAGGTTTTTGATGGATTGCTACTGCCTCCCCTCAGTATCCCTTTTTCTCCTGTTCCCTTCGAGATATCCCTTTGCTGAAGAATGGTGGGAAGGGGTCTGCTGCCTTTCCTGGGGACACGTCCTTCCACACTTGATGCCTTTGTGTCAGACTTTTCCTGCTCAAACCTTTGCTTTGCTCACAGCTTTGCAAAAGCTGTATTGATTCATCATTTCCCCTGTGGCTTGCAGAGGCATGAAACTAGGACTTATATTAATCTGAGGCATATTAATTTTACACCTATAGCAAGTGATAAAGCCTGATCTTTAGCAAACACACAGGAGATGTCCACAGATCTAGAATGCCACGTTATTTTTCTATTTCTTTCTGGAAGCTTTCCCTCAACATGTTTCCATATTTCTGTATATGAGAAAAATACAGGTGAATTTGAGAAGAGCTTGAGCCTTTTTGAGCAGTGGTCTTAAAATCTGTTTAGAAAGGAAAAAAGTTAATTGCTTTACTAGTTTAATACAGAGTGTTTTGTAATTTTCCTCCTATGATACAGGAAGACAGCACCTCCCTGCCTCTTTGCATCTCCTGGGGGATTGTAATCTGACTTGTGGTGTCATTCATACCAATTCTCATGAATGTTCCAAGCTACTCCCAGTGAATTTTAACTGCTAAAGAGAACAGTTTTAATATGAATACAAGTGCAGGGATCGTGTTTACGTGCACAGAGCAAATGAATGACAGTTCTGAAGTCCAAGTGTATCTACACCAACAGTTAATTAGCAGCCAGAAAAAATACATACATTTCAATATTTAACCTTGAAGTCAGGCTGGTGTGAAGGTCTGAGGTAACATTACAATGTTCTGGTTGCTGACAGCAAGGGACTTTGGTCCTAGTTTTCCAGCATCTCCTCCTAATTCTCCTGCTTTGAAAAGCTCCCATCAGTTTGGAGTTACTTCACATCTTATGCTGAGATACAAGGAGAAGGTTTTGTTAAGCTCAGAGAGATGCTTAGAGTCATTGTCTTGGGGCAGCTATACAAGTGCAAAGTGTGGATGACAGAGAAAATCCCCTGGGAATAGATTAAAAGAAGGGGAAGGTGGAAAGGAATTCCTGCACTCCTATTTCAGCTATTAAGAGTCTTCTGTTTGTGTGTGAGGTTTCAGAACACACCTGCAATAACATTTTCAGACTTCTCGGCGTAATCAGGGTGGCTGAACACACATCTCCATGGGCTTTCAAACAAAGCTGAGGTTCTCACCACGTCTGCTGCCATCAGTCAGGGCTGCAGAAAAGGCAGCAAATGTCAAAAAACATTGCAGTTAAGTCTTGAGAGATGGCAATCCTTTTGTGACTGAAGGAGACTGCATCTGGCTCTCAGCCATCTAGATGATTTTATATGTGCTCAGCTCCACAAATCAAAAAGCTTCTTGAGTTAATCTATTTCAAAGGTCTCCATCAAAGAGAAACAACTGAGTGGCACTTGAAGTCTCAGCACAGGTATTAAAAACAAGCAAACAAAATTGGCACAAAAATACTGTTTTCCTGACAGAGGACCCCTTTCACCACAGTTATAGCACTATGGGGTAGTTTTTCTTAAGGCTGAACAGATGAATGGTGTCTTAAAGTCTGTCATCTAGAAACTTCTACAACAGCTTGACTACACAAACCAACGCCAGTGGAATGGAGAGCAAAATCTCCTTTCTTTTGCAAGGGCACTTTATGTGGAAGGCACAGCTCTGTGCTGGCTGGGCCATCCATAAGGCATTCTTTTCCCTTGGAACTAAGGATATTCAGCTCTTACAAAAGAAGATAACACACAAACATGCTTTTTCAGAAGTCTAATAACATTTCAAGCTGGAGCCATTCAAAGTGTTGCAGGTTTGCGTTCTTGTTTTTAGTTTTGGGATGGGTCTTTTGTTCATTGTGGGGGGGTTTTTGCGTTTTTTTGTGGTTTATTTCTCTTTTTTTTTTTTAAACAGTCACCCAGATTCCTACGTAAACAAACCTTATATGTCTGTAACCAAGCAGCAGAAAGATGTGTCTCACTGTAGACAAAAACTTCAGCTACACCACTGTGCTTTAAAACATCCTTACCAAACCCCCTGTGGGGTAGTGTTCTTCAAAAGAGCTCTACCAATGTGAGGACTCAGAGTTGATAATTTTAAGTCCCTCAGTTGAGTCATGAAGTCACTAAAGAAGAAGGTGTGCAGCCACTTGTGCTCAAGGCCAGGGTGATTTACTCTGAGGAGCTGAGCTGTAAGACATCCTTTGCCTGTGTCCCTGTGTGCCAAAGAGGCACAGGTAGCCAGGAGATTATCCAGACATCCACTGGGTGCAGTGATCCACTTTCCAAGTTTCATGATGCTTTATGTAGAGCGATCCTGGTTTTAATGCAAGAAGTCCTGTGTCTCCCAATGGGGGCTGCAAATGAGGAGACAGAAGTCTGAGGGTTCTCTCACTTCTTGTGTGGTCTTGGCCAGTCACAATTGTTTGCTACCTCAACTTCTCCCTGTCACTGAAGAATACAGTACCTTTTAATTTCCTGCTTCCTCTGTAATTATGGCAGAACCCAGCAAGCCCCAGCAGAGATTAGAGGGTTCTCTCTACTGCTTGCTAGAAGGCAAACAAAAGATGTGCAAAAATCAGCTGATGTTTGTACAGCAGCGAGGGCCTTGTTTGCAGCGCACCATATGGATGCAAAGTTCTCGTCTGGCATAATCCTACAGGCAGATGCCTGAAGAAGCAACTGCTCATCTGAAGTTTTTTACTAGAGGAACCTCCCATTTCCTTTACTCCACAACCTCCTCCTTCTCTAACATATGGAAGTTAAATGTAGTTATGACTCAGGGAAATGTTTGTCCTTAAATGTAAAGAGCTTTCCTGGAATGCCCTTTCTGTGAGGAGCTTTCTTTCCCATGTTTCTTAGAAACCACTTGCAGAGTTTCTGTGCTTCTACAGACTGTGTTTTAGCTGTAGTAGGAATCCATTTGCTTGTCCCAGTGTTATGATTTTGGGGACAGGTTTGCTGATCATCAGGGCTGGCTTCAAATAAAAGCTTTAGTATCAGCTCAGCCAGAACAGTTTTGTTCTCCCACTTTTTTAATCTGCAAGAAACACTGTTGAAGATGCAAAGTAGCCCTAATGGGGAAGCAAACTGCTTTCTTTATTTGGGAAAGACTAGTCAAACAGCAGCTAGGACAAAATAAATGGTGTAGTGCCTACCTGAATTAGCTTGGGGTACCTATGTCTTACGATGTAGTTGTCATTAAGGAGTAGATGTCTTTGAAAACCAACGACTTGAATTCAAATTTGTATCTTTCAGAGATTTCTTGTATTACCTTAGTTCAGTCACTTCAATTCTAATGTAATTATTAGACTAGAAATTTACTTCAAAAAAGCCTGGGGACAATAAATGCTTTTAGACCTTTAAATAGTTGAATACCACATCAGTGGGAGGCTCCACACATAAACATGTCAGCTTGTGTTGTAATTGTGTAGAAGTGGTTGGGAGTAGATGAGATTTCTTTTGCAACCTGCTTGGCCTCCAGATTAGTTTTCTTTCAGTCTATTTTAATGTCAAAATAAGTTTCTTGTAAAAGAAAGGGACCATAAATATCACATCTGAGAAAAACATTTGGGGGTGTGAATATGTGAAATGCCTCTGTTTCCCAGGGGAGAGAAAGCCATCAGTCAGAATACTTTTAGCTGAGGAGGTTGTATCTTCACCTGTGTCTCCCCCATCTTGTCCAAACATCTCTGGCAGTATCTTCAAAGCCCAGTGCCCTGTCCATTCACCAGGCATCCAACAGAACGTGTTCTCTATGTGGAATCTCAAGGTCATGAGCATTCAAGGGGCCTTCCACTCTGGGTGCTCTCACTTGGATCAACCAGAGTTTGCTACTTAGATGCCTTCACTCTGTCCTACAGAGCATATCCCCGTGCTCCTGCCTTCCTCCCATCTCACTGCTGAGGTGTTTAAACACCACCCCCAGCCCCCCAGACTTTTGGTTCCTGACCCAGGAATACACCGGGACCCTTCTAAAAAGCACAAAGCACACTGTCTTACAATAGGAGTAGAAGAAAGTTCTGGTCTTTATGTGGTGAGGGGCAGGCTCATACTCTTGCTTTAAAAAGACCAGAGGTTATAAAATGTTTCTTAATGGAATGTAGGAGACTCAGCAAGTTGGTTCAAAGAAAATGTTATTCCTCTCAGTCCATTTTAAACTCTATCCCTATGTTTTTCCCATTGGCACTGAAGCACTCATCTGAAATAGCTCTCTCCTGTAGAAACTTCTGTCCCAGAGAACGACATAGTTGAGAGAACATCTCCATGCAATATCCCAGTGGTACTTATTAGCCCTAAAATGTATACCTGCTGCCCTTTTCCTATGGAAACCAGGAGGGCTGAGACACCAAACCTGCCTGCAAGCATCAGGGTGCAGTAAGAATTAAGGATGCTTCGTCCCAAAAACCAAGACTGTAGACAGACACCTAATCAGAAGTCACTCCAAAGCAAGGAGTTAAGTAAAAAGCATCCTACCTCTCCTTTAAGTGTGAAGATTTGCTGTTAACAAATACAGACACCCTGCTCCACACAGTTTAGTTAGGACAGCTTAAGCCAGATGAGAAATATAAATATTCTGCCTGTGCCCAAGGGCCTTCCCGCAGCATTTCTGCCTGCATACAAAGGGCCTTTGCAGCTCTAGGTGTGTCAGAGAAGAGGTGCAGAATTTGTTCTGCTAATGGGCAAAGATGAGCAAGCACAGCCTTAGAAGTACATTGAACCTAATTAGTCTTCAGCACCTTGCAGTGACAGGCAGCTCTGAGGTGAGCACATCCTACAAGGAACTGTCCTGCAAAGACATCCTGCAAAGAACATTCCCAGAAGACAAGGAAGTTGCTCTGAAATAAGAAGAGATAGGGTTAATTTGAAGCATAGTGATTATTCTAGAATACTTTTCTGTGTAGCTGTCCTGATTTCAAGCCCAGTGTTTTATGATTTAGTTGAATTCCTTTTCAGGTATTTATCCTTGCTCAAAATGCAGCTCCAAGAGCTCAAACTGTCTATCTTTCATTTTCCACATCAGGGATTCAGAAATAAAACACAAGCTTACAATATTGCCTGTGTGGTATCAAATGACTTGTGGAACTGTCAAACTGAAATTTCACATCCTGGTTTATAAGCCACCACGATCACATTCACTATCTGAAGGGGCTTCAGTGCCTTAAACAGTTTTTCTTTCAGGTTCTGCAACAAGATTTGCAGGGTCAAGATAAAGAGACAAAGCTTTTGCTAGCTAGAGCTCAGGACTGTAGAATTACACACTTCATTATTGCTTCAGGTAACGTCACCAAGATTTTCACGAGCAACACTGAAATGTGTAGAGACTGAACTCAGCAAAAGAGGCAGTTTCTTCCCTGAACCTGGTGGGAGATGGTCCTGTGTCAGGAACAAAGCAAAGGAACATTGATCCTTCAGACCTCTCACACCAGCTTGCATCTTGTACTGTCCCTCAGGTCTTCATTCTCTACCATGTGTATTGAAGCTGTATATAGCACACCGAGTGTCTCATTGGGACAGGCTTTGTGTCTTTAGGGAATTCGTTTGCTGCTAAACTCTGAAGGTTGTCCATATTTTCTAGACGGCATGTGGTGTTTATGTGCAAGGGTATTTGGTAACTGCTGGATCAGAATATAGTACCAGCAGATAGTTACTAAATCACATAGTACGACACACTGGCATACAAGGGAAGTCGGATTATCACATCCTGAAAAAACTTTGACTTGTTGTGTATCCCATAGAAACAGCATAACATTTTTCTTGGAGAAGGGCCACTCACAAATGAGTCAAGCCAAAAGTCTAGGAAAACAGCAAAAAAAAAAAAATCACTGACTACTTCAGGCCCAAATGCTAAACCTTCAGTACAGAACATTTTCTACCTAGGAAGGTTTCTGAGTGCTTTCCATTGACTGCAGCCAGGCGCCACCTTTGTTTTCCTGACATCAAGTCACTCACATCCCTTTAAAACACAGTATTTCCTAGGATGTGCATGTTTTTAAGGTCGGACAAGCCAAGGCCAATCTCTGGTAAGGGCTGCATCTCTTCACCTGGGAGTCTTCTTGCATTCCTTCACTTGCTGCTCTTCAGTTCCTGAGCTCAGCTCTGCCCCAGCTCCCCTGTTAGTGCAGTTACCGCTGACACTGCGGTGAAAGTCGCAGCGAGCCAGGCACAGACTACACAAGGACACAGCTGTTCTCCCACTCCTGCTTACTTCCCTTTCTGCTCATCATTTCCTGGTCTCGCTTTCCTCTGCTTGGAACCTCCTTGTCATCCACCCTCGCCTCTCACTTTCTAAGGCTGCATTGCTCTGCTTGACACTTCCCTGGGCCCTGTCCAGCACGCAGGAACAGATGGCACAGCCTCGTTAGCCCCAGAGAGGAGGACAAAAAAGTGTTGCCTTGGTATAGCAGTGCTGCACCTCTGATGCCTGGTGAAGTGTAGGCCAAAAATCTCATTCTCTGCATTGTGGCTTCTAGGATGAAGCTGAATATTTAAGTGTGTTTTACAACACAGCTCTTGATTTCTGGACAAGTCCTTTCTCAAAGCAAGGAGCCCTGTAGGGGAAACATTCTCACAAAGCACTTGGAGTCTGCAGTGGATCCATAGCACGTGGAGGCACACCTGATCTCCAGTGTAGGAAATAAAATGGCTTCTTTTCCGTCAGCTGAGCCAAGCTAAGGTTAAAAAAAAATAATCAAGGCAATTTAAAAAAAAAAGAAAAGCCACTGAAGGCCCATGTGGTCGTAAACACACTCCATAATGCATTAGGAGAATTTAGATCATCCCAAGGGTTATTTGACTACAATATACAGAGATCAGCTTCTATTTGCTATAACCCAGGTTGTGTGGCTGAAGCTGACTATAAATTAGACCACATCAGGTATTTCCCATCCTCTGCAGTGCCCAGAGTTGGACCAATGATCCTTGGTCCCTTCCAACTGAGCACATTCTGTGATTGAGTGGTGAGAGTGAACCTTGTCATAAATTGGATTCTCAGCTCGTTCTCCAAAGCATGTAGGAAAGGCATTGTGAAACAAATAATAAAAGACTCTTTGGAGCCTTGAGTATGAATAAAATAAGTTAGGAGCAGACCTAGATAAATTATAGAAAAGGCCTAACTCACATGGTGGGAGGAGCCTTTGAAGTGGGGAAAAAACCTCCAAAGATCTGCTCCCATGCTGCTCAGACAGGCATTGACATCAGGCTTGTCTGCTCTCATGTAAAAGAAGGGGTATGAGTGGGGGGGTCTGGCTGCCAGCCTCAACACATGGCCCTCACAGGGTGCTCAGAGCTGCTCTTCCATCTCCAGACAAGAAGCATGTGCTGAATTTAGCACTTCTGGCCTCAACATAGGTACAGTTTGCATGTAGGAAGCAGTCAATGTATAACTGTGTTGAAAAATTGACACTCTCTGCATAAAAACCTTATTTCAAGAGCAGGTTTTCATTAAATTGAGTTCAAATGGGCTCCTTCGCTTCGTTTAGACTAAATACAGAAAAAGAAATACTTTTAGTCCAGAAGGTGACCATGAATCTCTGAATTTTAGAAAAGCACTTTGTTCTCTACAGTTTTTAAATGTTCACATGGATTTTTGTTCTCCAGGACAAGCATATCTTGTAACACTTACTGCGAGTTTGAAAACCAAACCCTCAACCCCTGTAACACCACTCAGTCCCGAAAAAAAAACCCCAAAGCCCTCCAAGAAATAAAGTTGTTGTCCTAATGAAAGGAGAAACACTGGAGCAGTTAGAGAACAACCTGAGCTTGCTTAGTGGTGCTCTTGAGCAGAGACCACTAATTAGAGACAAAATTGGTGATACTTTATATCTTATCCCATCAGAAGGATGGATGAATACATTCTGTTCACAGAAGTGGGCTGGGAGCCTCACTGGCCACGGTGAAGGATTTATTACAGTCACACCCCCACAAGATAAAAGGGGACACACAAGTAAGCCAGTGTTAGTATTTGAAAGGGACAGGTGTGAATTAAAGCTTTAGAGCAGATTTTCCACACAAAGCATCTAATCCCAGGGCTTGTATGACACAGCTGTATGAAAAGCATTAGCAACAAGCTGCACTTCCATGCCTAGGGATGCACAATGATCCAATGTCCTCTTTCAGACTCATTAATAGCAGCAGTATCTTGATTCCTCAAGTGGGCATCAACCAGTGGGCATTCACAGCTCTACCCTCTCCCCTTTCAAGCTCCTTGACCCAGGATTAAACTCCCCAGCAGAGATCAACAGCAGTAGATTTTGGAGCTTCACAAAAGGCCTGTTATTTTCAGCACACCCTGTTTCCAGCTCCACACAGCTACAAAAGTGAACCATAAACTGATTTTCTTACTTAAATAAGTCATGGTTCATTTTTGCCTGTTTAAAATTTTATGCAAGATGAAATGTTAAAGCTGACAAGCTTGAAATGAAATATCAGACCATTCCTTGACCTTGTCATCACCATTCGCTTTTTGCTCTTTCTGCACAGTGAAAATATTTCAAAAAACAGCTTATTCCCATGAGACTTGTTGATTTTCATGAATTGGCATTTTCCAGAAGGAAAAAAAAAAAATAAAAGAAAATAGCTGGAAATTTTTCAAATAGCTCTCTACACAAGCAATGCAAAGCAGAAAAAATGCCCCAGCCAGTCCAGTTTGAGCTCCCCAAGGGCTTCTGCTTTTCTCCTTTAACTCTGGCCAGAAGATAGAGCCTTCCCTGAACCCCCCCCTCCAAGACCGTATGATGTGTAATGGTTCTCACTGCTTCTTGGGTTGCTTTACACGATCATAAATCCACACATGTGTTGCATTAACGGAACTGATGTAAGCAAGGGATAGACATGAAAATCCCTGCTTGGTATCCAGGCACAAAACCAGCGTTTGCTCCAGGAACATCCCCAGACAGTTACTGGTTTCTGTGCAGGACTCTTACCTTGGTCATGTGGCTCCTTCCCAGCTTTCTGGCCTTGCATCCCACTCCCCAAAGGACATCCTTCCCAAGCTTAGGCTGCCCTAATCATCCCTTGGGCTTGCAGTTTAAAGGGAGTGCTGCAATCAGCTGATCTCCATCACCTGGCCCCCAATTCCCCCACAGCCACAGGCTGCTTTTCTCATCAGGGCTTTGTCCTGTGCTGCTCCCAACCATGCTAGTGGAGACGGTGATGGAGAAACAGCTGCCCTGGGGCCAACTGATGCAAGTGACAGGGCAGGGATGGTGACAGAGCTCTCAGTAGGGGCTCTGCAAGCTCCTTGGCTGCTCTCTTTACGTGGCAGGTTCCTCTGGAATGAAGCTGGTGGAGAGAGAGGACACCGTGCTATGAACATGCATCAAGCTGTACAATCCAAGCCCATTAAAAGAGTAAAGAAGAAAACGCCAGCAAAACTGAGTATGGAACAATTTGGGAGAGACTGTTAGCAGTACAAATAATTTTGACATGTGCAACAGTAGTTGCCAGCTACTGAAATTGAGAATAATATACCTGAGTGGTCAGCCAGAGCCCAGGGTACATTCCTCTATCCCGAGAAAATCAGCAAGCCCGGAAGTTGCTGTGGTACTGAAATACAGTTTTTAAAGCTGTGATTTAATTATCCACTCTTAATGAGGAAAATTATGTATCTAAACATAAATTTTCAAAATTACAAGCCACAATCTATAAATAAAAGCTGTATTTTCATGATTTACAGCTACATTTGATGCTGGCCTTGCTAATGATGTGACATTTGTGCCTGTGTAACTTATGAATTATGCAGCAAAAGCACAATATTTCAGCTCTTAATAGCTGAAGTAGAGTTTATTGGGAGAGTTTATCAAATGGTGCATTTCATCAGAGTTAAGAGGAATCCTTTCCTTATAACACTACAGGAGTTGTATCAGGACACGGGCACTATCAGCCTATTATGCAGTATTCCCAAGGGGCTGCAGATTTCAGATGTATTGAAAACTTGCCAGTACTCAACTTCAGGTTTTCATAAATCTTCGTGGTTTCATTCCTGGTTTTCCTTTGTGCAGACAGGAGTGGTGGAACATTTCCCAGATGGAGATGAAGTAGTCTTCCCGTCACTACTTTGGCTGTTTCTGTTTTATTAGATTTGGTATCTCGGTGTACAACCTTGTACAAAGGGTCAGCAAATGTCCTCTGCAATGGTTTTGTCCTGTATCATCACACCAAGAGTTGTGGTGAACTGAGGCCACGGTACTGCTCCACTCTATGCAAGCATACTTCACCTTTTGAAATGCTGAGGAAGGAGATGGCTTGTAAATCTCAGCTTGTTTCTGCAAAACTAAAGAAATAAAAGGGAACTCTTTTGCAACAATCTTATTCTAAAACTGTTCCCTTGTGCAAGAGATTTTGCTGCTAGAATGGTATCTCATACTTTCACATAACTTGGTTAGGAAGGAACACAAAAAATCTATTTTGATTGTATTTCTCAAAAGTTTCAGAACATCCTAAAATAGTTTGGAAGTCTTGCAAGAATACATTTTATAATGAGATTTGTGGGACTCTTTGCTTCTGCTTAAACTGGAGTGTGGAGGGAAAAAAACTCACAACAAAGCTTAAGCAGAGTTTGCTAAGATTGAAATAGGTCTGATTTGACATGGGAATATAGTTTTGTTTCATCTGTATTGTCATGTTATATATTAGTGAGAAAGTATCTCAAATGTGCTTTGTGTTTACTCTTCTAATCTCACATTAAGTTACTGTAGTCCATTATTTTTTACACTGTAATTCTGTTTCTAGGAAATCAGGAGGCGCAGACTTAATTACACAAGAAGCACAAGTCTAATTGGTAAGGGAAAAGCAATAAGGAGAGGTGCTTCTGGGAAAGTGTGAACTGTCACAAAAGAATGTGGAACGAGAAAATATGTGAATCCAAACGTTCTGTTTCACTGTTGTCTTTGTGATCCTGGTTTCCTAGGGAAACTTCATTTTCCGTCCCATCGTTCTGTCTTGCTCTATTTAGCCATCTGTCTCTTATTTTAATTATTTGCTGACCAAACTGCATCCAAATTTGACAAATAAATGTAGTTACCTGAGGCATATTGTGTCCTTACAGTGCATGTAAAGCCCCAGTTGAAGAAATTGTTCATTGTAAGCTCTCTTCTTTAGACATCTGAGCCTAATCTTGGGAGCAACATCTGAAAAAAAACCTGGACTCCATCAGTGTTGCTCCTCCCAGACTGAGTTTCTTCCATAGTTGCAGCAGTTCAGTTCTCAGCACACCTGGCCAGGATGTGTTAGGTGCTATGCAAACACAGACCAAGAGCAAAGATTATCATGAGAGGTCTCACAGGGCAGAGCAGTGCCTAGAAAATAGCTCTAGAGTAAAATAGATCCAGACGTACAAACTGGTGTTGCTTGCCCTTCCCACGTGGATTCATATTTGCAATGCAAGAAGTGACAAAGAACTTCACTTAAAGGAGGAATCTAGGTGCAGTTCTTCATCACTTGTCATATTCCCAAAGTGAACCAAAGAGAGAATTAGATTTTAAATTATTTTCAAGTACTGAATTCAGCTGCAGCTCAAACCCTGAATTCCTATGCCAAGGCAGATGCCTCTGTTGCAGATGACTGTAGTTAATTATTCATAGCCCATGAACTGCAATGAAAACAGACCTGGAGATGCAAGAGTAATTTTATGCTTGTAAGTAAAATTCACCAGCACTGAGTAAAGCAGGTGCAGCCTCAGCAATTTGAGAGAAATAAGTTCTGCCAGGCCACCAGCAAAACTAGGCCACAGTTTAGGGTACAGGTGGCAGGAGGGTATGAAGAAATGGATGTGGTTGATTTGCTTTCCGTAGCAGTTCTCATGTAGTGTGCAGCTATCTGCTGTGTATTTACTACAACTTTTACTCTCCTACAGCTGTTGTTCTTTCTGGAAATGCGTGCTTGCAGGCCATGGTAACAGATGCTGTCCAGATAGTGTGTTTCACGGATTCTCAAAATGCTGTAAATGGTAACAGCCTAGAATGCTGAGGTTCTGTACCCTGTAAGGTGAACGCCATTGCACAATATGAAGCTCCTGACTAGAGTCCTTTCTGCAGGAGAAATGAAACATTTAGTCCCTAAATCCCTGTGGGGCACAGCAGGAGCACAAATGGATGTGGAGCTCTGCTCTCAGTGTGGTTCTGCATTGGCTCCTAGCATTTGGCACATTTGCCACTCGGAGCAAGTTATTTCACTTTCTCCTGAAATGTATCCGACTTAGGGGGAAAGCGCAGATTCTTTTTCATAGCACAAAGTAGCTGTGACTTGTCTGGACAGAAAACGATGGAGTCCTATTGCCATCCCAGCTTCTAGAGGGGAGGCTGGCAGAATGGAAGTGCCTGAGGGTGCCAGGAATAGCACAGCTCCTCTCTCCTGCAAGGGTGGCCATCTGTCCTGCTCTCCCGACTCTGCCTTGGAGCTGCACTGTGATCTTTGGCAACCTTCTGCTTCCAGCCTTCTCATTTATGAAATGGGGGCTTGCAGTGTTCCCTCCACCTCCAAGGCCTGCTACAAAGCTCTAAGACAGAAGATGCTAGAGAGGTCTAAAAATATCATGGCTGCTAAAGTTTGGAGAGTATTTGGATCAGGAAAGCCAGTGAGAAGCATCTGGAATCTATCCCAGATCCAACAAGGTGCATTCATTTCCAGTTAGACTTTGTCAGCTGGGTGGCAATGAATCAACAAGAGGAGAACTTCTATTTCACATGCGCTCTAGCAAGACACTGCATTATTGTTTGTAATACAAGTAAGTGCTGGATAATATTCCAAATAGGACTGCTTTGTACTTTTGTGCCTCTGGCAGTGGTGTTAAGTGCATAAATATTGCAGTTCTGCATTGAAAGGTGATTCTGCTTAAGAGAAAATTTAGATGGTTTGAATTTTGGTAGTATTCTGACAAGAGACATATTTTAAAATACTCTATAAAACGAAAAAGCCATGGGACTAGGGCTCTGAAGCAGACATCTTGGCATTCTTCCCCACAGGCAGCGCAATGCCAAGAGCCCTAAGAAACCCAGCCTTTGTGCTGACTGATCCCAAAGCTTCCTGGGTTGTGAAGAAAAACTGTCAAAACCAAACCATCTCTTCAAAACATCTCAACTTTGACAAATAAGCAAATGCTAATGGAAAAAAAAAAAAAAAAAGAGTAAAAAAAAACCCCAAACCAAACCCAACCCTCCTGGAATTTTTCTCAACCATGCTAGTAAACACTGAAGTGCAATGGCTCCAGCTAAGCAAACAGGAAAGCGTGCCCTGCTGTCTAACTGTGCAATCTGGCAGTGACAAAATAAAGACTAGATTAAAGGTGTGTTGGACCACAGCAACCAAGAGAGTTCTGGATCTCTAAATAACACCATGTAAGAAAACATATAAAGATAGAGCCTCTTTATGAGCTAAACCCTGTTTTGCTGTGCAGGTAACCAAGGCTGATGTTGTGGTGAAGCCATCCAGGAGAGCATACTGGAACCCGCTGTTGGCCAAAACAAATAAATAATGACTTCAGTTCCCTCCTTTTGATTGGCAGAAACATCACTGGTAATGCAGCACCTCCCTAATTTACAAAATTAGCCCCTAGGATGAATATGGCTGTCGCCTTTGTGAAGGGCTTTGAGTGCTTGCGCAGGTACCGCGCTATCCGTGCGGTGTTATTCCAGCCCCGTTGCTGGGATACCAGTACATTATGGGAGTACTCACGGCGCTGATACTGCCAGGAGGAGGTGTGGGCAAAACCAGAAATATCTCCCCCACCCACCCTTCATATTCAGTGAGGTGGTAATTGCTGTTCCCTCTTTCCAGGCTAGGTGAGCATCCCAGGCGGCTGTGGAGAAGGCAGCTCTCCCCGGGGGCTGCACGCCCTCCATCCCTGCCTCCCTGCAGGATGGGGAACATGAGCTGTGGCCCCTTGGCTGTTCTGCAGCCCATCAGTACAGCTCCACTCATGTCCCAAGTCACCTGCTGAAGTAGGCCCCGTTAATGAAGTTAAGCAATGATTCACCTTCCTCTGTGCCTAAAACACCCATGTGTGGCACCTCAACCCATTCTCTGGGCATTTTGCAAAGAAATTATCATCTAGGCGTGCAGGGATTAACGGCATTGTTTGCTCTGTCTGCCTAATCTATATTTCTCCTCTTTCCATTTCGTTATTTGCTTTGGGATTCATGTTTGAAGAGCTATGACTCACTCTACTCAGGCTCCTACTGCTTAAAATTAAAATAGGAAAGCTTCTCCCTCTACACCCTCCACATCCCAATTTTCTAATATGTTGCCTTCTGAAGCCATACACCACCTTATAAATGTTTCACATTCAAATGTTTCATAGAAGGGAGCTGACAGAGAATTCCCATCTGTCACATTAACACAGCCTGGCTGGAAATACTTTTAAAATTTAAGATATTGGATGGAGGGAGGGAATGGACAAGGAACTGCCTACGTGACTGGGAGAAGGAGAGATAATGGGAAGCTGTGAAGTACTGCTACCTTGGGTTTGAGAATTTAGGCCCACCTTGAAACTTGCTTCAGCTGCTTTTATAGAGGATGAGCAGCCACCGTTCTCTACCTGCACTGTTGGTGATTAGCACATCTGTGACTGTGGCCCTTGCCATCTTGCTCCGGACCCTTAAAAACGGAGACACTTTTGTTAGAAGTAAAAAATACGGTGCCTAACAATTGCCAGAGCTTAAATAGGGATACTTGAAAATTAGCTCTGCCTACGTTTTCAAAAAGGGGGAGGATTGTGTATCTTAACAGTAAGTTTTTTGTATAGTCTCTCCTTTGAACCAAACTCCTATGCCACCAAAACCACTGCTTTGGGCATGGCTGTGGTGGGTTTTCAACCTTAGATGTGGAACCGGAAGCTCAGATCTCACCAAGCAAGCACTGAAAATGGTCACTCAGGAAAGAGAAGTGGAACAGCTGAGATGTGTGCATGCTCAGAGTAATTAACGTTTTCTGTTGGCAAGGCTTCGGGGCTACGCCTCTGCTGCAGCACAAAATAGGCTTTAGAGACTGGTTCTCAGCCCTGAGTTCTCCTCAGAGCTAACTCCACTTGAGCCCAGTTTGTCTCAGAGGTAGCTGCTTAGCACAGTCCAAAACAAAGACAGGGCAACCTGATGAGTGAACAGTGTGAATGATTGAGGCTATTTCCCACTCTTGCTTTCTTCCCCTGTGTCATTCAGCGCTGTGTATTTGTGCTTACCAGTTCAGCCTGACCCGTGGGCTTCTTTCTTTCTGGAGCTGTCCTGAGCAGGAGCCCTTGGTGCCTTGCAATCACTTCATGGGCTCACAGAGTTGCAATGGATGAATCTACATCACGGGGCATTGTATTCAAGCTGTAAGCCAGAGTCAGTAAAAGATAGTAATTAGTGCAGAAAAAAACCCCAACAAACCACCTTTTTCCTTTGTGGGATTGCTTTAATTCAGAGGTGTAAGCACAGATAGTACATCTGCATTCCTCAGTTCCACTGAGTAGGAGGAGGGCAGAGTGTTATATTGCAGCTTTCCAGGAACTTGCTTCATTCTGCCTCATCCCCTGTGCCTCATACAGCAGCTCTGTCATCATGAGGATGCTGCTGAGCTCGTGTTTTAGCCTGTGCCCACGTCACAGCCTGTGCCATGCAGCTCTCCCTAGAGCTGAACACACACTGATACCAGCCAGCCACACTGCAGCCCCATTCCAAGTACGACGTGGACAGAAACGGGTGGCTTGACAGCCTGAATCCTGATCTCATTTCCACCTGTTACACAAATGTTCCACTGCTCTGGGCCCTCGCTCTAGCTGTCAGTTTGTCTCCTGCAAAGCAGTGATAACCTTACAATAGCAATCCAGATTTTCAAAAGAGCTCAGCCTCCCACTCTGACAGCCAGACTTTACAAGGGAGTCACCTCCGCTTTAGGCACCAAAATGTAATGTTCATAGGTAGAAAAGAAGCTCAGCACACTGAGTCCTCAACTTCTCACACAATCTGGGCAGCAGACGCTGCTGCTAGGGTTGTTGGAAACTTTGAAAAATTTGCACCTTCTTTAAGAAACTGAAAGAGAACTCAGTTGTTCTGAAAATCTGGCTCCAATTTAGGTGTTGAGCACTCAAATATTCGAGTCTGAGCTCTCTGAAAAATCTGGCATCTAACAAAGGAGCGCTGTGAGGATAAATTAATTAATGTGAGATCCTGGGGTAACAGTGTTGACAGGCCTGCTAAACTTTGTGAAGAAGCGAGGAAGAGTTGCATGTGTTGAAATTTCAGGGAAAATACCTAGTAGGTGAGAAATTATGACCTACTGTGGATCTGCCACAACATAAGGAAAACCACAGTAAGTTCCCCCATAGATAAATTTTGCCACTGTGAGAATAAATACTGTTGCCAGTGACAGATATGATACTATTGGCACACAACTTTAGAAGCTTTAAAACATTAAAATACAGGCTTTTAGTGAAGTAGAGAAACACAGTATGTCTTTAATCCTGACTTCCTAACCAAGCAGTGCAAAGAATGTTTGAAGCTGTTGCTGTGTTGCTATTAGTTTCAACCAGAAAATTTGTTGTCAGGTGGACTTAAATTTTCCAGATGACAGTAATATCCCTGCAGGAAATGAGAAGGAGATGAAGCAATGTCTTTGAAACTGCTGAGAGACTAGTTTTGTAAAGGAATTATGCAAATGTGGTAATTGTGCATTTTCCTTTTTAACTGTATGAAAGGAAGAGAAATGCATCTAGGAGATGCCTGTTTGTTCTGCATGTTCCCTGGTGTAATACCTGCTCACAAGTGCTTGTGACTATCAAGGGACTTCACTGCTCCTCTCAGGGACAGCCAGATAACTCTGGTTTGGAGGAGAAAGAGAAAGGGTCTTACTTCTACTGTAGTTCTTTCATTTCCCGATAGCTTCTGAAACACAGCTGAAGAACAAGGCTCCATCTGGCACATCCCCACTATGTGGGGCACCCACACCTTCATTCAGCAGGTTAGCCACATTTATTGCATAGCTTCATGTTCCGAGGACCTTCTATCTCAGTTTTGTAGTGAGCTCAGCAGCCACAGTCTAACAAAGGCAGAATTCTGATGAGTTCAACAGAGCTACTCTATTTCAAATCAGCAGAGAGCAGTCAAGTAAATAATCTTTTTACAGATGCACTAGATATTTGTTCACACATATCTACGTGGACAGTATTCCAAGGGCAGTGGAAACAAGCAGGTTTGGCATTTTTGCCCTTTGTTAGCTATCTTGCCTCTCTTCTCAACGTTTCTTTTATAAGCTTTCTCTTTTGCCCTTGGGATACATCTGGCCATCTCTCTTGCCTGCTTCTGCCAATTGAAAAAAAAAAGGTGGGAAAATTAAATGATTTCTGGAATGTGTCAGCAACAAGTAGAATCTCTTGGGATCACCTTTGACATGCAGGAACAATAAGTTTGAGAGAGGAAATTGGTTTCCCCACGGCTGATGGTTTTCCTGGATTGGCTTACCCCACTCCCACAGTGTTGAACTATTGAATGCTCAATTAGTATTCCCCAAAGTATCAAATGAATTGAACCAACTCCAGAAATTCTTCACTGCAGTTGATGTATCATTTTTCAGGCTCTGAGAAAAGGACCTACTGTTTCACTCAGTGCAGCAAACAAGTTCTCCCATTCTCAACCCTGTGCTGTTTTGCTTTTTTGTGCGTGGTTCAAGGACACCTGCAAAAATAAACAGGAATGGCAAATTATTGCCTCCAGAATGTGTGGAGTACCTCAGCAAACCTGTTTATAAATAGCCAGACAGATGGATATAAAGACTGTAGTATCTTGAAGTATTTTGGTTTGGTTTTGTTTTGCTTTGGGCAGTTGCTATAATACCCTGTGTGGTTCTGACAAAGGTAATGGATTCCCAAAGTGCAGATGGCCAGCTCCATTTTGAGCTACAGGCCAAAAATCATGCTGGCAAGCCAAGCATGGGCTTGATACTTTTGGACTCAAAAATCATGACCTATATTTCACCTCAAATGAAGGGATTTCTTCACAAGCTGATGGAACTGGGCTTATAACTTAAAAAAAAAAAAAATAGAAAGCGTTGCTTGTATCTCATATTTATATTTTTGAGTCTTTGTAATGCATTTGGTTACATTTTCGTCTCATCTTTATATCCAAGAGTCATAAATTTCTTGCTTAGTAATAAAAACAGAGACCGCAGTGTGACTCCAAGTTTCAAAGCAAAAGCTTTCACTAGAATAGAAGAAATGGCAGGGGTTAGAAATTAACTTTTCAGGCTCAAGAGGATTCCAAGGGTAACCCGTTCTGGTTCAGCCCAGTGCACATTCCGAGAAAGTTCCATCTCACCTTGAATCACTCACTAAGGTACTTGGTGTAAGAGACTCTGCAAATCTTATTTGCATTAACTTTGTTAGGTTTGCTCATTACAGTCATCTTGACCCAGCCTTTGCTAGGCTTCCTTTCTGTCGGACAGGCTTGTTTTTGTGGTCAGAAGAAGCAGACAAATAAATATAAGATAGAGCTAACACTGGGTGCTGGACACGACTGAGTGCATCGTGCACCAAAATGCTCAGAAGAATGAAAAAGCAGAAGTTACCTAAACTTTAAACCTCAAATCGCAGAAGTATTTTAGACTGAAGTACCAAGGAAATTTGCAACAATTTTGCTGTTTATTCTGAAGCAAGTGAGTTTTAGTATTTTGGTGCTTTGCAGAGAGATTGAGGATTGTTTTTCGAGAATTGAAACACTCAGCCTTGAGTGAATAGTAAAGAGTCTTCCCAGTTCAGTCAGGAGCTATTTATGAGCAAACTGCATGCACAGGAAAGTCTCAAAGAGGATCTACCTGGAGAATGATTCAGGAGAAGAACTGAACAGAGAGACAGGGGCAGAGAGACAATGGGTCAATATACAAATACCCTTTGTTAGCCCCTGAGCTCTGACAGACATGGGGCAGGTAATTAACTGATAATTTTCATAATGGGTTGGAAAATACACTTATGTCGTTATGCTGGGATGGACAAGAAGTGTTCAGAGAACAGAGTAAGAATTCAAAATGATCCTGGTGATAAGTGGTGTAAGATGACTATTCTTTCAAGCAAAAGACCACTTCCATTTAGAAAAAATGTTGTGATACAACATGGACAAGTGGAAATTGTGGCAATGAGGCAGAAGACATTACTGACATGAACACAGCCTGGGTATTGTGTGGCTGAGAAGGGTTGAGGGTTATAACGTGAGGGTTATAATGAATCAGAAGCTGTGACCAAGAGTCAACTCAGCCTGTGGCAAATAGGAAAAATATTATACCAGTGTCTTTAAAACCAGGTATCATCTGTAGTAATCACTCCACTCTACCTGGAGCTCCTTAAGACTGAGAAAGCAACAAGCAGCATTCTCCAACACTTAAAATGTAGTTGTGCTTACGACAAAAAAAAAGCAATGATCTTAAAGTTGCAGTGCGGAGGATTCAGTTGGACCTTAAGGTCAAACATCCAGCAGCAAGGATGACAGACCCCTGGAACAGATTGCTGTGGGAAGGTGGAAGTATCACAGAAGGCTCACACCCACAGGATGAACATGTGTCAAGAACAGGTGTCGCCGAGCTGTCACAGGGCAGATTGGGTGGCCTCCAAGCCCTTATTTCCAATGATTTGTTGGCAAAGCCTATATAAAAGAGGAAGAGCTCCATACAATACTGTCACCATTTCTTTAACATTCTGGGCAAAGAGCCTCCCTTGTGGTGCTTCGTGATTCTGAGGGCGATGTCAGCTGTTCAGTGCAGATGGCAGCTTGCAACAGAAGGAGTACAAGGGCGAGTGGAGAAGTGTGACGAGGCTGTTGACTCAGCCTGTGTGATGAGTTGTGGCTTCAGAGCCTCTTGCCGTCACAGGATGCTCAGGAAAGAGGCAGGGGTGGCATCACTGCCCACCACTTACTTCTAGCACGGGTGGTGGTGCAGCTTGGGCCATGTAAGTCCCTGTGAACAAAAGTATTCAGAGCTCAACTTCTTTGGGTTTTACAGCACACACGAAGATGCATCTCCCTGGCCCAGAGAAAAGCTCCCGCATGCTTCCCCTTTATTTATCCCTGAATGGTATAAAGGGCTGCTGCAGGAATCCTTGCTCGTGTTTGGCCTTCTAGCAGGATTCTTATTTAACATCTGTGAGAGAAGTCCAATGTCCCACCTGCCTCACTTCCTGCTGGGTCCCATTAGAGAAGCCAACATGGTTTCCTACAGCTTCAGTCCTTACAGACTGCAGGCCTTGCTCTGACTTGGCTCCTTATCTAATGTTACGCGTAGAACACTAAAAATACACTTGAACAAGCTGAAAGAAAGAGATAATGAGAGTCAGAAATAGAGCATTTTCAGGCATAAGGTGTGTACAACCCCAGAAACTCTACCTTCATTTTTGTTTTCAGCGTTCTAAGAGTGTGAGAAAGTTCTGGGAGAGTGGGAGAGTGAGTGCTTTGACATGCACACAAAGCCCTGTTCCCTGGCAGAAAAAATGTTACTGGATTTGCGACTGTATCAAGAGCTTCACTACACTGACCTGGGCACATATGCAGTGTTTCCTAAAGTAATGTCTTTCTTCTGAATTCCCTCCTTTCTTATTTTCATTTGGAAACTAGGTGGTCAATAAGTAAAACATTAGATAGGCTCCTAAACAGAAATAGGCATCAAATCAAAGAAGAGAAGTGGTGAACAAAGCAGTGGTTAAAAAAAAGGGAAGACTGGGATTAAGGCTGCATAGAAATTTCTTCTGTTTTAAGTAATCTTCATAGCATTTTCCCTGCTTCGAACTATAAAACCCAGGGCAGAGAGATTGGTTGGTTGCCTGTACTGCCTCTTGTGTTTTCATTGCCTTCCTGTGGGATTTTTTTTCTATGTATTCAGACTGTGGGTGCTCAGGTTTGTCCCCCATGTGCAATAATCCCATTTCCAGTGCAGAGCCCCTAAATCACAGCTCTCTCTCTCTCTATGTTCAGTTTAGCTATTAGAAGAAAGGTCGTGTAAACGAGAGCATCTGAAACAATCAAGCATACAATAGATCATTTGTAGTCTCACAGCAATGAAAGGAAGTTTCCATAAATAAGTCCCTAACAAGCCTGAATTGTTATTAGGGCACGACAACAATCTAACTAAATACAGAGTGTAAATCCAGGGACTTTAATTGAAGGGATCACCCAAAATATTTAGTTGAATTAATGGAAGAATCAATTACCATCTCTGTTGTCTCGTGCTGCACATCCTTGCAGAGTTTAAACAATATTGAGGGTACTTGAACACATGCTGTTTAAGTTGAGTTTGCCCTGAGCAACCTAGACTGTAACTATCCATAAGGGAATGAACCTGAAATGGAGATTCCAGCCTGTTTCTAATGTCTCCATGGAACTTGCCCTGCAGAAGCCACCAAGAAGCAGCCAGAGAGTGGAGACTCATGTTTTCCACACACTGTGGAGCTGCAGGGATTAAAGCTTTCTGGTGAAAAGTTTTGTGTCCCATTAGTAGCACCTCAGCTTTTGTGTGCTGATGACAGAAGGACTACCTGGTGTGAGGAATTGCATTCCCTGAAATCTCAATTTAATTGTATTTTTCCTTTAGGACTTCTTTATTGTTTCAGGACTTTTGGTGTAATTTATGCCCTGTTATTTGACTTTATTACACAAGATGCCAAGATTTATGTTAATAGAGGAAAATGCATTTAAAATGTCTCCTAATATATTTCCCTTGAAATACAGGAAGATTACAGCTGCTGCAATAAACTTATAATCTCTGAATGCTAGAATGGAAATGTTTGACATTAACAGGCTGCTTTTAGAAATGAAATATCTGCAGCAAGGACATGGAGAACTTAAAACTGACGTCTGGTTGTGACTGCATTTGAACTTTGTGTGCTATTTGAGATTCAGAGGGGGGAAATGTTAACTTTTTACACATACCTCAACACTTCTTGATGTCGACCAGAACCAGAGGCAGCAGAATTCCTCGGGAGAGACTGCTCCCATGTCAGTTTGGAGTTGGCAGGAACCAAGGAGAATGTGAAATCTCGTGAGAAAGTCTGCTCCTTCCTATTTTCCAGTCTCAATGACTTCCATGGAAAATGAATGCTAGGAAATGCATACAGAGATTTATATCTCAACTGCAGCAGAAAGTTTAAAAATCTGGAATGGTACGGGACAACTTTGGGAATAGTTGGGTTTGAGTCAGCCCCGAGTTTGTGACGTACCCTGGTGAAATATGTGGCTGGGAGAACTTGAAAGTGGTAAACCATCCTGCAGGCCTCCCTGCATGAAATTTCATCACTTTTAGTGCGTGGAGGCTGGCTGTTCATGTTACTGTGAAGTAGCAAATGACAGTGAGATGAAAAGAGGTGGTCTCTGACCAAGTCCTCTACTCTGCCACAGCACTTTTGTGCCAACTTAGGTTTTACTAGCTTATCTCACTGTGAATCTGATGCAGTGGAGCAGAGACTAAGTCTAGGTTTAGAAAATCTGGGCACACTTGAAATTAAAGTATTGCAGTGGAGCTGTAGTTCTTACTACTCGTAGCAATGCTGAGTGCTTAAATCAGACGAAGCCCGTTTTTGTACCCATGAAACTCCTGCTGAACTCTGCTGGCATTGATGGGGCAGTGACTAATTGCTCAAAATAAATTACCATTGCCTGCTCTGAATTCCTTTTGCTAAGAATCTAGATCCTTTTGATGTACATAGGGTTATTTAAATCATCCTTTGAAAAATGAACGTCAGGGGGTGGGTCTGAGCATGACCTCCACTTTTGGGTTGGGGAAGCCTTGTCATAACAGACATTTATCTGCTGGGCAGGTTTTAATTTACATCCTAGGCATTAATTGCACAATGTGTTGCACAACAAAAATGGTACCTTTCCCTCATCCTGGAATACTCCACCGGGAGGAAATCAAACTCAGAGTGGTTATGTAGCCTGAAGGAACACAACTGTTTTTGTGCAGAAAAATCAGAGATACAGTGCTGCCTATGTCAAGAGAAACAAACAACAGCAAAACCCAAAACAACCCCCAATCTGCTTTAAAAATATCAATAATTTGCTATTTTTTTAACAAAGAAATCATTTTAGTTTGTAGCTTGTGAGTATATTCCATCCTGGATACACAGATATCAAAACTGAAACACACCACAAACCAGCCCAATTAAAAGAAAAATCGTACATTCTTATCACCTCTTCGCATTTTCATCTAGTTAGAGCAATGACATTAGGCCAGCCTCTAGTTGAAACAAGGTCCAGGTGGTTTCAAAGAAATCAATAAAATTCATGTGCAGTTTTCTATGTAACCGAAAGCAGAATTTCATCCATTAACTGTTAAATGAGCACACTTAAAACAGGAAATATCAGGCTCCAAGCACATATATCATCAGTTCAAATTAGATTTTACCTCTTGGAGCCTTCCCAGCACAGCAGAGAAACAAACAGGCGTGGAAAGGAATTTCACAGTCAGTGAGGAGAACAGCATCTCTTCTACTATTTATTATTTATTATTTATTATTGCCTTTCCCATTGTTGGGGTTTTAGGAGTTCTCCTAGTTTTTTTTTCTGTTAAAGGAATTTTCCCCCCATACTGGAGGAGAAATCGCTGGGTACTTAAGGAAAACAAAGAGCTACCCACTGAAGGTGGGGTGCACCTGGCTACTCTTTTGTTTCACCTGGGTGTGTGGGCAGTTTGGTCCTGAACGCTGGAGAGGGAAGCTGTTTTTTCGATTTCAAAATTATAATAACTCGGAGCAAAGGGGGTTGCATCTGCCATTCCAAGGGAGGCTTCTGCCTTCCTTAGCAGACACCTGTCTTTCAAACCAAGACACCTATACAGAACCACGGAATGTTTTCTTATGTTCAGCAGGAATAATTTTTTTAAGGTTTTAATGTAAATTCTTTTTTGTGTTTGCTTTGGGCATTTCGTGTGTCTTATTCTATGAAATCTGGAATGATTCTTTCTCCCTTTCTAATCATTATGCATTGTCACCATTATTTTGTTTATGCTCTAAAGGGCTCAGAATTGTATACAAATATGAAAGAAATCATAGTCCCATCCTTCAAAAGCTTAGGAGGAAAATACTAACATCTTTGGGTTCATCCCTTTTCTGGAAACTAAATTTAGCCTTTAGTATCTTTTGAAGAGAAATCACAACATTTTGGGAAAGGGATTATTTATTTAAGCTGAAAAAGGCACTCAGTAGAATCTTAGTTGGGTGTTTTTATCTGACTTGCTAAGACTTCTGAAAATGTCTTGTTTTCCACTTTGAAGGGATAAACTGAAAGACATTTTGCTATTCCAGTAATGCTGGGAATTATAATTCTTTGGTCCTGCATTTAAAAAAATGCCCAGAGTAAAGCATCTATTAGCACGATTTATCCAGTACCGCTTGAAGGCAAAGATCCCAATATTAATCAGGTCAACAGAGTTGCTATGTTATTAAGTCACCAAAGGCCTTCTTAATAATAGTATTAATAAACAAGAAATATGCACGTAGCAGGATACTTGGATGAGTTTTATACTCTCTTTTTGGAGGGCTGTGTTTCATTTTGTTTCTCTTAAAGAAACGTGGGATCTGAACATTGAAGTGCTTCATTTGGAAGCTCATTAGATTAAGTGGAATAGAGTACAATTAAAAAGCAGTATGTTCATACCTGAGTTCATATCCTGGTCATGACTGCAGTGAGAGTTGAGAGCTCATTCTCTTCGGTGAAGCACAGCATTGCTGAAAGACTGCTTTGCTAGATCATTTTCTCTCACTGTATGAACTTGGTTGTACAGAGGAATATTTAATACAAAATATGGCTAATCAAAAGTCAATTTACAGGTAAAGACTGCTTTTGATGACAAATTTATAACCAACTCTAGTCCGTAACAGTAAGGAATTCTCGGGTGGGAGGTAAAAACCTTTCTTTGCCTAAACATATTCACTAGCAACAGAGGTATTAAGGCCATTTTTCTCAGGTGGAGCTTCACAGAATCAGATCCAAAACTAAATTGCATGGTGTCCACCTTCTGCAACCAATGAAACTGATCTCTGATAACTCATTATCAAGAATCTGCTCTCCACCCTCCATAGAGTACAGAAAGGTACTGGGATCTTGGGGAAATAATACATGATCATGTCCCTAAAGATTGTGTAATAGACTCAAAATAATTAAATTAAGGTCTAATGGATAACCTGAATGCTAAATACTTAAAGCTTGTTTTCTTACAAATTTAGTAAGTATATTTGTAACAAAGAAAATAAATTGAGTGCCTGTGGCAAAATTGTTAAAAAATGATTGTCCCATTGATTTTATGCACCTAAACATAATTTATATTTCGTGTAAAAATTTATATTTCAAGTTTTTGTATGGAAAAGGTTGAGTGGAGATACAGGCACATAGAGTTAGAAGAGGCTGTGGTTGGTCACTGAGCCTAATCCTTCAAGTCATTACTGCCCCATAAGGTATTTGCCTTCTTTGTGAATAGTGTATTAAAATAAAAATTGCCTCATCCATGAGTTGTTTTCTATTTTAGATTAACAGATATGTGCAGTCTTTGAAGAAGACATTGCACTGTAGAAATCAATAGCAGATTGCTTGGATAGAGTGAAAATAAAAGAGATTAGGAACATGAAAAACATCAGGAAGTGCCAAAGCTGCTTCTTCCATCCAGAATTATTCCCTGGTTTAAGTTAAAAAGGAAGAAGAAGATTGCCTCAACTCTTCCCATGTGTTTGTCATAGCATTTTTAAGGTATAATAGCGTATATTAAATAAAGCATAAGGTATTTTAGGAGTATTGTCATGCCTTGGACACCTGTGTGTTGTCTGATGAACACTGAATCAAGCTGACTTTGCAGACAAATATTCTCTCTTTGTCTCAGTCTTGCTGGGTAGACAGCAATGTACTTGTGGATTTTAAGGGCTTCTTTGCCTGGAAAAGAATGGATGAAAGCATGTGAGGATATGGCCATCATGCACATGTCAAGGACTCACAAAGGGGAGTTGACATAGCACATTCATCCTCACGAGTCTCACAAGCAGATAATCTAAGTGTGCTGTGACATTCATCCATAACTGAATGACTGAAATGCCCATTCTAACACCAATTTACTCTAATTGATTAGTTCTCCTATTTATAATTCAAGAAAATGGCTCTCTTTTCAGAAATGTCAGCTGAAAACCAGGAGAGTGATACCAATGCACCTGATTTTTGGATTGCCTAAACTGCTCTTCTGATGACCTGTGAGGCAAAGTCATGAACCTGCCATTTCACGGGGGTGCTGGATGACATGAACTACAATTACGGCTGTCAGAGGAAGCAGACAGTTCTGCTCATGGGCTGCCATAGTCCCGTAGCTTTTGCAGCTGCAGAGTAAATAGCTCTCTGTAGCACGCTTTTGGAGGTTAATTCTGCACCATGGTAATTAGTCAGACACGGAATTATGCACACAGTCCTCCGTGCACCTAGGTCTCTGCTCCATGTGCGTGCTGTCAGCTCTGCACAGTTCCTACACAGCCCCACAGCCCAGAATCGGGTGGCACAATTTAGTTATGGCTGCAAAACACTCTCTATGCAAAACTGAGATTCACAATTGCCAGAATCTCTGGAATTCTCTCTGAAAAATAGTTTTTCTGAAAGAAATTTCTCCTTTCTTTCGGAGCAGACTGCTTGCTGATTGGACAAGTGGTTTCAGCCTCCCTAAAGCTGCATTTTCCTTTCATTATTATTTTATTTACAAACCTCCTTCATTTCCTACCTTCTCTCCTGTTCCTGGACTGAAACTGCAGCAAATTGCTTCATCCAGTCCATCCCCATCCAGCTGTGGGAAGTTGCTCGGCTCCACTTTGTCCCCACAGTCCATTCAGAGCAAAACCCAGCTGAGTTGCTAGCATAGGTGAGAAGAGGCTTTCTGTCCTTTCCCCTCCAACTTGTATTGTAAATCCTAAGCAGGAGTATTTATTTCCCTGTTGATTAAGAGAGGTTTTTCTGATCCCTGGTGGGTTCCCAGGATGGCCACAGCAATATATCCCTCACTACTGTCTCTCAGCTAGATACTGCTTCCCTTCAGCAGGGCTGCAAGAGGCTCAACACACGATCTTCCCAGTACATTGCAGATGTGGCTGGTGTGCAGCACCACAGGCAGCAGCTCACCAGCTTGTCTTCACATCTGCAATGCTCAGGGGACACACACACAGCTGCTTTCTGTGTCCTGACCAATGGAGACATACCCTGGACACAGTGGTTTTTGACTGCAGGCCTACACAGAGCTTGAGGATGCACGCTGACTTCTCATCTTCCTCTGGGCCAGCTCGTCAGATGACTCGAGAGGAATGCTAGGGTGCATCTCCAGACACTTCTGGCTGTGCTGAGGACACATCCATCATGGTCTCATCGTGGCTGCTTATGTCTCAGAATGAGGAGAGCTGGGCAGAGGGAACGCTGAAGGTAAAGCCCTGCAGCTCCAGGGCAGCAGCCACACCCCAGGACATCCCTCACTCTAGGCTGCTCCTTCAGGCAAAAAGTGAGGGCAACATATCAGAAAGCTCAGTTTTCTGAATCTCTGGGTTCCAACTGAACTGATGAGGGGAGTAAAGATAAAAAGGGAAATAAAATATTTGCAGCTGTTCGAATAGGAAATTTCTGTGTCATTCAGACCTCAAAATCAGATTTTGCTCAGGCATCGGCACATGTTGCTGCACTGGTTTTTACAAGACACCAGATGCTGATCTGATTTGCTTCACAGAAGCCATTAACAATCCAGGAGATTTAGGAGGCTGCTGATAAGAGAAGGTACAGCAGCTCTGTAAAATTATCTCATTAAACGTCGATAAGGGTTGAAGTGGGAGCTTTCATCTACATTTGATCTCTTCCCAAATATGTGGAGTGCTTTAACCTGCCCATTTTCCTGAATAGTAAAACTATTACATTAAACCTTTCAGAAAGTAGTAGATTAATTCACCATTCTCCACTGAAGAGGCAGCTGTAGAGATTTTTTTTAAACGGCGTCTTCTTTGTAATATCAAAGCTTTGGAGGCTACTGCTGACATTTACTTAGGTGGTTTTAATGAAGTATTATTTTCAATGCACCTGAAGCTGTTGTCAAGAGATTTTTTTAATGTATGCTGTTATCAGCAAACCTAAGCAATAATTCCACCTGAAGCTGATAAGGTATAAATGTAAGTTTAGAGAGCAGTTATAGTTAAGTGTAAATATTTTCCACTTGATTTTTTAGTTTTTCTGTTCTGCCTAACAGATCCTTTGTAAGTCGTGTTGGATTCTCCCTTGGGAAGCAGTTCCTTTGCTGGAGCTGCTCTAGGCTCCCTTTGAATGGAAGCAGCACCGTGACAAAATAGATACAATAGCTTAGAACAGCAGGTGAGCAGCACATTTACATGGCAGGATCTCTGCATTTACAGTTTCCTTCAACATGCCTGAAGCCATTTGAAGGCACCCGCTTGTGTAAGGAGCAGAGCTGGAGAGCATCACCAGAACCCTGGCCCTGGGAGGGGTTGGACTGCCCAGAGCAGCTGCAGCTGTAGCACTGCACCTACCCCAGCTTAAAACAGCAGCTGGAGGGTAGGAGGGAGAAGAAGGGAGGAAGAAAGCACAGGCAGGGATGGCACAGTGCAGCCAGGGTGCCTGCTTTAGGGTTCCCACTGCGTTCCCAGGGTTCCTGTTCAGGGTACTTCACAGCATTTAATGATGATGGCATGCTGTCATTTAATGAGAACAACAGAATTCAGATCAGAAATACTCTTAAGAGGAGATACTACAATTAAGAGTAGCCTCTTCCGAGGAAGTTACAACCGGTGGACTCACATTTCCTGCCCCTGTGGTCAGAGTTTGTAGTTTGCTGAAATTTTGGAAGTGGGGAGGTGATGCTGGTTTGAGTTTTTATTAAAGTTGTGGTGGGTTTAGGTATTTGCCACGAGGCTTTTCGAGGTAACATTGTCAGCATGATGGCAAAGGCTAACATTCACTGCGTGCAATAGCTGAAATGTTCCAGTACACTCAAGTGATTTAAGTGCTTTGGGGATTTCTACCCTAATTCCCTGAGAGCAAAACTTGAAATGTCACTTACAGCAGAAGAAATTACAGCAAATACACATATGAATAACTTCATTTACAATTAAAGGATAACTAAACATTCCGAGGGATGGATATAAACCAGAACAATTGGATCCAAACATGAGCAGCCCTTCAGACAGACTGAGATCTGGTTACGATCTTTATAGCTGAAGCATCTCTCCAAGTATCTCTGAAAGGAACGTGTAACAACTTGCACTATAATATCTGAGTCACCTTTCAACTAAGGAGGTAGAGGTGGTGAAGACAACACTGAATATTTGGATATTAGGGGCACCCTAGGAGCTGTAAAATAAATAGCCAGTGTTGGGATAAGTAAGGGAAAAGTCAATAAAAATCTCTCTTAATGTGTTTGGTTCTGAAGCTACAAAACTGTTGAATTGTGGACAAATAAAATTAAGCATTTACCTAGCACAAATGGAAAAAGAGACTGAGTCAGCCAGATGAGAATTCACATCATATTTGTATACATAAGGTCCAAAAAAGCCCCAAGTATTCAGAGTATATCCACCCTGTCAAATAACTTTTCTGCACGCTTTGCTCCCAGCTCTGGTCCTTTGCTTGTCTGCATGGGATGGAATAAAACAACTGTATTCTTCCCCTCCCCTCCGAGTGGGGTTCAGGGAGTAGTTTCCTCTGGACTGTTCCTACAGCAGAGGGATGAAGGCAAAGCACCTCCCCATCAGCCCTGCACTCTCAAAGACCCCTCAGCACTCTCCTGTTCCTCTCCCATGGCATGCAATGACCACCCACGCTCCTGGGCTATAGAAACACCACTCTTTCAAGCTGTCACGGTCTACACGAGATCACAGGCACCTCTGTGTGAAAAACTGCGAGAAACAAAGCAGCCATGGGGTCTGTAGGGGATCAGGACCAAGGGCTGGGGGCTCTGAAGGCAGCTTGTTGATTCTAAGAGGGGTTAAGGCTGGATGGTGGGAGTGTGACCCACCCTAAAACACTGGTCTGGGCAGTTCCCGAGGGAATGCCATGAGTAGGGCACGTGGTACCCGGCTTTGCAGAGAGAGGCACCCAAACTGGGCTGTGTAAAACTCGTGTGAAAAACAAACAACTCTTTATACGGGACTGATTGATACCGTGGGCTGGGGAGGGCAGAAAGTATCAGTCTGAGTGCTCAAGCAAGGAAGTTGGAACAGAATTTTACGAAATCAGTTATTTCTGCTGATAAACTGAAAGAAGTAGGCAAGCTCAGTTTCTACACGCTAAAAGGCTTGCTGGGCAGACGGGAAAAAGCTTATGATTACAGATACCAAAGACGAGCTGACATGCTGGCTTTTGTACAAGGACAGTCAGACCTGTCTAGAGCAGAGATGAGATAATTACATTTAGCTATTTTAATAAGCTAATTCTCATCATGCATAAATATAGCCTGATCAGTAATTAAACTGGGGCTGTACTATGAATTTGTGCAGTTTTTCTTTAAACAGGCTTAACTACATTTTGCTGCCTGTTCATTTCAGTCTCTCTTCATGTCACTGTGCCAAATGTAATACAATAACATTTCGGGAGACCAAGTGTGAACATACACACATCACATACAGCAATAAAGCATTGGTTCAGTGCTTACAGGTCACCCGGTGTCATTTCAGAAGCCTTCTGTCTCCAGCAGTGGCACAGATGTTGAAGAGAAAAGCTGCACCTTGTGGCTCAGCACAGAAAAAAGGCTCTCAAAACCAAAACAGTCTGTAATGACAATTAATGTGCAGTGTCACTGTTGATTAACAGCAATAAAATGCACAATGATTACACATCAGGGGAAGACAAGACTCCGAACTGCAGTTTTATCTTAATTTGGCTGAGCGTGAAAGGATAAATCAGTGAGATTTTAGGACAGGCTGATATGCTTTATGTGAGTGCTTGTGTGAAAGAAATAGTAAATAATATTGCCAAGAGCAGTAGCTTATCCTGTTGAAACTGGGAAGATTTCAAGAGATCTTAGAGGGTATTATTAATAGAGAGTGTTTAAGAAAAGAATAGTTTGGTCTTGGGAAAAATCTCAGAAAATACATGACTGTTCGTATTTTTTATCTTTTTGCTGGCTTTTGAATTATTTTTTGGTGGTTAGTAATGGAAAGTGAAAATATTTCACTTTATAATGGAAAATGAATATGCTCCTGTTAGGAAAAAGTTTCGACTATTCTGCAAGCTAGTTAAAATTGTCAGTGAAAGAAGAGCAACAGAAAACCAACAGGCCGGCAGGTTTCCTCTGTGCTGGTACAGAAACAGACAAAAATCATCAGTCATTGAAGTTGGGAAAGACCTTTAAGATCATTAAATTCAACCATTAACCCAACACAGCCAAGCCCACCACTAAACCGGGTCCCCAAGTGCCACACCCACGTATCTTTTAAATACCTCCAGGGATGGTGACTCAGCCACTTCCCTGGGCAGCCAGGGATCAGCAACCCTTTCTGTGAGAACATTTTTTCTTATATCTAAAGGTCCGTGGTGCAACTTGAAGCCATTTCCTCTTTTCCTGTCACTTGTTACTCAGGAGAAGAGACTGAGCCCCACCTGGCTACGCCCTCCTTTCAGGGAGTTGGAGAGAGTGAAAAGGTCATTCCTGAGCCTCCTTTTCTCCAGGTTAAACAACTCCGGCTCCCTCAGCTGCTCCTTGTAAGATTGGTGCTCTGTCACCATTCCTTGGGCACATCCTGACGCACAAACCATTTCTCAGCTTAAACAGAGCATTGGACTGGCTCAGAAACTCACCCTTATTCCACTATATTGGTAGTAAAAGCAGAATTTCTCATTTCTTTCTGGACTAGCTTTCATTTTTGTAAAGGTTCTGCACAACTTCCAAGTCCATTATTTTTCTTAATTGAAAGGCTTGTAATAATATATGGCATTAAAAGATAGGGGAAAAAACAATTCCATGGACCAGCGTCTGTAATGGCTTAAAAAAAAGGCTCAAAGCCCATCTTCCCTGAGTTTGGAAGGTTGTCCTAAAAAAATGAAACCATGGAAGACAGATGAGGCACTGACTGAAAGGAAGAGTAATTATTTAATAATAAATATCGCAGAAGACAGAGAGCCAGCTTTTCCCTGAACATCTTAGAAGTTTCTAGATATATCACCCCTGCCACGACATTTAGCTGGGGCAGAAGTACCTACTCCCACTCCATCATCTGGGAAACCTCATTAAGCCAAATTCTGGTCCTTGACACATTTCCAGCAGCTGTTCGAAGACCATATGGAGCCCTGCACGCAGCTCACAAGGCCTGAAGTTTTGCAAATGCTTTACCACAGTATAATAAAGATCTTGTAACAACTTGCATTTTGCAAGTGAGGAAATGGAGGCACAGACACTGTGGTCCCCTCCCACACTGCTTCAGAGGCAAAGATAAAACGTGCTTCGCGTCAGAGGCCACTCGTTCCGTCTTTAGATTGTGCTGTTGTTATTTGCAAATATTTATCCGTTTCACATTCCAAATGTGGGTGATAGTGAAGGCTGTAGTAACACGAATACAAATGTTTTTCATTTGTATTTCACTACACACTAGCAATGGCAAAACTTTTTTGCACTTCAGAGGCATCTTCAAGAGTAATGATCACCCTGGCATGGAGAAACCACCTAAGACATGTATCATGCTGAGGCTAGAGTGAGTTTTAACTTGTACATGCTGCCTGAGTGCTCACTTCCACACTGTGAGGAATTCCTCTGTGTGGAAAACATTCCTCGGACACGAATGATATAATCTGACACAAAATCGAGCAGAACAATGAATTGACTTGGCTGAAATGAATTTTAAAAATTGTGGTGGAAGTTTGCTGAACACTAGCGAACACCGTAAGCCAAATTCCTTATTCTGTATAATAAAGGTTTGGTAACAAAGCAGAATAAAAGTGAAATGTATCTTCATGCTTGTAGGATTGCAGGTAAGAAAGAGTGCACTAGAGTAAAAAAAAAAAAAAAAGGAATAAAATTACTTTAAGGGGAGAACCAGGATAAGGGATAAAACAAAGTTCAGAATTGGGATACACTATTGTAGGACTGAAGGAAGCTAAAGATAAAGCAGCTTCATGAAACCTGAAAATATAGAAAATACTTTTTCATAAAAATGCATCTCCACTGTCTATCTCATTATGCCCTTAGGAGGTGCTTATGTATATTGTCTGCACAGAACAGAGTGAAATTCATCTTTGGGGTGTTTTGCTACTTGTTGGGAAATCAAGAAAATGCTTGTAAAGAGAAGCTACTAAATGCATTTCTAACCCCCTGGGCTCAGCATTTTCTAGTGGCAATGACGAGCTTTTAGCTAAAAGTGCACAGAAAATTTCATGCTGGGAGCTAACAAATGTATGTGGGAAAGCAGCAACAAGATTCTGCTACTTTTCATCCCTGGTTCAGATCTATCCCACATGGCTGTTGGTCAAAAGCCTTTTCCTATCCAAATGCATCTGGAGATAAGCCAGGATACTGGAGACTCATGACAGCTTGTAGCTGCCTGCATCACCTCCTAACTGGATCTAACTGGGATTTGTGCTGTTGATTTGAGCATACGGTCACATGTTCTCTCCAGTTTGCTTGATGCAGCACGGTGTTTAAGCAAATGTATCTCCAGTAGGAGCAGCCACACAGAGCAATGGGATTATCACTGAGACCATGCCCAGCAGAGCTGTCTCTGTGTCCTGGCTCCACCCCTAGGTCCATCATCAGCCCAGCAGCAAGCCATTTTTTTCCAGCCTGAAGTCTCACTTGAGTTCTTGAAAAGCTTCTGTGGATGGTGATCAGGCCACCACTCTGATGGTGCTTAGTCTGTTGTGGAGATAAGACTGTGGCCCTGGCTCTGCAAGTTGGGTTGTGTGTGGCACTGGCATCCCAGGTTCGTGGGAACACAGATCTACCAGCACCTTCAAGCAGGGAAAGGTCCCATGCTGGTTTGTGAGTCAGAAGAAGATGCAGTACACAGTGATTTTAAATTGTTTGTGTTCACTGTGTTATAACAAACTCTGAGGCAGTAATTACTTCCCTAAGGTAATATAACTGCACTAACAGCATGAGAAATTTGATCTGCCCGTTTCCTGCTTTTGGCCACAGCTCATGAAATCACAACTATCCAATGCAGGGCCTGGATAAAAGGGCCATTCTCCTCTACCTGCACAGCTATTTTTGGTTCTTCACGGCTAATAAATAAAATAATCTTTGAGCCTGAAATTGGTCAGGAGTTCTTTTCCAACCAAATGGCAAGTGCTCCTCAAGCTCTTGGGGGGACAAGAGAAGTCAAAATAATTTTTGAATCACAAATGTGTGTTTGAAGTATTCGAAAATGAAACTTTGCTCCTGAAAAAACAGATACACAAATACTCTGAGTTTGATCCTATCCCTGGAGAAGCATTCATAGCCTCAGTGATTTCCATGGAGTTATGCCAAATTACACGAGCTGGATATTTGCTCTAGGCTGTTTTGCTATCACAAACAGCAGCTACATGATAAGGATCACAACATATTTCTGGAAGGGGGGCAAGTGTCACTGATAGACTGGTTGCAAAAACGTCATTCATTAATAAAAAGGTCACGAGTGACTGCAAGGGAGACAAACGAAGTATTTCACTTCTTTGGAGCGTCGTTTTGCAGTCCTGTTAATTGTACTTACCAAACATTTTCCTAACCTTTTCAAAGGTCTCTCTTCCTGCAATTTAAGGTCTGTGTTTGGGAACCCAGGTTAAAAAGAGCCTCCCCTTTCAGCCTCTAAGCCTGAGTACACACTGGGAAGGTGAGGACTAAAGTTGCAAGAGAAGAGGGAACCTGGGCGTTGGAAGGTGCCTCAGACCAAAGACCAGCGTGTGTAAAACGCAGGTCTGAGTACAGCAGCAGCACTGGTGTTCTAAAAAGTAGGTAATTACCTGCTCAGGTAATTACAGACTGCATTTCGAAGCAGCACACACTTAGCAGTGTGAGTTGTGTAGAGACTAAAAGCATGAAGTGTTACCCAATCCAGAGCACAGTAGCATCCTTAGAAAAAAGAACTCCAAAGAAAATTAAGGCAAAAGAGATGCGATCTCATAGCATCAAGCATGAAATGACTGAATACTTGCCTTCCTCAATCACTCCTACCTTAGGCAATGAAAGCAAGCTTACACTACAGGGTGAGAAGGAAAATTTATGAGAATTATGGAAATAAATCACAGTGTTTTATTTGTCCATGGTGTGCAGGAATTTACCAGAATCCAGAAAATTTTTTTTGTTCTTATTCCAAACACAAACAAAGAACGTGTCCTGAATTAGTGCGAACTTTTAAGTCTGTTTTTCCAAGATAAAGAGCTGTAGCATAAGTAAGAACACTCCAAAGTCCTACTTTAGGGGTCACAAAAACTGTCTAACTCCCTGATTTGGACAGCAGTAGAGGTGAAGGTCTCCCCTTCTTGCACAGTCCATAATCCAGAATGCAATTAAATTGTAAATCAATTGCAAAACACTGAAGATCTTATACCATGTAACTTTTCCCCCTCTTCCACCCAACTAATGTTAGTGAGCAAGTATGAATGGGTAGTACTACAGTCAACTAATGGTAGGGATAACCCCAAAGTATTTGTACAGTTTTTCCTGTTCCCTGTCTGACCTGCTCTGCTTTATGTCAGTGTCTACTTTAAGGGGTGGGATTTGTCTTTCTGTGCCGTGGTTTATGTAGTGTCACAAATGCTGATAGTGATCTCTTGCAGTGAAGGTTTCTGTTTGATCTCGCCAGTATAAGAACATGTGTGTTATTTTCATCAGGGCCTTTCCAGTCACTTGATTCATTTGGTTTGCACAAAGCAGGATTGTAGCTGGGCAGTGAGAAGGGGGTAGTTGTGTGTGCAGAGTAAGATTTAGCAATTCCTATATTTCCTGCAAGACAGAGGCTATTTTGAGTTTGGCTTTTTATGCTTCCTTTGGGGGAATAAAGGTATCTTGCCAAAGCAGAGGGCAATGGCATCTAATTTTCCCATCCAGTGCTTGTAAAATATTTATTAAGTAAACTTTTACCTTCTCCCTTCTTAATTCTCAAATAATTCTGTGACAGAGTAATCTCGTTCTGAGTGTAAATGTCGTTCCTCTCCCAGTCTGAGAAAACAAATGCCTTTGACAAAACAGCACATCTTCATTTTTCACAACAGAGTTGCTTTCCCACTGGTTGCTTAAAAAGCAAAACTAATGTTTTGCCTGTGGGAGCAATTTAAGATGAGATAAACTGTGGGTATTGGCCTCTCAAAGGTCATCCCAAGCTGACGTGATAACCATGTTCTGGTGGTTTATGAACTTTCCCGTAGCAGTATCCACAGAAATGGTTTAGATTTGCATCATCCAGTAGGATCATGTATCTGCACCACTGCCACAGGTGGGTATTCTCCTAAGTGGGCTCTGACTCATCTGCCATTTGCATTCCTGTAAGGAGGAAAATCCTTAGAGATGCAAATCAAAGGTATTAGTAGGAAGCAACTCATATTCATCTGCAAGAAGCAGGAGAAAAGTAGAAATCCCAGTGTTTTGAGATTACATCATCCCCCTCACAGGATCAGTTGAGCCTTATTTTGGGGCCATCGTTACTCCAAGGCTGTGGGACACCCTGTGAATGCAAATTGAGATGTCAAGTCCCATAAGAAGTCTCCTGTGGAGGAGATGTTGAGGGAGACTTAAGACTAGGGTTCTGTTTCAAATACCAAAGCCCAACACGCCCGCATGCTCACGTTCACGTGGGAATGAAGGGTCTGCAGTCTCCGTGTCCAGCCAGGGCTCCGTGAAGTTGCTTAAAGAGGGTCACCTGCTGCCACCTGGGACAGCCACAGGAGGCTGGCTGGTGTGAGACAGGACCTGTCAAAGACAGACCCATGCTTTTCTAAGTGGCTGCCAGAGCCACGTAAGGCACTATGGGGAATTTCTAGCACCGCTTCAAACCTGCACTCAGCCACCTGAACCAAGTCTCTCCACTGCTCCTTGTGCAGTCAGACAAGCAGCAAGCACAGCCCAGGAAGCAAGTGGCACTGGATACCAAAGAGCTGAGCCAACAGCACAGGTTCTCTTAATCAAAGCGTTTTCCAAGGCAGAAATTTCTCCGGCAGAAAATAATTTCCTCCCTGCACTTGACCTAGAGTGGGAACAGGGCATCTCTGTGCCCTTCTCTTTTCCTGTCTTCTTAAACTCTTAAACCTTCTCTGACACAGGAAAACCAGGAAAATATTCAAGTTCTTTGTGGGGAGAGTGAGTCCAGCTCAAGGTCTAGAAAACAATTTGATACCCTGAAATGTTGAACCGTGACAACTAGCCAGCCTGCTTGCCTGTCAATTCCTGCCCTTGGTTCTCTTTATCTTCCTCAGATATTCTCTTAGATATCATTGGAAGCTGTATTTGAATAGCAAAGACATTTTTGACATTACTCAGGAGGAACAGCATCATTATTCTAGTGCTTTACAGCCCCCAAGTGCTTCAGAACCTACAGGAGTGGTTGTTTGCTGTGCAACAGGTCCCTGGTGTCTAATCTTCCAAGTAAATACGTGACTCATTCATCCTACAGCAGTGTGGGACCATAAATATCAGGCATTTATTCACTCAGCAGAAGGCCATGTTCATGGGTAGCTGACAAACACAAGTCTCTGGACAGTAAACACTCAGGCCTGAAACAACCCCAGCCTGCAACCAGGAATTAGAAGCTTTGCTGTTCTGTGGAATTTCATGTTCCAAGGTGGACTGTGTGGTCAGTAGCTCAAGAGTAGTCCCCAATGAGAATTATGCTGCCTGACTTCCATAACAAAAATACATAACCGGTGTTAAATAAGCTTTGTTGTTGTTCATGTCTTAGTATACTTTTGAGGCCAAAAATATGTTCATTGTGTCCTGAACTGTTTCCAGTCAAAATACCCTTGACAGATTCTAATTAGTTCATTCAAAGGGGCAGTTTTAGCACAGTTTCCCACATACACTTCTACAGCAATTGTGTTCCATGGGGGCAGTAAAACCAAAGGGGGATTTTTGCACTGCAGCAACATTTGTCTGTTTATCTGTGCTCAAGGTTACCTGGGTGTTACATGTTCTTTCCTGGCAGAGAAGAATGAATTTAAATAGGAAAATACCAAGAATCTGTCAGGTGGAGGGCTGCATCATCCTGGAGTTTTTTTCTTAGCAAATCAAATTCAGTGATCTCAGCCCTAGCAGAGCAGAAAGAGCTCAAGAACACATACATGCTTCTTTGCACTCATTTAATTTCCACCTAAACGATGCACTGCTGTGAATATGCAAGTCAAATACAGCCTAGAGATACCTCTACAGAAGTACCACTAGAGACTCCAGCATTCCAGGTACAATGACAACTGCAGCATAAAAATCCTGCTAGTTCGCAAATTAATGGTAACTTTGGAAACCAAATTCTAACACAATATCTCTTCAGGGGACAGTCTGGAGGAGGAAAAGCATTTTAATTTGGCTTTGACAAGCTCACTTGTTTCCTCAGCCCCTTTTTTGCTAGCATCTACTTCAAACGTAGCACTTTGAGAGTGCTCTCACTCAAGTACGTGTCTGGGGATACATGGCACATTTCAAACTTTTAATCACAGCCACTGAACAGTGTTTTTCTTTACCAAATTTAGTGCTGCAAACAAGACAATTAAAATGCCAAGCTTCATCGGTTGCACTGGTTTTCTAGAACAGCCTCACACTCAGCTACGGCTTTGACAGGGATGTCTCCCTCCAGTCCTTGCTCTTTCCTCGCCCTGTTCAGATCCTAGGCTCAGTATTCAGAAGCAAAAGCTCTCAGCCTGAAAGACTTTATTAGTGCAATCCCTGGTGACATCCAGAGGGTGCAGTAGCTGTAGCTCTCCAGCAAGCCCTCAAGCTCTGCTGCTCAAAACAGGACGGTTCTCTGTTGTGGGAGCTGCCAGTCTTCCACTCCCCTGAGTAGCAGCACAGCAGCTTCTCCCTGTAACAAATTTCCTGCAGTGCAGCAACTTTCCAAGCTTCAGTTTCTAACTAGAGTATATAATTTAATGAGACCTGGAGCCCAAAGCAGGAGAAGCAACATCAAGCACGATGGGCAAAGAGTTCATCCTCCTCAAACCTTCCTGCACTGGGAGAGAAATAGCTACTTATTCCACAGTGGTTTTGTTCCAGGGCAAATGTTGTTCAATGGGTACATTGAACAGGTTTAGGGTCTAACATAAAAACTACTATAACAAAATTGTACTGCACAATAACTCATTCTCATCATAATTTCTACTGAACTCAAAATTGAGCTTTAAAAAATTCAGAGTGGGGCACTACAGAAAATTAGAGTTCACACCAGACTCCAGAGCGTGGGATAAATATTCAGTATGGATGGGAAATAAGAGAACATGTGATTATGAAGGGAAGGGTGAAATCTAGTCGCTTCTACATGTTTCTCTGAAGTTGCACTCTGAGAACATCACTTGCTGGAAAGATTAATAATGGGTAGTAGTACATGGTTCATGCCAGCCAGGGTTCACTGACCATTTTCCCCTCTACTTAGAGCCAGTGACATCTCTGACCTGCTCTTCCCAGGGCTTTCAAAACCCAGGCATGAAGCAGCCAGAATGGCCACTCCCTCCTTGTAACCTCTGTGGAGACAGCTGGAGAGCACAGAACGGCACCCAGAGCACTCTCAAGTTCTGGCACTGCTCTTCTGGGACTCATCACTGAGACCAATCCCATTAAATGTGTATTTTCTCTGGCATCCCAGAGCAGTGTCCTTTGCAACTCGTAGCTTAAAGAACCAGGAGTCAGTCTGGGACTTGGTGACCACTTAATTGTGTGTGGTCCCTTTTTCTGTGTTATCCATATGCACAGATATGAACCATGCACGCGACTCCAATTTTGCTAAAAATATAGATATATATAGCCAAACATGTATCAGAAATACCTAAGTAATTTTTCAGGTAAGGTACAGCTATAGAAAAAGATTCTTGCCACATCTAGACAGATCATTGCAGGCACACTATTATGAGCCTACTATTTGTACCCCACGTGCCCTCTGGATTTTTGGCATGCCCTTGCTGTCATGCACCTTGCATTGCTCGTTGCTTTAAGTGAATGCTGTTGATAACAGGGAGTGATTTGATGGCAAATTGAAGGAACGTTTAATCTAATCAATGCTTGCTTTGAACTCCTGCACTGTTAGGAGGGTTTGTCAGATTACAGTGTTTACACAGTGCAGCTGCTACTCCTGAGCCTGCACATTGTACTTTACTTAGGGCTGCTTGGAGGTGCCAGGAGAGCTCAGGGCTGTGGGTGCGTGTGCAGAAACATCTGGGTGCTTTTTTGCAACTTATCTCTGCTTGCATAACTAATTCCAGAATCCTAAGAGAACCTGCTGTGAGGGAAGTTCAGTATTTTTCTCCTGATCTCCCTCAAAGCCAGCCAGAACAGAAGCATGTGAAAGGACAAAGCAAGCGAGCAGAACTATTTCAAACTTCAAAAGAAGTGCTGAGCAATTTCAGTTTACAGAGAAGCTTGAAGTAACAGAGACAAATAGACAGATTAGTTTGAATGAAATCAGGATGGCATTCAAAGTAACTCTGAATGCTCTTTTCCCTCATAGAACTGTAATTAGTGAATGCAATATACTTCATATTTTATGAAAAAAAAATGCAGGAAATAAAATCATAACATTACTAAAATATTTAGCCTATGCAGTAAAATGTCACAAAGTAGCATTTCCTGATGGAGTCCAGAACTGGGGATTTCTTTTTATGTCAACTCTGCAGGGTGGCTTTCAGCAGGTTGTGCCATGTCCATATACCTCGTGTTTATCATAAAATGGTAAAATCTATTCTTCTAGTGAACAAGTCATCTTGCAGAACTGTGAGTGAAAACAAAACTAACAGCTCATACCAAGTATTTATGTCAACTTGCTTATAGAGCTGAAAACATCACATGGAGAAGAGCTACATGCAAGTCTCTAATTGTGACACATTAACTGGAAAGCAGGAAACATCAACTGCTTATCAGCAATAAACTGGCAGGACTGGCATAATATTTTGAGAGCTCTTGCAGGATTTAGGAACCCAAAATTTAGCTTATATAAAATCAAGGTAACAACAGAAGGAGGGCAATACAGACCCTAGGTAAGAAACTAAGAAAAGAGTAATGCCAAAAGGTATTTGGGAGTTGCACTGAAGTATCAACCAATCAAAAGCAGTAACATTATATGATTGTAAAACACAGCAGCATGCATTTGGGGTTTTTTGTGAATGAAAGTTTACATTGATGTAGAAAGACTGTAACAAAAATATGAAGCATAAGTGTTGTTTCAGTACTTAAAGCATAAATGCACTTATGCCAGGCTTTCTTTTATTAATGTCATGGCTTGTTGTAGGCAAAAATGGATGTAGTGGGAGAAACAGGACAATGAACAACAAAAAAAAAGACAGGGGCTCAGTGAGTGAATATGTAACCAAAAAAATTAAAGGATATGAATAATCAGAAAAACAGCAATACTAAGAAAAATTAAAGCTACTCTCTAAGTCTTACTCTCATAAAAACCTCTTTTTATAAAGGGAACACACCAAGAATTTTATTTATTTATTTACTTACTTTAGACTGTTCTAAATGCTATTAACTATAGAACAAACATCCCTGTGTTGTTTGTGGAAACCAAGTGAAAGAATGCAAAGCAAATATGCAAGTGAACTAATAACCAGTGTTTATTCAATTACTGTTTTGTGCAAACAAGCAGAGTGATTTAATATCAGTTTGTAAACATCTTACCCAAACTGCATCTCCAGTTGATCATCTGCATGCAAATCAGTTTAAAATAAACACATGCAAAAACAGGCCAAAATTCAAAGGAAAAAGCCCTCAAAAAATCAATAAGAAGGGATGGAAAATGATGAAGAAAATCAAGGAAAAGATAAAAGCAATTGTTCAAACTTTTTCTTGCTAAACAATGTTAGAAAACTGTCAGCCAGAGAAAGACAGACACAAAAAAAATCTACTCATCTTGTATAAACTCAGTTGTGAATTGATAATGAAAGATTTTAAACAAGGCTGTCTGCCAAGAAGAGAAGTGGAAGTCCCAGCTGTAATTAAATATATTGACTGCTCTTCCTCTGGAAGCAGCAGAGCCAAAGCTCCTCTTTGATGTCTCTCAAAACTTCCCCTTTTCTGTTGCTCTTCCAGTGAAGACCACCTGGCTGAATTTGGAAGCGAGTGGACTGGAGATTTTTAGGGCTGGCAGCTGTTTCATTCAGGTGTTTGCATGAGGGGGAAAAGGATCTGTTTGAGGAAAGAAGGGGCATCCCAGCTGAGGATCTCCTTTCCTGCCTGCCAGGGAACTCAGGGAGGCAAGAAGGGCAACAACTGCTCTCGGCTATCTCATCTCCTGTAGCAAGAGAGGTCCTTACAGTGCCCATTGCTGGGCTCACTCCTGTGAAGGAGGGTAAAACAGAGGAGGATCTGCTTCTCAAATACAGAGGTTATTAGCTTTGGTGAATAAACCATGTTAGCTGTGGATTTTAGTCAGGTATCCCCAGCAGTTAGAGCATGCGTGAAACCAAGGACATCCATCTTTTACTGAAACACTTGTATTGTTCCCGAGCCACTCCTCAGGCTTCTGAGTTTTTCTACCTAACAGATACTGCTTGAGCAACCATTCAGCTTTCCCACTAGGATACTCCAAGGATGGAGAATTTCTAGGATATGATGCAGTACCTTACATCTGGACAAAGCAGCTGAGTCATTTGTTTTGAGCACTTCCTTTCAGATACGTCCCCCTTACTCTGTCCTCTCTCCTGAGGTGCACACCCCCAGAAGCTGGTGCCATGCCAGCTGCTCCGATCCCAAGGGGAAGCTGCTGCCCCTGAAGATGCCCTTTACCATCTGGCCGTGGCCCTGGTGGCTGGGCTGGCCAGCTGAGGGATGCTGCAGGGTGCTTGCTTTGTCCCACAGCTCAGCAGGCAGCATCTCATGGAGGAATCTAGGCTCTTCTTTCCGATCTACCTTATTCTGGAAACCTTCCGAATGTTATTAGATTCTGTAAGAGCTGACCTTTAAAAGTCAGTGGTGCAATTAACCAATCTGGCCAGCTCTACACCAGCAGCTCAGCTGGCCTAGGAGAGGCAGGAACCAGACAGTTCACTTCTGACTAATGTCATTACAGAAGGACAGGAGGTGGACCCAGACACTCTAATTAAACGGCAGCAGATCTGCTCAGCAGGCTGTTATGATTGAGTGCAAAGCAGAGAGACCATGCAAGACATGACAGAATCCCTGGGCTTCGTGTAGTTCTGTGCCACAGCCATTTCTGTGGCATTTGTTGGCAGTAATCTCTCATACAACTGGCAAAAGAAAGGGAAGGAAGGTATCCAAAGAAATGGGGGTCCATCACTGCCAATGCTCTGGTCTGGAGGCTTCTGTCCTAACTCACCTTATCAAAACTAATGCATAAAAGCCCTCCCAGAATGGAAGAAAAGGTGGTGTGGGCGAGGGGATTGCCTTCACTATGTGTGTGAGACTCCCTGCTCTGCCTTCCTTTGCATGTCAGAAATAGCCCTGTGTGCAGTTAGAGCCCCTGAAGATCAGAGGAGTCATTTACTCAAGTCTGACTCGGTGTTTCCTTGTTGTAGGTCAAGAGCCTCTGGCCAGTGCTAAATGGTCACTTCTCTCTCTCCCTGTCCCATCTACTTTAGATATGGGCTTAAACAGCAAAATAGGAATCCTGCAGAAAGGTGAACCTTGTGACTCTCTTGGACGTTTTTTGCTTTTCCTGGCGTGTCAGATGGCTGGAATTTTGGACTGCATTTGTCAGTGTTTGCTGTCCTTTCCACTGGGGTTCTACTGACATTTCTTGCTTCTTTCTCCTGCTCACAGTCAATTGCCTCTGGTTCCATGCAGGCCTTTGCTGTTAACAAATGAGAAAGCTCAGACTTAAAATTAACTATTTCTTACTTGCATCAAATAGGGCAGGCCTAAATTTGGCCTCTGTTTAGACTGGTAAACTATTCACTCTGCAGCACAAAAACAAGTCAAAGCTGGTGGTTGCTGATTGTTTTGGCCCCTCACTGCTCTCATCTCTTACGCAGAGAAGCAGAGAAGTTTTCTCAACAGTTGCCTTTGAAAGAACCACCTTAACCTTCCTACAGGATGCATTCTCAAGGAACCCAAATATCCTTAACATTATTGAAAGCTGAATATATTCTTAAATGTGGGCATGAACCCCTTGCAATTCTTTACCCCAGGGACAGAGATGGGGTCCTCCAAGTTATGATCCATTGCAGGAACCTAATCTATCAACAAGGCAAAAAAAAATCATGGAGAAATTATCCTTGTGAGGCTAAAACCACCTGTAGCAAATAGATCCCTAACCCATCTTAGATATTAGCCTAAGTTTTCTTCCCAGTTTTCTTGCATTTAGCTGACTGTGCAGGTGGCCAAACACATGTTTCATGTCTGTTCAATAAGATGGTTGCAAAGCTTGGGCACAAATTTATTTAGGTTGAAGAATCTTGTTCAAAATCTTTTGAAACTTCATAATGATTTCTCACCTAAGAGTGCATCTGTTACTTGTCTTTATTTGGATACTGCCAGTAGAATTTGCAGCTGAAAAATATACTTTTTCACTTGCAGAAAAACATTGTTAGCAGGATTACCTCTGAGGAAATTCAAACCTCTAGACACTTTTCTACTTGCTCCTGATTTATTTGTGGTTTTCACATCTGCTTTTCTGTCCTATATAACATACTCTTGTTCATCCAGTTCCATATTTGTGCACAAAACTTCTAATTATTTTAAGTGGAAGCTACAGGCATGATTACATGTATTGCAATAAAATCTACAATGAAAGTCTAGACTGGCATAGATGCAGTCGACCTTGCAAAGCTAGTAGGGAGTGTACCTCTTCTTGGAAATAATAAAAATGACAGAAACTTCAAGGTGTAAACAGAGATTGAGGGCCAACATTTTTACTATATGTATGTCTCTAGAGCTGCAAAAAAGTGCCAGGAAAATTGGTGCTTCTGGAAAATCTGATTAAGTCCCTAGCTGCATCTGAAAATCTTCAGTATGTTTACGTTTATGATGAGAATCTTCAACTGAAGCTAATGTTGGAATTGGGCCTTTGAAAAAAACCTGACCTCACTGAAGCAATAGAGAAATCTTTCAAATGCCTTTTAATAATTTCCTAATCTTTTAACTTGGTGTCATCCAAAATTTTGACAACTATAGACCGAAAGGTGTTGTAGGAGTTTGCTCAGATTGGGCTTTTGGAGACAAATATACTTTATGATCGTACAGAGCAGTGGAAAGATCATTTTGCCAGGAATAGGTAGAAAAGGCCCATGGTCTGTGCAGCTCTGCACCAATATCAACCCTCTTTTTATGATTACTGACCAAAGGAGGGAAAAAAACCCTCATAAAGGCATCAATTCAAGTCCTCTTGGAGAGAAACGTAAGAAAGTTTATCTGCTACATAATCTTTTCAAATGGAATGAAAGTAAATTTAATTTGACTAATCTACAGTCATAGCCTTGTTCTCTGTGTGGGTAGATCACAGCTGACTTGCCTGTATTGGAGAATCAAGACTCACATACAGAAATCCAAAGACCAGTGGGAAATATGGCCAACACTATTTGGATGAGTAAGGGGAGAGAAAGGATATGAGAACATCATTACTAAGAATTGGCTCAAACCTTAGCAGAAAAGTTTCCGTATTTTTTTGTCTAAAGATCCTTACGGTGGAAAAAGAAGGTCCTTCCTAAAAGGGCAGAAGAAATATAGATGAAGCACAGTAAAGGGGAAGCTTGCCATGAAAGTTAACCTAAATTTGAAGTATTTCAGGTTTTCTTTCACAAAATGGGAGGGGTCACTGAGAGGGAAATAGCCTGAAATGGCAACATTTTCATGGAAAAAGTTCCAATCAAATCCCTACTGGCAAGGGCAGTAGAATCCGTAACAAAAGTCACTTTTCTTTACATACTTCTTCTGCTTCCCTCATAGAACTTTGAGCACCCTGTCTTGTCCCCTTCTCCCCAGGCTGTGATTTCACTATGCCAGTGTTTTTACCATGACCCCTTTGGCACAGGGCCCTGGGTGCCACTGTGGATTCATTAATTGCCGGCTGTGGTTTACAGCACGTCCATCTGCCATTCATCAGACACTCTGGCCACAGCCTGTGGCAAGTGAGCTTCAGTCTGGCAGGGCAAAAACCAGCTGAATCTACTCCTAGCCAGCAGCTATTGTCCACGTTTCCTTAGCTGTGTGTCCATGGATGTCTGTGGGATGTTTTACTCCTCTGTAAGCTATGTGCTTGCTTTAGTAATTAGCCTGAAGATCTGCTGGAATGAATAGATGGGGGCTTTGGCTTAGTGAGGAAGGCATGGAGAGGCAGGTAAGCACCTGGAGTGATGCCTCTGACCAAAACTGGACACTTGTAAAGGATCTGCTTCCAAGGGATCTGCCAGTACAATCTGCAGCAAGTGCCTGAGCCCTCCAGCAGTTACTGGTGAGTGGCTGGGATATTCCCCACCAGCATCCAGACAGTTGTGGAAGGCTCAGACAAAGCAGGAGAGCAATTAAAGATTAGGGAGAAAAAGTAGCCAGACACTTTTTGAGGAGTTCTCTATGCAAAAAGTCAAAATTTGGCCTAGAAGTCCTTTTCCCAATGATTTTTGGAGTGCTGTAGTTTAGCCAGGTTTCAAAGACCAGGAGGCAGCCTATGCACACAAGAGCTGTGGACACATAGCAGTTGTACTTTAATTTACATGCACTTTAATTTACATACATGATTTTCCAGGCACAGGCAAGCTTTTCTGAGCCATGAATGGCATAGGAAGCACTTGAAAAATTAATGAAATATTTGCAAGAAGACATTGGAGAGATGAGAAGCTCTCTCTTTAGGGAGACCACTCTACGGTTTTCAGGAGCTTAAGCTAAGCCTCCTTGTTTTTAGCTATTGCAGGCACGGGGATTTCAGTCTTAACTTCTTTCTTGTAGGGTTGGCTCTGCTGCCCGTATCAGTTTGAGAGCATCACTTCTCTCATTGTACCTCAACAACTCCCTGGGGCAGGAGCTTCAACCTACACAAAGAAAGGACAAGCTTTGATGACTCCAGTTGGTTGTGCCTTAGGCTGCGTTAAAGGAAAGAGGAATTCAGAGGGAAAGTCATCCCAGAAATATACCCAGCTGCATTGAGCAATGGCAGGGCACTTCCCAGCTGTTGAACAATTTAACAGCCCAATCCAAAATAGCCTCCTGATGCATGTTTCTCTAGGAATAATTTCAGCGGCATGTGAGTTCTCTTCCCTTGCATTGTCAGCTTGATTTCCAGGAATGTTTTTCTTTTTTTCCAGCCAACAGCTCTCTGTCTCAGTGGCTTATCTGATAATAGCTTGCAATGGGCCTGCTGCTTCTCTGCCTTCCTAAACACACAGTCCTGGCCGTCTTATCTGCTCTAGCAATGAGTGACATCTCTTTATATGTTGTACTTTATCTAATTAAAATGAGAGTACATTGTTTATCGCTTTCCTGGCCAGACCATGCTCATTCCTTTAGAGCAGTGAATTATTCAGCTCTTCTTGCTGCTTCTCTTGGGCTAAACCCTGAAGAATGGGAGGGAAGGGAGTTCAGAGAATGGGGTGGAATAACAAAATTCCTTCTTGAGCTCCGATCTCGATCTCGATAACGGTGGTGAGAGCAGGAGTTGCTGCCTTGACTGCTCATCCTCCAGGACAACAGGTGGAGCAGATAGAGGGGAGCACGACAGAGCAATGCTGCTGGGGGGCACAGGAACAGGATTGCTGGGTTTTATTGTTCCCCCTAGGGCTCCAGGTACTGAGGCTTCATCATATCTGCCCTAGGTGGATGAGCAGGAGGTGCCTCAGCCCTCCCAGGTGCTCTTCCATCTAAACAAAAAGCCTCCAGGGCAGGACCCTACCTGTAAGTAGAGCTTAAAGACCATATCTCTTCTTCTGTATGAAACCAAAACAGTAAAGAGGGGGTTTAAGACTACTTTAAAAAATGACCCTTGCTCCCGTAAAAAAGGTAAGCCAAGCTTTCAACTCAGCTGGAGCTGAAGAGTTCACCCCCCACAGCAGAGTCATTTGTGACCACAAGGCTCATCTTTATCTTCTGGGGAGGCTGTGCTGGGATCCATCAAGAAAGTTAAAAATGCCATCTAAATTTGCTTCCTCTTTTAAAAGCAGTAAGGAACCAGGAGTTATAGACTGTGCTTGCAGTCTGTAAACAGCTTCTGGAGGCACATTTGTGAAAGCATTGTTTCGGCATCCAAGTGCTATTTATATTTCTAAATCACTTCTGCTTTGTCAGCATCAGTCTATCTGCAGTGATAATCCATTTATCCCAGCAGCAATAGCATTACACACAAGTTCCAGATGAAACTAAAAAAATGGGCAGGGAAACTAAAGGCCAAAATTTTCAACAGCTGCTTGGGGACTGGAAGAGGATGACAGGCTGCAAAAAAAATTTCTAGAAATGCTCTAGTGTGAGAGAAACCACCAGGTGCAGCAACAACAAACCAAATAACAACAAAACCAATGAAAAACAAACAAACAAACAAGAACCAATCAAACAAAAACCCACAACAAACCATTTGTGGGGAAAGAGCATCTTTTGAATCAGGAGGATTTCATCGATTCCACGCAGAGTCCATCCCCACACACAAGTGAAGCTGGGTGGGTGTACTTGGAGAGCCACAGACTGGGGAGTGACAAGAGACTTGGTGGGCAGGAATGAACAGGATTACACTGGGAAAGGGTATCCTTTCAGCCCAACACCGTTTAAATACTATTAGACATCATGCTGGCTACCTCTCTGTTCTGCCAGGCACACCAATAGTGCTGAAAAGGTAATCACCCATTATTCTGGGCAAAGCCAAACCTAAAGCATGGTGAAGCAAGGAATGTAAACTTCCTCTTGGACTGGTTCCCTAGTCACTGCATCAGCTTTCATTATGAGCAGTTGGAGGTTCTCTTCCTTGTCAAATTGCAGGGTCCCAGGGCTCTGTTTCCTCATGTCTTGTACGATGTCATCGTGAGCAGCCAAGCAAACACCGATCACTGCACTCAGTCTATGGCACTCTGCAGGGCAGTAACAGGAGAAATAAATGCATTCTGTTCTGTTCAAATGCTGCCAGAGGAAAGTGGAATTGTTTATATGCTCTCTGCTCACTCTGACAAGAGCATGGGGTGAAGCTGAGGAAGTGTTCTTAAAGCATTAGAAATAAAACTTTGCCGTCAGAGGTTTATCACACTGGCCTGAGAAAATAATAGAAGCAAATATCATCATAATTGCAAAGAGCTGAAGGATCTTTGAGCCCCTGACACTGTTACCCGCTGTGGTGGCGTGTACCTACCAAGCTTCAGGACAGAGGGGAGGATTCTTGAAGGGAAAGATGACACAATCCCCTTGCAAAACTGCTGTGGGATCTTTAAAGTCCCCCTAGAACAAACAGGAACTTGGTGTTTTCAGCCTCATGTAAAAGGAATGAAGAAAATCCCATCACTAAGGTCTCTTCAGACTGGATAAACCACTGAATGAGATAATGACTGAGAGAGCCCTGAATATATGACTTGTTATGTTTCTTATCTGTGTAGTTTCTATGGACAAGAGAATCTCACACAGATAGCTCCTCAGACTTTTGGGGTATAACTCATTATTCAGCATGGATAAATGTAGGAAAGCTCCCTCTTAATGCAGACTTTTAACTAAGTGCAGCTGATTACTCAGCTGAGACCAGAGGAGCAGTCCCTGTAGCTCTTGCACTCTGGGGAGGCAGGGCCAGGTCTCCTGGCAGCTGTGATGAACATCATAAACTAAGTTATGTTAATGCTCCAAGTTTCAGACTTGAGATAAGTCCGAAGTTTTACGACATCCATTATCTACTACTGTGTCTTTTACTTTGTTTGAAGACATGCAGTGTTTATTAGCTGAATGCCCTTAAGCATTGAAAATGAAAGCAGAAATTTACCATTTAAATTTAGATCATGCTTCCCCCCTGCCACACACACACACATAATTTTAAAGTTTACTCTGAACAGTTCCCAGGATTGTGTGTCCAGATTCCAAGCAGAAGGCTAATAATAACCCCTGCATTATTATAGGCACTAAATGGGTGCTCATAAAACTCCAGCTGCAGCCAGAGATAGGAGAAGATAGTTGTTTATCAAAACAATGAATTAATTTAAATTCATTTAGTGCTGTCACTAGCACTGGGAACCAAGCACAGCACTCTGTAGTGTACTGACTGGACCACTTAACCATATTTATCTTTGCCCATTATAACATGGTCTTATAGGAAATCACTGCTTCCAGGGTCTGGGATTAATTAATCTTCCTCCTGACAGAGGTTGTATGGGATGAGCAGTGATGTGAGACCAGGCAGATCACCAGTTAGGCTTCAGATGTAAACAGGCCTTGGTCACTGGTGATTTATGAAGAGTTGCTCTCCACCCACGCCTGTTCTTCCATCCTGCTCCACAGAAGAAAAGAAGTGATGCTGGGGGTGATACTCTTAGATACCATTAGGTAGCTACCAATTCCATCTCCCTTAAGGTCACTGTTCTGCCTCTAGGAATGATCATCTCTACAGCCTGTTAGGAAACCTTTATTCAGACTGAGCTTTTGTCTTCAGCTCATCATTTCTACACTTTGCAACGTATTTCTTTTTATTGTGAAAAAGATGTGGTCCGTAGTGTTTACCTTCCATTTTACTTCAGTTGTCGATCATAGGTTTTCTATCATTCACTTTTATCATCCTTCAGCATTGCAAACCCTACTGTGGAAATACCTCTTAAAGAGCTTCTCTGCTCCTCCTGCTGTCTCTTAATCCTCCAAGTGTAATGGCAAAGCTGTTTGCTCTAAAAAAAGAAGATTAAATTGCTGGTACAAACAAAAGTTCGAGATTCCAGGTGGCAAGCAAATAACAGGAGCAGGTGTCTTTACAACACAGAGAAAAGGAGGGAGGGTTAAAAAAAAAAGAGCATAGCTAAAAGATGAGAACAGCCATCAGGACACTTGCCAGCACTGTCCATGAGATGCTGGAGGCAGCTGGAAGATCACACATTGTACTGCTAGTAAATAGTCACACAAGCCTGAGAACTGTCATGGCTTATGTCACTGTTTGATACCTCTGTTGTCACGTGCATTTCTCCATTCATTCCTCCGGGAATGTCTCCAGGTGTCTGGTTCAGGTACTCGGCAATGGGTCCCTCAGAAAAAAAAAACAATTCCTTACCTTCTTCCTGAAATTCCAGGTAGCTGATTTTGAAAAAGATGGGTCCCCATAAATATTGTGTTGTGCACTGTGTTAAAAAGATGTAACATTTATCAAGGCTTATGTCCCCAGGCTCATAAAAAAAAGAGGATCATTGAAATTCCATGAGTCAGTTTTCAGTGTATTCTGTTGCCTTAACTCCTCATCTTCCTGTGACACAGGCACCTTCCAGGCATGCATCTATTGACTGATTTGTGGCACATCAATCAATAGGGCTGGTACAGACTTCTAGTGTTCACCTAAGCTCTTTTGCCAAAGAAAGGAGGACATGTGATCTTTCAAGATCTTCCTGAATATCCTACTCTGGCTGGATTGTAATCGCACTGCAAAGCTTTTCCAGGTTGTCTGAGATTTCCATGGAGCCAAATCCAGAAAGCCAAGGTGTGCATGCAGAAGAAATGAAGTTTATCACAGAAAAGGCCAGGGAATGGTTTGTTTTTAATTTGATGCAAGCTGGAGTCTCATTTGATATAGTATACATAACTTACAATAAGAAAATTTTTATAGTCAGGTTGAGAAGAGAGTGACAGCTAGTCTGTTCAGACTCTGACCACACAGAAACACTCAGTGCTGTCTACCAGCATGAAACATGGAGCTCTGTGTCCCTTTATGCCATTTCTTGTTGCCATTTGACTTAGTGAATCAGTAGCAGAGCAAGGCACTTTGACAGAGGTGCTTTTTCTGTTGTGAAGATTACAAGTACAGGCAGTGATTCAGCATTGATGCTCAGCGTGCTGGCTGCCCTCTCATTCAGGCTGACTCGCTAGAGCCTGATAAAACTGTATTTTTAAGCATTTAGAGTTACTCTAAGCCTTCAGCCTAGTAGCAAAGAGTAAGTTGTGCCTTTGCAGAGTGCCTTTGTCATACTGGAACGTACCATGTGAAGCAAAATGTCTTTTGCTCCTGGCCAGAACAGAAGTCAGGAGGAAGTTGAAACACCAGCCAGCCCTCAGAACTATCAAATACTAACCCCAACAGCAGGCAGGTTCCTTGAGTTCCTTAGGAACAGCCTCCCCCTCAGGCAGGGCCAGGGTTTATGGCCAGGTTGCTGCTGGCAGCCAGGATGTTCTCACAGAACAGCTGGGCCCTGCAGACCGGTCCCTGCCCTGGCCACGGTCTCACACAGAACTCTCTTTAAACTATGTTGGAAAAACTTCTTCATTTCCTTCGAGCATGAGACCGTGCCCCATCTCCTACTCCCTGGGAAAGTGGTCTGCAAGCCTCCCAGGACATGTGGACCTTCTCTAATAAGGCAACTTCACTTCTCTCCCCTTTCTTCCAGTTTTTTCTATTCATCTCTTGGCTTCTGAGCATGGGAGCGGGAAGAGAGCAGGGATCAGACCAAAGGCTGGAGGAGAGCCTTAAAAAACCCCCAAAAAACCCCACTCTCTCACAAAAAAAAAAAAAAAAAAAAAAAAAAAAAATTACAACCAGCAGCAATATCACCACCAATAACAAAAAATCAACAACAAAACAAAAATCCCCACTTCAGCACTGGCCATGTGTGTATGGCCACTCCTTCTGGTGCTCACGTGTGGTCCTCCCTTTGCACTGGCAGGGGATGAGGCAGCAGCTCCACACCATCCAAGGAGCAATTCAAGGCATCTCCAAAATACCCAGATGATCCTTTCCTTCAGGAGTGTCACTCAAGTGTCTCGTGTTGCCTACACCTTGTTTCAGGCTCAGCTCTGACAGGGTAAAATCAAGTTTGAACCCTTTTGGCCCACAGGAATGAGCTGAAGATGAGGAGCTGGTGCAGGCTACAGCAAAGAAAGTGTGCCTTTGCCTTCTCTCTGTAGCAGTGACGCCTGGATAAAAGGATCCAATGAATCCCCCAGATTTCTCCAGTGTAATACAAAACAGCACTGAATGAAAGAATAAGCAGAGGCTAGTAAAGCTGGGTTGGTTTGTTTTAAATATGCAATTCCTAAATTGCAAGTTCTTTGAGGGCAAACAGTGAGGTGTTGAGTCATTTCCTTTGAAAATCAAAAACCCTAACTTCCTTGCAAAAAATGGCCTTTCTGTTCAAAGTACATTTACCAACAAAAATTCATTCATGCAAAAATGCTTTCACAATAACCAGATCATCCTGCCATTGAAACCATTCTAGAATTCCCTCCTGTATCTCCTTTCTTTCTTTTTCCTTTTTAAAGATGACAAACTAATTTGACCATAAAAACAGAGTGGGATGTTTTCTAAATTCAACACTGGAAGAAATGTAAGGAAAAGAGAACACAAAAAAGTTACAGCCACTGAAAATTTTGACATCTTGCCACTGTCTTATTGAAGTGCTGGATTTTTAAAGAAAAAAGCTTTCCACCCCTTCTTTCTTTTTTTTTCCCCCCTCTCAGATAAATCTAACTTTTTTATCTTTCATCTTGAGATGGAGGGTTGGGTTAGTGTCCAAGTTTTGTACTGAGAATCCTCTTCTACTTTCCTCTGCCCAGTGTCTTTCAAAAGAGCATGGAAATCCAAACCTTACCTGTGGCAGTTTTCTGGAAAAGCCACAGTTGTTCCCGTGAGATTTCATCCCTGAGGTTTCCCCTACAACGCCATCACAAATATACTCTGTCTCAGACACACAAACATGTGGAGGTGTTACCATTAACTGTGTTTTGGAAAACCAGATGTGTTAGTAATAGCACACCAGAAAGTTCAGGCTTCACAAAAGGGGCGACAGAACAAGTTATACAATGAAGTCAGGAGAGAGAAATGATACAAGTGTGTTCCTAAAATGATCAAAACCATTAGACACACCAGTGTGATAATTTATCTTTCACATGAGAGGAGACCTGTGCAATAAAGAACTTTATACTGAAATTACATGTTATGGAACGGGGTAACGTAATGTAAATTAAGCCTCCTGCTTAAGCTCCATGTGCAGCAACCATTGTAAAAACATGCCTTGAGCACTGAAAGCAATGGGCAGAACATTACTACAAAAATCCTCCAGCTCAGTGGGGATGGGATGAATGACCGCTAATCAATAAAAAAATGAGAGTGAACTATCCAGGTGAGCATACAAAGAAGTCCAGCCTGCTGTTAAGACAGTCAAGATAAATATGTAAATACACCGTGCCATGGAGCGTGCCAGAATTTCAGATGAGCTCCTTGAAACAGGTTACTTTTCCCCAGGCTCTTCCCACTCAGAAGTTCCTAAAATCACCTATTTCCCACAGCAGCAAAATGCAATTACCTCTGGGATGGACTGAAATTGCTGCTAACAAAAGAAATACTCCCGAAAACCTTGTAGTAGAAATTGAGAAGTGACAGTGACATGAAATACCCTGACATTTAGTCAGGCCAGAGTATGAATAACCTGATGGAGGCTGCTAAAAACCACAGCTGAGCAGGACTATGATCTCTGTCTCTTCCACAGTAGGATCTTGATCTTTCCAAACAACTTGTGGAAAGAAGGTCAGTTGTTGATATCTAATTGAACAACCTACTGAATTATTACCTGAAACAGCCTTTGGAGTCCTACTGCACTCACATTCTGCATGTAAAATACTATTTACTGTAAAGATAAATCCAGTATATAGCACTTAATATTGTACATCTGAAAATAGATTAGTGGTTTTGAAATACTTGAACATGGAATGTTGGTTTCCACCATGATCCTGCTGTGGGAATTGAGACAGATATTTGAGACAGGTATTACAGTCCCTTTATGTTCCACCAGAACAAAAAGACATTTTTGGTGCTCACATTTGAATGCACAGAACTGAAGCCCTTACCATTACCACTGAAGAAAAAGGCTTACATTACACAGTGAAACCTCCTGAAAGGCAAAAGCAACACGTTCCATCCCACAGCTGTTCAATCCTGGTCTGTATTTACTGTAGCAGAGTATATATACACCTATATATATACACACACTGTTATATTTAAATTGCTCTGTGGTGTATATAAGAATATATACATTTGGTATTTATATTTAATTGATCTTCATATATAAAAGTACATATACTTTTTAAACTTATATTGGCAGTCAGTGGAGGACCTCCCTGTGCTGTTAAAGAAAAACTATAAAATCATAAACAGTAATTTTTCTGAACAGCTCACTGCTTAAGACAGTGACTTAAATATGCCTAAAACATGCATAGTTTGAAACAGCAAGGCAGTGTAAAACAAAACATTTTTATACTTTATTGAGTTCCCCCTTATTTTTCTCTCTGATCTTGCTTTGCTCCATCAGATTTACTGTAGGAAACATCTAGTCTACTGCATCAGGTCCCAGCATCAGAAGTGACCACAGTGAGCAAACCAAGAGAGGAGGCAAAGGCAGAGAGCTGCTCCTGTGGATGTCTCACTCAGTCCTCACATCCCCACACCACTGAATTGCCAGAGATCCTGTAAGAGCTGAGTCAAACCCGGGCTCATGGATGCAGAGCAAGGGGCACTGAGTGCCCGTTTACATCCCTGATGGATCAGGATCAGAAAAGGACTCTGCATTATAAGTTCACACCTTCTCCACACATAGACACCCCCACAAGACTTTCACAAGCAAATTAAATTCTCATGGTTTTGCCTTTAAAACAAACCATTATTTCCCAAAGATGGACATAGAGCTGTTTGAGGAGGCAGAACATCACCTGCCAGAATGCAGCAGCACTGCCCTCCTGCAGACTGGAACTCACCACATCTTCCTGGGGGACTGAAATTCCAATACATAAAGGGCCTCTGAGAAGGTGAATGGGGGATGAACTCTCTAACAAAAATACAGCTTTTAAGAAAAAGTGAAATATTTCATTTCTGAAACTGCCTTTTGATCATTATAACCTTTGGTTTTAACCACTCTGGTGTCTCCTGCCAAGTGTGGTTTACTGATGACACATCATCATGGCACCAGGAATGGACTTGTTGATAAGTTAAATAATGGGACTACTTTCAGACCATTTTTATAGCTGAAAATTCTCATGGCATAAAAGAGTCATCATACAGTTATTTCACTGTGGAAAACTGTTATTTTTCTTAGAATAACTTTGAACTCTGTAACTTTTTGGGAAGGGGGTTGTTTTTCAAATAAAACCCGGCTTCCTTTCTTCCCCAAAAAACTCAGCTTGTATTAGCTGGAATGATACCAAATCCACAAAGATATGTATTCAGACAGATTGTAAATTTAGCTAGAGCATTTATATGTTACTAAATCCAAACAAAGATCTAAAGCAAGATGCAAAATATCACACACACACAAAAAAAAAATCTCCAAAAGATATGGACTGGGATTTTTAAAGCTGAGCAAGGGACTCAGCCACGCAAGTTCGAAAGAAATTGATTAATTATGTGGTTGATAATCTTGGTTTATATGCCAAGTTAAATCCTGATATAACTTCATTGTCTTCAGTGGAGTTGCACTGCAAATGTAGTTGACAGATAGTCATGATTCTTCTCCAAGAATAACTTCTAAGGCAGAAGTTTTAAACATGAGTGAATGAAAGTCCTGTGCCAAGTTCTACCCTAATTTATACCCTGTACAAAACAGCTGACTTGGAAGCGAGGGTGTCAGGAAAGGCAGAAGGAGACAGGAGTCTGTTCTTGCTTCTCTGGGACGTTACATCAGTTCCCTTCAGGGATGGTCATGTCTCTGAAAAGCACAGCGGGAATCCACAGAGCAGTTTGGTGGAGATTCTTTCCTTCCAAGCCTGCAAGCTCTTCTATTTCACAAGCAGTAAGTGTCCAGGGAAGAGCCTGGACTAGTCTCAGTGGAGGGCCATGAAATTCACTCCTATTAACTACTGTATCAGACTCTTGGCTGCTTCAAAATGAATTTGAGGATGAGCACTGGAAATGGCCATTTTAATATGAATATTGGAATTAGTCACTTACTGTAATCAGAAAATAATGTGTTTCAGACAGTCTCAGCCTCAATGTCATTTTGAATCAAAACCCAGCATTTGGATTGGGTTTTTTTCAGTCTCTTGGCCTATTTTTGGCTCATTATTAGCATTAGAGTTAAGCATGTCTAAGTAAAACTGACTGGTCAAATAGTACACACAGCTTTGCTCAGGTGAGAGGGAATTAATGCCCATCTCAACTCATCTTTTATGCAACATTACTAAGGCCGTGGGGGAATTCAATTGCTTTGCCCAAAGCATCATTTAAGCCAGCAGCAGAAATCTGACTGCTACAGCTCTAAGTGTGGTGAATTGCTGATGTCCTCGCTCCTGATTCTTCTGCTGGCAGAGTTATTTTACAGAAAAGTGATGTCATCTGGCAGTGAGTGAGCTCAACATAAACAGTGTGGCTCCACAGTAATACCCCTGCTCTGGGGGATCATTGCTGGGGCAGGAGGCACAAGCCAGCAAGTTGGTCTCCAGACTGACAGCCCAAGCACTTGGATGCCCTTCCCAGCTCTTCCCTCATCGTCTATTTTCAGTCAGATCAGGCAGCAAAGTCACATACATTGTTTTAATATTCAGCTGGATGTCAGAGGCCCATCTGCTAAGCACCCCTAATGAGGCAAAAGTGAAGACATTTCCCATCCAGCATAGTCTGCAATACTTATAAACAGAACAGACTCTGGATCAAGAGCATCTCACGTTCCCCATCTGTGCAATGCAGCTAGCTGCTAATCTTGAGCCTCATAAAAATGTGTGGAAGTGAAAAGCTTTTAGGATGGGCTGTGACCACTGCCATGAAAGAGAGCAGAAGTATTTTGGAGGAATTGTCTGGGTCAGAAGCAGGGAGGCTGAGCAGAGCCAGCCTTGGAGGAGCAGCAGTTCTGCCCAGCCCCAAGAGCACGTGGCTCTGAAGCTGATAGTTCCCCACTCACTGGGGTTGTGCTAAGGGGGTATTTTCTTCCCTTCACTGAGTCCAAAGAAAAGTAAAATACTTACAAAAATGCTTTATTGGCAGCAGTGCCTAGCAAGTGGCTCACTGTGCTTTCTGTGCTCCCCACTGAGATCTGCCAGCAGAGAGACTAATTGCCATCTGACTCTGTGCATGGCAGCCACCTCCCACCCTTCCTTTCTTTAGCTCAGCTCCCTCCTAAACATGTAATTATTTATGGATCTGCATGTGCTGGAGGTAAATACAGCCTAGCTTTCCCCTTCTCACCAGAGCTTACACCTGTGATCTCTTAATTCCTCCCCTCTGCAGCACTGCACACCTGAACCATTTTATCCTGTGTACATAACCGTGGGTTTCTCCTCCCAGGCTCATCTCAGTAGCTCCAGTCCAGTTCTACTTTTACTTCTTGTGGCTTGTCACCTTTGGGCACCTCCAAAATCAGCTCTTCTCCCTCTTTTCCTTCAAAGCTGCTGCTCTCCATTACCTGTCTTAGACATGCTTGACAGACTTCTAGTCCCCTCCATTATTTCTACTCTCCTCTCCAGCAATTTCCATCTACAGCTACAAGGTTATCATAACTAAGTGGACCATGTTTAAGTATATATATAGTTGGACAGGTTCTTCTGCCTTTTCTCTCTCTTCATTAGCTTCTCCAGGTCCAGGCACAGGCTCAGGCACTTCCACACAGGTGGCCCACCACTGCTTCCCCTTCACAGTATGGCTGTCAAAGAGGAAAGCATTTTTTAAAGCTGTCCTTGACTAAGAAGATGGTAAGAGCAATTAGAGAAGAATCATGACCAAACTTTCAAAACAACAAGATGCTTGAACTATTCCAGCTAAGATAAAAGGTGCAAAAAAAAGTCCTGGTGCAACATCACCGTGGATGGAAAATAAGCTATAAAGAGGTCATCTTCTTTTGGTGTGAAATTCAGGTTAAGGGCCATGACTTTGAAGAGTTACTTTGACTAAGAACTGCCACATCTACTCGGAGGAACAAGGACAGCATTTCAGCAAATCCTAAGCAAAGACATCAAAAGTAGAATTTCCTAAGGAAAATAGAAACTTAAAATAATAGCAACTTCAAATTGCTTCTTGTGTGGTGATCTCATTTCCTTAGGATCAGCTTCTTATTACCCCTCCAAGTATAAGGCCTAGTTAATCTTCTTAAAACTAATATTCTGATTGTCTGATTAAGCAAATCTTAATTCGTTGGATTTATTCTGCAGGCTGTTGCCTAATCCTCCTGTTGGGCATAGAATTCTGGGATGTAGGGCATTCTCCTGGCTTCAGTTTTGAAAAGGATCAGAACACCTTTTCCTGTCCACCTGCAACCAAAAGAAGAATGGAACAATTGTATAGGTCTGATGGCAAGGGAAACTTTTCCTGTAGCTGTAGTTGCTGCACTCATAGCCAGTGCAGTGATATCTCTGGCTTCATTTGCAGAAAGGGTTTTGGATGGTTTGCAGTGGTAAATGATTCATTTACATCACTGGAAATTCAAAGTGCTGCTTAGTTTTAAATTCAAGAATAATCAAAGCCTGTGTAAGTTGTTTTTAAAGGGTTTAGAGGGATAGAAAAAAATTAAATACAAGAACATGAATAGCAAGATCTTCACCTATAAGCTGAAACTAAGAACTACCTGTCCAGTGCTCCAAAATCTAACCTTTTTTTTTCTATTTCTGCAGATTGATTAATAGCATGTGTGGACCATTGCTTTAAAATATTTTATCTGTTTGCTTCAAGTAGGCAAAACATGGAAGTTAAACTGTTATGAGGAAGGCATGCCAAAATAGAGAAGGCAGCTATTTAGCCAATTATTTCTGCCTTACAAGGTTTACAATCCGAAAGCAAGTCTTCAAGTGTAAAATTGTTTTGAACAACCCTCATTTTGAAGTGTCAAAGCTGGTTCCAAAACTGCCAACTCTTTTTCCACTGGTTATGGGAAACCTGAAGCATCCAAAGTAGCGGCTTTAATGTTGCAAAAAGTTCTGCTTTGGTTTGGTTTTTGTTTTGTTTTGTTGCCCCCCTCCAAAAGTGTGAAGTGGGCCACACACACTGACTTCTGCTCGCAGTTCAGGGGAGCTGCTACATGTCCACTCACATAGAAAACTTTGCTGGGAAAGCTTTGAAAAACCTGCTGAGTTGATGTCTTGTCCTTCTCACCCGAAATCTCTTTGTCCCTCCAGCTCTTGTCGTGCGCTTCCTGACCAAGAGGTTCATCTGGGAGTACGACCCGACGCTAGGTAGGTTATTGTGTCCTGGAAGCTCGTTGTGGAATGGCACAGCTGAAGCAATGGAAATCACAGAGTTAAAATTCCAAGCCTCAGTCAGCCTTGAAATTTGCTGTGAAAAGCTTCTCTATGGTCATTTAAAGCTGGAACAAGTTGTTACCTAAGATGGCAGAACAGAGAAGCAGTAACACTCAGACAAAAGCTGAGATATTGGATGAGGCACATTTCTGCCCACTCAGAAATCCATGGGAATTTTGCCATTGAAATCAATTGCTTTAATATTTCGCTCTTCAAATTGTTTAGTGTGAGATCAGTTTTCTGCTTTTGAATAACCCAAACATCTTCTGCTAGAGAGTAAGGTGACTGGGGTACAGATCTTAAAAATTCATGGCCAAAAAAAGGTAGGTTTTTACAGTCAGTCTACCTAGATTTAGGTAATTTTTTTGTCCTCACTTTCAAACATACATTGTCCCTCATTTTTTGGGTGACCGGATAGGGGCACCAATCATGTAAAGGGCATCCACATGTCCCTTCCACTGCTCCCACTAAGTTCTGTTGGGTCTGGCACTTTCAAGGAGCTGGCTCAGATATCTCAAAAACCCTGTCAAAGAGTTGCCCTGAATTAGAGGCTTCACTTAAAATTTCTGCCAAGGTCAGATTTCTTAGTATTTCTTAAAATAGCATCTATTTAAATGCTCTGCACCAGAGCAAATCCAGGCCAAGAAGTCCAAGACAGGGCATTCACTTCTTAGAACCTCAGGACTAAGTGATTCACACACAAAGGGCTGAAAAGTTCCCTCTTCTCCAACAATGTGTTCCTCTCTCCTTCCTAATATTTCTTTGCAGGCTCCAACCCAGACCATACAGTTAAATATCAATTTCTTTATTAATGTTCTTTCCTTAAAAAAATCTCGTTAAGGAAATAGAAAATGCCATAAACTTGCGTAGCAGAAATGAAGTTTGATGTATTCTGTTACAGACCCCAGACAGCCCCTTGAAAAAAGCAGAGTATCCAGGATCATACTAGGTATTTTTGTTTGGCAAAGTACAGCAGTGACAGATGCTTAAAACTCCCACCTTGGGAAAATAAATCTCAGCACAACCTGAACTCAACTGCATTCTTTAATCTGCTACTATCAGTATATTCCTCAGTGAATTATATGTCACCTGCCTTGTGCTGCAGAGTGGAATGTTCAGTAGAATGTTGTATTAGTATTATTAGTGTTAGTACTTCACGTTTCTATCCCTAGTACATCATTTTAAGAACGTGACAAGAAGTGTGTACAGTCTTCTCTATCAGTGTAGTCCAAGTTCATCAATTTCTTCCAGGGACACTGCATGCAAAAGCATCCTTTTTGCCTTGTTTAAGCACACAAATGAAGTTGTTACAAGCTACAAGGTTTATTATTTTTTGCCCCATTATGAAGGCCCCATGCCCTTTTTGCTATACAAGACTTGACATTTGTTTCTGTTTTACAAATGAATGCAATTGCAAATTACCGTGCCCCACAGGAATCTAATTGTCTTCTCTTTGCAGCTCTCGTGCAGGCAACAGTCTTATCTCAATAAACTGAAAATTGAATCTCTTCTGACTTACTGAGTTCTACATCCCAATTCAGTTTAGGGAATAATAGCTTAAATTGTGTATTGCAGTCACTGTGATGCTCAGCACTCCAGGTTGCTCTGAGGAAAAGGTTTGAGAAATTCAAAAACTAATAAACTCTTGGCAATAAATTCTTTCTTAATCACAGCAATCTCTGGCGGAAGCTGCTCACCAGAGTTTGTTTTGTAAGGTATTATTTTGTCAAACTACAGATCACAAAGAAGGTTCTGAAGTGTTAGGGGTGAAAAATTATTTTGGAATCGTAACCACTATCCAAGCCTTCAGAGATCAATCAGAAAGGAACTGTACCTTGAAAAGCTTTGAAAACAGTGCCTGAAAAACTGCGTTTTCTCTCTTTAGCATGGTCATCCTGCAGTGATTTGGGGTCCAATTATGTGTAAACATCTGAATTCACTGAAAGTTTTAGCAGAATAGATTCATTTCTTCTTAGCAGTCATGGACTGGCAGTTATGTGGAAAGAGGGATATCTACATGCTCAATCAATATAAAAAATTAAAGCTGTGTCAGTGAGAATCATTTCCTCTACAGGGAGAAATAAGCTGCTTTGTCAAGTTGTTCTAAAAGGACAGGAGTAAAACAGATGCAAACCATCCAGCTACTAAGCAACGGGAGGTTTTGCCAAAAATCACTGGGGCTGTGACAAAAACGTCAAATTTATAGTTTATTTCTTATGTCAAGTTTTCAACCACCCATTAGCCCTCTGATGCAAGCAATCCCCAGATAATTCCTATTTTTAGGAAAGCTTTCACCAAGCTGTTCAAGGCCTGATGGAAATTCAACATTAACCTAAACTAAACATCATATTAAAAAAAAACCCCAAACCCTATTCCTCTTTTTATTCAAGGGTGGCACATTTTAACTGGAAGGGAAAAAACACACCTTATAAATATTCTTTACTATTCTAACCTGCCAGCAGAAAATGAAGGGCCACATTTTTAGCAGCACCTGGATAGAATGCTGTACCTCCAGGAGCCAAATTACCAACCACAAAGTAACATTTTCTGGCAGGAGGAACGTCACTGAACCCTGCAAGCTTTGGAAAACAGAGCTGCTGCTGAAGTCAGGGCTTTGCAGCTCGGCCACTTCAGTGCAGCGATGTTGGATCTGTGCAAATACTGCTAGGGCAGCTGCATCTTCACAAAAATGCATCTCACTCTGCTTTTTATTTAACTGTTCTCAGCCAAAGGGCAACAACCACAGCAAAGGTCATTTTCTGGGGAGTGTTAATCATCAGCCTTGACTTGTCCAGTATTTCTGTTTGACTGGCAAGTCATTGTCACCATCTTGGCATGGGGTTTTTGATTGCTTTTCCAAAAGGTGATGAATTCCTCAAGGTAGATTCCTACCTGGCATTATCAAGGTGAATGGGTTTCCACATCCATCTTCATTTACAGTAAATTGTAGCTATCTCACATTTTCAACAGAATTAGACAGAAGAGTTCTATGTAGAAATGGGCTGGAACTGCACATTTTTAAAAATACAAGCAGTTGTATTCTAAAATATCAAATACATGAAGAATTCAGCATTAAACTAGTCTTCTTTAGCTCATTAAATATGTACTGAGAAAGGGGATTGGGTTCCCACATGTATTCCACCAAAATTCATTAATGTTTACATGTTCTTAAATAGAACACAACTTTAAAAACATCTAAGCAAGCTCCATGTGATGTTAGAAGGCCTCAAAATGTTTGTCCTGGTTAGGGCACCACTTAAGCCACACTCTTATCATGAATGTGGGACTCCTGTGGACCTCAGTGGCCCCAGGGCTTGACACTATAATTTTCAAGGCTGCTGGGAATAGCTGCTCTCCCCAGTCCCAGCAAACTGCAGTAAGAGTCTGCATCTCAGCAATTCCAACTAGGAGCTACTGGCAGTGCCCAGAATTTAGGGTGCCTTCACCTCAGCTCAGAGTTGGAGAGATGTTGTGGTTCACTGTGATATTTAATTGATTTTAAAATTGGAGATGCTGAATCAGAGTAATCAAGGGAACTGCTAAAAGGCAAGAAAAAAAGAGGAGGAAGCTTGAAGAGCCATCACAGCAGTAGGCAGACAGAGGGCCTGCAGAGTACTTCAAGCATAGCAGCAAATTTCCTACCTCCATAAGCCATGAGATGCAGGGAGAATCTCCTGGATCAAATGATGAAAGAAGAAAATTCATCATTGCTACGGTTGAGTGCTTTTAAAAGTAATTTCACAGCATTTCTCTGAGAACACATTTGTTGTTCCACCAAAACGGGAACAATTTGCAAGAAAAAATGGGGGTATTATGAACTCTGTTTTGTCATTTGTTCTGGATTAACATTTTTATATATAGTTGGGAGAATCGGGGGGTTCTTGAGGCTCAAGGACTAAACCATCAGTTTTTGCTATGTCGGAAAAAGCCCCAAACAACTAAAACTCCTGGTGAATGCAGGAGATAGGCTCCTCTGTTCTTTTCTTGTTCCTGTACCTGGTTTGTTACCTGCAATCTCTCTGCCTCTGTGTCTCACCTACAAAATCCTTCATCTTACAGAAGGACTGTAAATCCTTTGAGTATCTGATACTCAGATTTAAGACATGTATCAAAGGCACACAGAAACAGCAAGCAAAGACTGGATTTGAAACAAAAATCTACTTATAACTTATCAGCAGACAAGGAGATAATTTCTCACAGTGCCCCTAGATTCTTTCTCTGGCTGTTCACACACTTCATACAACTTTGCTGATCCTCTGAAAAGAAAACTCTCTCTGAACATGTAATCAGTAGAACAGGGCATGACAGGCTGGCCTGTGTGTGAAGGCAGAGAGAGACAGAGAGCCAAGGGGTTTATTTAATTCAAACAGGATAGAGAGAAGACTTTTCACTACTTTAAAGGAGTAGAGGTAACCGTAAGAAATAGGGGTCTTCAGAAAAATTAGAATTTTGCCAGGCCTACTAGATTAGTAGTGACATTTTTGAAGAGTGTTTCTTCCAACTATATCCCAATTTCTTTACAGGTTTTTGTTCACTCTTTTTTCTCCTGGGAGAATTAAAAACTTGAACAGTGTCTATAAAGTCCTATCCAATGCAACACACAGGCAGGCCATAAGAGACCCTCAAACATGGGTAAAATGTGTAGGTGTCAGGAAAGCAAGAAAGATATGAGATAAAATTATACAAGTTGCTTGAAGGAAGGAGACAGAAACCTCTCTTAGAGCCCTGAATTCTCCCACAGAAGAAAACTGAATCTCCTACAGACAAGCTCAAGACTTGCAAATTTCACCACTGTGGCAAGAACAGCAGAAACAAATTTGTGAAGGTATTTACACTGGCAAGAAGGCTTTTCCCACTGGAAAACGTCTTGCAAGGATGATTATTTTTACGTTAGAAGGGTAGTTTTGCTTACATCTGTAGCTGGGGGGTTCTGTTAGCAAAATAGTATCATTCAGGAATCACAAGGAGAGTTTGCAGATCCCATACATGATGTAAATAATATGGCAGGACTAGCAAGTAATGCTGGCCTGAGTTTGTTTTCTGCACTGGATAAATACAGGTCTGTATGAACAACATTAACAACAGAGCAAAGTAGAAGTATATCCAAACCAGCTTTCATCAAAATGGTTGAGACCCAGAAACAGCTTAGCTGTGGGAATCAAGACCTCACTTGGAGCATTTAGTATTATTTATTATATATAATTCATCCTAGCAAGAGAAGATGCAAGAACCATCTTTTTGAGATAGCTTTGTGCCATTGAAGCCATGATAAAGAGCTCCAGTCCAAATACAGTTCTGTAGGATTGTCTATGCTGTCTGATTTATTCAGCTAACACATTGTCTGGACAGCTGGAATACCATCTGAATACAAACTCCTGATCCCTGGGATTGCCTTCCCTGCTGCGGATCCCAAGTTAAAGAAACACATCTTTGTGTGTTGGATTTCCAGTTTTCTTGTGGCTTACTCAGCAAGTTTATCTTAACACTCCTGAAGGTTTAACTGCCTGTCTCTAGCACGAAAATCCTACAGCAGCACAGCTGAGAGAGAAACTGCCCAGACAGCAAACAGAGCTTTTAACAGAGCAGCCCATAGTAAAATAAGTGTTTATAAATCATTAACTGATGGCCTCTTCAGCCCTTGGGTGTAAAGGTTGACAGCACTAGAAGCTAGGCAGCCTCCCCTCCCAGCCCTCTCCTCTTCCTGCTGCACAACAGGATAGTGCAGTCTGCACAGTGCTCATGATGAAAAAGAACCATTTTCTATAAGCAGAAAAAGAGGAGAGGGTTCTACCATCATCTTGCAGAACTTTGCCTCCTGCATATTTCGTCTGAACACCCATGTTGACAACTGCAGCTTATCCAAGCACAGGCTGGGAATAACACATGTGGTCCTGAGTGGGCCCTCAGCCAGAGTGAGGTGTGATGGTAAGCAACCTTTTGGGGCTGGGAGGAATGGCTGCCAGCCTGTGCTTCAGAGACTACCGTGACAAATGTGTAGACACTTCATAAATCACTGGGAAGCAGCCTTATTCTCCAGCCAGACTCCAGCTATTCATATCCTCAATTTTTATTGACAAAATTACTCATTCCTTTGCCTCGGTGCTTAAGGGATTCAGTCCTCAGCAGTCTAGGTTGTGCCTTCCTATGCTTCATCCCATGTTTATATTTCTCCTACATCAAAACAGTAGAAACATTATTTAACTTGATATACATTTAATATGTTGCATCATTTTTACCATGCTCTTCAGCGGGAGGAATTTATACTGAATCTATTACAGCAATGAGCCATGAAAGTATTCCCAAGTTCTCTGAGGTGTTTCTAAGGAAATGGACTCATATGGCCTTAAGCACCTTAAAACACCAACTCTGGCTTCTAAAATTCTCAACAAAGGCTTGAAATGATGAAATTGTAATTGAGAGCAGCAACAGAAGATGCTTTCAATAACATGGGAAGCAGTTATCTGAAAATGTGGTTTGTTTTCTTTCATATGAGTCTTGGGATGAAGGTATTCCTGATGCCAGTAATAAAAACACTGCTTTTTTTACAGTAGCTCAACAGACAGCAAAACCCAGGAATGGCAGTGGCTGTTCTTGCTATAGCTACAGCTGCAAAATATTTTGCCCCTACTTTTGTTGCTCATCATATTCTGAAATGTTTTCCAGATGAGCAGAGTTTTCCAGTGCTTGCCTCTGCACCTTCAGGAGAAAAGGCTTTTGTTTTACTTGTTTTAGGGTGAGAAAAGTCTCACTGGTTAGTTCTCATTTATATTGTCAGAAATAAGGTGAAACTCAGCTTCACCAACAAAGACTTCTTGCTGCAATCAGACAAAAAGGCATAGCAAAATACGATTTATTTAGACTTAAATTTATCAGGGACGTAATTCCTACCAAGAACCAACATCCCTTCCAAGTGTTGGTGAGAAAATTAAATACAAAAAAACAAACAAAAAAACCCCAAAAAACCAGCAAACCAAAACAACCAACAACTGTTTAAACCTTTGAGCTTACTCCCTACTTGTTAGCACTGCTCTGGCTTTATTGGTTTGGTTTTAGCAAGCTTTGATGAATTCAGTTCCCAGGTACCTGCCCACGTTTTCTTTGCCTATCCCAGTAAAAGTTGAATGAAGACAGAACCTATAGGAAAGGAAAAGCAACACACCACTTCACTTCTCAAAAGAAACCCATTCTTCACATGCAGCAGAAAAATCATGTTTGCATGCAGCAGAAGGCAACAAATAAAGACATTTTGTGTTATTTTTTAGAGTCCTCTTCAAGAAAACTATTCTACAATTTCTGTTTGGAGGCCAAAATATTGTTTATTGAAAATATCAACACATGAAGAAAAAATGTTTTTCTGTAGACTAGTTTTTAATCACTCATGTGTTCTTCCTAATAAGAGGAAATTCTAAGGATGCAACAGATCCTCTCATGCCAAGATGAGAACTTTATAGTCTCGTGGGGCTATGCAAATACTCGCCATCTGTTACCTTCCCACTTTATTAGAAATAGGAAAACACGATAAAAACCAAACTGCTCACTAAGCCACAACCTAATCAAGCCTCCTTTCTCCTGGATTTGTTCTCCATACTTCACACTGCAGTTAGCTGGGTTTTTTGTGTGTGTCCTTGTGCTCCACAGAGCATCCTTTTTTCCCCCATGAGTCCCCACAGCACCTGAAGCTGCTTCTAAGGTCACCTACGAATGGTCTCTGCCCATCTCCATGGTCAACCCTGCATCCAGGCTTGTGCAGAGGTTCATACCTGCTGATGGCCCAAGGGCTGCTCCACCCTGTGCCTTCTTAGGGGTGTGAATAGGGCTGCTATGCCTCACCCAGCCTCGATTTATGTAGAACAGAGACCTCTGAGAGCTTCACCTTGTACGGAAAAACAACTAAAAGCAGCTCGGCAAGCCAAGGCACACTCACTGCCTGCAGTGCCTCCCATGTGGCTCCTTTTGTGCGCAGCTTTAACCCGACTGGTTTGGGAACACCTGCAGCAACTCTGATTGCAGCAAACATAGCCTTGGAGAGGGCAGCCAAAAATGAAGTTAGGAAAGAAACCTGTTTGCACATCACCTTGTGAATCCCAAAAGCAGCATTCACAGCATGCGAAGCAGGCTGGAGACTCTAGACTTGGGTTCAATATCTCTGCAAACAACTCTTCTTTCATACATGTTTGGGTTGAAAGCTGCAGCTTGATGTTGAGTGTTTGTGTAGCATGGCCTTTGCCCATTAAGAGCACATGACACCTGTGATGAGTGTACAACCTCCTGGAACTTTCCCTTCCCTATTTCCTGACTCTTGGGGCTGCACATGTACAACACAACATTGAAGAGTCCGAGTCAAATTATCAGAGTCACAAAGTTTCCTTTCAGAAACTTCATTTTTACTATTTTTTCTTCTTTTACACATGATAATCATGATGCAATGACCATTCATGGCATGTTGTTTGATGGTATTATCAACACATAACCCAACTTTGCTCATTTGGGGGTCTGTGGTGTTAATGAAAAGAGAGACACGTGAGGTTATGCTGCATTAGCAGTAGAAACATGTTCTAAATACACAAGGGTGGTACTGTGCTTACCATAAAACCACAGGTGGTGGCAAAATAAAAACCCTCCTGCAAGGTAAATAACAGAGGGAACACGTAACAGCCAGATGCAAGCAAGAAAAATAAATTCCGCTGTGCTTTGAGGAGAGCTGGGGTTGAGGAAGGAAGAAGGCAGGAGAGACTTTCTGAGTCAGGAGGACCCATTCAGCTTAGAGAGGCTTTGTAAAATGTGAAAAGTTCCTGAAGCAGCAAAGAAATGCAGAGGGGGACAGACTTCACAGAAGGAGAACAGCACCAGGGTTAGTAATAGAAATAGGGGTCTTTTTTCCTCCAGTGGGTTGTCAAAGTCACTGTTCTCAAATGTGATAGCCAGGTACACTCAGATGGGTGCCAAAGATTGCAGGAGTCTAAATGAGTAGTGAGGTAACAACAAAAACACCCCAAACAGAAAACAGGAACCTTTATTCTGTTAACAGAACTAATTATGGGGAGTTTTTGTCCTTTAGATGTACTGCTCCACTGCCATCCAAGAGGACTTTAACCATGACTTAAAAGTTCATGGCTATTAGCTGAAGTTTTTGGTCTGAAAACTCTGCTGCAGTCATTCCACAAAAGGTCTTTCTCCAGATCTCTTGCATTTCTTGGATCCATCTGGCTGAAAACCACCATGAGACCAAAGTTTCTTAGAGTGTTTTTATGTGTCCTTGTTTTTTTAACCTTTCTTGATGAAAAAAAATCAACTGAAATTCTGTATGGAAAGAGAGTTTGTGTCCCTCTGTACCTAAAAGCAAACAAGAGACCAGGCTGTTCCTTAAATTTGGCTGTAAAATGTCGTTGCTCCATCTCAGCTGATTTACCTACTCCTAAATTCAAGAAACACCTCCATGCCAACACTTCATTCTAGAGCTGTGACGTATCCCAATAGATATTGCCAGTTCAAAATAAACAGGTATTGAAAACAGCTTTTTACATCACTGCAACTATAACCCAAAATCTAGAAATTAATTGCCAGATAATAGTTTTCCTCTACAAAATACAGTGTTCTGGAACAAATATATTCAGAAAAACAGGATAGTCCTGGACAAAACAAAGGTTTGAGAGATGACCAGCCAAGTCTTACAGGCCAAAGCTCTTTTAAAAATGCCACAATAAGCATAGTACAAGGATGTGATGTGATGTGATGTGGTCAAGCTGTGACTGATTATTTCATCCATGGACAGCCTCTGGATCACGGGCTTCAAAGTTTTCCCTACATAAGTAGGTTTTGTTCCTGTATTTTTTTTTTTAATCATACTTCCAGAAGAATAGGGATATCTATAATATGCTTATCAACACCAAGAGCCCCCAGGGAAGCTGGTTTATTTTTTTTTCCCCTGCAAAATAATTTTTTCCATAATTTCTCAGCAGCTGTGGTCATTTGAAAGATTTACTCAGTTGCTATTAATGAATTATTGTGGCTCAAAACCAAACCAACTGCTACCATCTCCAACACGATCCTCAGGCCTTTTGACAACTCTAAATATATTTGACATGAACTTTAATTTTTCAAACAATGGAACTATGAGGACCAAGAGTGCTTTGCACAGCAGGAGTGCTGGGGGACTTCAGCTTTATGACCAGGAGCCACTCTGGAATCTGGCATCAGCCACACTCATCATCAGCACCTTTGAGCCTCTTACTGGGAATATGACTGGAAGCACAGCACGCCCCCAGACCAGCAAGAACAGGTCAGATTTACTTATTTATATCGAAGCAGAGCAAATAAATCTATTTCCACAGCACTGCCAGCTTCAGACAAGCCACGGCTCAGTCTGCACAGCAGCTCCCTGACTCTGCTTTGAGGCTGGCAGGTTTGACACCGATTTTGTGGTGAGCAAAACACAGCTCCATGGTGTTTGTTCCACCTGTGAGGGTTTAGCCACATAGCTATAGAGAGAATATATAGGCAGCACCTGGTACAAATCACGATCTGAAGTGCAGGAAGTTGCCCAAAATCATCCTGAGAGCCACTGGTAGAGTGTTACACCTTGCTTTTTCTACTTAACTGTGATGACACAGGCTTAAGACTTTCACAGCCTGGATTCATCTGACCAATTTTAGACTTCCAAGTACTTTTAAGGTGCAGTTTGTTCCAGGAGAGAGCTCAGGTAAGCTATATTGCACCAGCACCTATTTTATTTCATCAGCTCTAATAGGAGTCAGGGGCGCTTAGCTGAGACACAGACACCTGTGTTGTCAGTGGTCCAGCAGTTATCTCAAGCCCTGTAATTACTCTCTGGCTGCATGTCTAAAAAAAGAAGAAAGGAAAAAGGAAAAAAAAAGAAAGAAAAAAAAGGCAGTACCACAAGGAAAATGATACCAATAAATCCCAAAGCAAGGCAGTGTTTTTGTGAAGTACCATGGGATCAGTGTGAGCAGACTGGAACTCGCATCTTCAGGGCTCATAATTTACAAGACAACCAGATTCTTCAGATGTTTCCATTCCCTTGAAGGAGAAGCCATGTCTGTGATTACACCAAAAATGCTTTCAACGTCCAGCTGTTTTACACTCCTCATTAAAATTCACCCAGCTACCACACATTCCAAAGCACAGGAACAGACACACATTTACTAAGATTTATTTACACAAATCCGACCTAAATCGGTGCTACTCATCCAAGATCAGATTCCTTTCCAACATGAGCAGCCAAAGCAAGTTAAACTTGCAACATAAAGCGCCGCCAGAGTCCTATTTTGAGAAGTCAAGTATCAGTTAAGATTCATGCTGCTTTTGCACAGTGAGAAAAAGCCTATTCCTCAATATTTATTCTCCCATTTCATAGGGAAGATCTGTATGGCCTACCCCATCCTGCCTCCTAAGGAGGACATTTCACACATACCCTGCAGTCGTGGCTGGGTGAGCCACGTTTCTCAGCTTCTGTGGAAAAATTCTCAGCAGCCACTTGTCATGCAGGGCCAGATGGTTGAAGGCATATAAGCACTGCAAAGCCTTAGCAAGTAAGGAGCTAAAATCACATTGCTTACTCAGAGAGCTCTCTCTTCTCCACAGCACCCTCCCCCAAAGAAGCAAAGCAGAAGTTCCTAAATAACCTCGAGCTTGGAGTACTACACAGGGAATCCCAACCTAGCACTGAACGCTGAAATAACTCACTGAAGGTGCATCACTGCAGCTCTCACACTGAAGGAGTGTTTCCTGCTTTTTCTGCATTCCCTGAGGGAATTGCTGCACATAGGAGGGTGTGTGGAAGGGGCAGATGAGACCCACCACCAAGAGACTTTGCTATACCTTACTTTGCTGTGTAGGTGTAGCCTCAAGATCACAAAGGGAGACTCCAACTCTTTCCACAGCCTGAAAATACTAACCAGAAGAGGTATTTACAGCCTTTCAGAAAACCCAGTCTTCATGGCCTGAAACCCTACAGCAAGATTGCTTGCCATCTGCCCAAGTAAATTGACCATTTGTCCTTATTAGAGACAGCTGGGCAATTACAGCAATTAAGGTGGCACAGGGAGGGAGTGGGACATTTTTGGTTTGGGAAGAGACTGTTTGCAGCACTGACAGCATTGAAACCTTCCTGATGATGAAGAGGTACATCATGAAAACAGGCATTCACCAAACACGAGCCCTTCCAGAAGTTCAAGTCAAAGAAATGCGTTTCCTAAAAGATATCCTTCTTTCCTATTGAAGAGATTTGTACCAAATGAAAGACTTGTGTCTCTGACAATGCAAAGCATTCATAGTCACTGGCCAGACTTTTACAGCACACATATTTGCCTTTTGATATAGGACATCTGTGAGCTAGCAGCAGTAATAAATCTGAATGTTAGCACAGATAGTTGTCCATGTTTTAGGTCAAATGCTATCAAATTTAGCTTATCAGCTTATTAAGATAAAACAAGCTCCTTTGTCATTAGTTTTCTGATTAGTTGCCTGGTTCCAGAACCTGGGACTGTAAATAGGTTTATTTTTTCCTATGGCATAGTGTAAATGCTTAATGCCCACTGGTTATCCTTATAAATCATAAACAGGGAAATCACTGCTTGATCCCTTGCTAGAAGAGGGGAATGTGATGATTTCAGCATGTTTAAAACACACATTCCTAAAATACCTAACTGGTCTGTAATTTTTTCACAGTACAAGGCCTGAGCTTAGTGGTTAGGTTCCTTGATCTGCAACCATACTGGTTTTGATCACCAAGCTATGCAGTGACAGCCTGTTGAGCTGGATACTTTGAGAGCTGCGGTATTGTCTTCCATAGGTAGCAGCCTTTCCTAGGACGAAACATGAAAAATGGGATACAGCTCTGCAGAGCTCTCTGCCACAGCCAACTGTCCTTTGTTGGGTGCAGATTGCAGCATCCACCAGCCTTTTGCTAGTCTAACTCAGGGGGAAGAAAAAGTTGTGCCCTGTGGAGAGAGGTAAAAGCGTTGCTGTTGTAAAAAAGAGGACTTGAGTGTGCTCCAGAATGGCTGGAAGAGCTCCAGCAAAGAAAATTTAGTCAAACTGTGTGTCACATCTCAGCTCTTGTGCTGGGAGATCTGTGAGGAAGATTAAAAGAAAAAAAGAGAGAGAAAATTGCGTTCTTTTAGTACGTTTCACAATATGTGTTCTTATTTTAGAGTCGACATACCGTCACCAAGCTACCATTGATGATGAAGTGGTTTCCATGGAGATACTAGACACAGCTGGTCAGGTGTGTGGGTGCATGTGCTGCTACCCAGTTCCTTGGCTCGGGTACGCAGCAGGGGAGGGGAGCGTGGTGGTGGCAGCAGTGCGCCGGGGCCAGGTGTGCTCTGCTCTGGGGACACAGATTTGCTTCTGGGCAGAACCCCCCCATCGTTCCCCCATGCTGGATCCACGCCCTTCCGCAAGGGATGCTGCTTAGAGTTTTCAAATACTGGGAGAACAAACAAGTCAAGGGGCTTACTCTGGTGATGCCTTAGGTTTTAACTTTCATATTTTTCAAATCATGCACTGCCTGGTGTGTAACTCTGGAGTTCCTTGGAGTTCACTTCTGCTCTCTCATGCCAGGTAGACACAACAAAGCCTCTCCAAGCCTGCTCTCCAAGGACACCCAGACTGTCCTAGGCCCAAAGTGTGTAAACCAGCAGCTTCAGAAAGGGGGGCAAGCTTGGGGAAATGACATCATTAACTGAAGCTTTAATTGGAGAATTAACCCTGCTATGCAAATGAACCAAACTTATCAAAGTGTGAAGAACTTGTGACTCGGGGTCCATCTTGGGGTCCATCTTGGCAGCAGCCTCTGGCTCCCCAGGGGTACTTTTGAAGGCCCTTCAAATAAATACCTACCTTTATTCCCTTATTCCTGTCTAGCCTGTTTTTTTAGGCGGCCACTTCAGGCATCACTGGGGGTAAAATTATTTTGTTGTCATGCCTCTGATTCAGGGCCGGCCCAGCAGCACGGCATTACTAGGCACAAAGTCACAATCCACTTCTACAGTCAAGTGATGAGGCTTTACAACTTCAGTCAACGATTCTGACTAAAGTGAAGAGCAGATTTGTCATAGTCAGGTCTCCCTTCCTTTTAAAACAGGGCAGGTGCTCGCCCTGCACAGGCCTGTGCAGCTCATGGCACTGGGTGCAGTAGATCTCCTGTGCCACGTGATGAGAAAGGTGATGTGTGCAAAGTATAAAGTAAAGCAGATGTACACAGCTTTGGAGGCTTTGGAGGACCAGCACCTCCCTGAAGGCCTGCCATCTTCTTTGTAAATCAAATTCCTAAGGCTGGTGTCTGTCTTTTCCAACAGGAGGATGCCATTCAGAAAGAAGGACACGTGCGATGGGGTGAGGGCTTCGTGCTGGTTTACGACATCACGGACAGAGGCAGCTTCGAGGAAATGCTGCCACTTAAGAACTTGTTGGATGAAGTTAAAAAGCCCAAAAATGTCACCCTGATCCTGGTGGGGAACAAAGCAGACTTGGATCACTCCAGGCAAGTCAGCACAGAGGAAGGTGAAAAGCTGGCCACAGAACTTGCCTGTGCTTTTTACGAGTGCTCTGCTTGCACAGGAGAGGGCAACATCATGGAGGCCTTCTATGAGCTCTGTCGGGAGGTGCGGCGCCGGAAGATGGTCCAGGGCAAGACTCGGAGACGAAGCTCCACCACCCATGTCAAGCAGGCCATTAATAAGATGCTTACCAAAATCAGCAGCTAAAAGAGCTGTCCTAAGCCAGAGAAGCATTTTAGAGCAGATTAGCTCAGAGTAGGGATGGGGCAAGCAGAGCACGTTTAATGAAAAATGGTCAAAACTTTGCAATGAAAACAAAAAAAGACAAACACCTTCACTTTTTTGAGTAACACGGAGTTGTACTATTTTCCTGTTTTGAAATGCATTTAGCCACACTGTTTCTGACTAATGTGGGATAAAAAAAACCCAAAACACCAAGAAAAAAAAACCAAACACCAAATGAACTCCAAAGGACTAGACAATTGTGGGGATTGGCAACCAAGAGAGAATCTTCTGCTTCTGTGTGGCTAGCTCCAATCCCCTGCAAGTCAGTAGTGCCTAAACATCATTTCCAGCCAGATTGCTGCTCGGTAGCCATTGGAGAGTAAGATTCAGCCCTCTGAATCAACAGCCATCATCAACAGTCCACCAACAACCATCACAAGCGGTGTTGTCCAGGACTGAATACATGGAGAGGCTGCTGCGTTGTATCAGAAAGTTCACCTGACACCTTCACCAGCTCTAAGTTGGCTCATTGTGTGCTTTCGCTCCAAACTGTCCTTCCTTGTTATTTTTGTCAAGTCCATGGGTGTTGATGTTCTTAGCAAGGTATGCAAAAAATATAGGAAAGGTCTATTTCCTGGAGTGTTTAGCCAGCTAGACACACATTTCAAGAGAGCTGAAGTTCAGCTGCTCTTCCAGCTCCTCTGAAATGGCAGAATTCTCAAGAAATAATCAGCTAGTCCAGTGGCATTTCAGCGTTTCCCCCTCAAAGTGCAGTACTGTGCTTGGGGAAATGGGAGTATACGCGTTGGGAAATCAAACTGAAAAAAAAAAGCCCAAAAAAACATATTACTATTGATTTAGCTGTGGGTAGTTTTTAGCTTTTGTTAATTTTTTGTTTTGGTCTTTTTTTCAATTCACGTAGTTCCTCTTAGTCTATCTTATACTGAAGAAGAACTGAATCCTTGGGAAGGCAAGTATTTAAAGTCTAAGCCCAAATGTAAATCAGATCTGAATGGCCTCTACCATATCAAAAGACCATAATTTTCAGCTGTTTAAACTTCCAGATGCTGCTTGGAGCACTCTGGGGCTTAAAGCAGCACAGGTTTTTTGTGACTGTTACCCCGCACATTGACATGAAAGTGCATTTTATCAGATTTTGGTGCCTGGGATAAAAGGTGTCCAGTTTTTTCCTTCTCCCTGATCATCTCATTTAAGCCAGTTGCCAAGTTTTGCCTCCTGTCTAGTTGGTTTGTTAACTGCTAAAAGATGCATGAACCGAGATCGGAAGTTTTTCATTCAGATTGTGCTGGTCTCCCTCCAGTGGCGTTGAGTCCCTTTAGGCAGCTCAGACTGTCAACATGTAGAACCACAGCCAGCCACAGGGTCGGGATGACAAATTAGCAGTGTTCTTCTTTGAGGAACAGCCTCCTTGTAGCAACTACTTACAGCTTTATTCTCCACTGCTTCGTATTTCGTGTGGTTATTTGCCTCTGCAAGGAAGTAACTCCAAAAGACTATCAAATGCAAATTGCCACAGATGTAGGAAAGGGAGTAAATCTAGTTGGATAGCACTTTGTACAGTTAGAGGTAGCCATATAGGTGGTGGAACAGGCTGAGGAGGCAGGTATGTGTATCCCTGTGAACAGAGAAAATTTTCAAATTAGGACTTCTAGTGTAAGTATTCACTTAAAGATATTTTACCAAAGTACATTTTTTTAAACTTTCACTTTTAGCCAACCAGCAAAGAACATCACATTCAGATGTATATTTTATTTGTGCTGTTGTTTGTTTTCTCTGCTTCTGTATTCTAGATGGTAAAAAACTCATGTCACTCTCCTGGCATCAATGTCTATATTTTGGTCCTCATGTTCACGTGTGTTGCTGTACATCAGCTGGACACACTGCAATGGAAACTTCACCGTGTGCTTCTCAGCAGGGGGTTCTTGCAACAGGCCTCTGTGACACACTTGTTCCCATACTATTCATCATATTGTTGACTTTAAAAAAAAAAAAAAAAACAGAAAAAAATAGAGTTTTTGCCATTTTTAGTCCTGTTAGTAATGTAGAATCAATACAAGTGTAAAAGAGCGAGCTAGTGCCTGTTCACAAACCAGAATTGTTTAGCTGAGGGGCTGAACTTGCAAGCAATGTAGTTACATTAGGAGCCAGAGCGAGCATTTGCAAGCTGAAGCACTAAGGTTCTGTTATCTTTCAAATCAGTGCTGGTGCACTATATCTGAAGTAAACAAAATCCTTACCTGGAACCCCATGGCAACACAGCTGAGTCTTTACTTTGGTATGCTAAGCAATTGATTCATCCCTCTCAGAAAACTTCAACAGTTCTTTATCTGAAAAATCTTTCTTGGGGTTCATGTTGGAGCTGCATTTAAAATATAAAAAGGTTATAAATGAATGACAAGAGAAAATAATTAATCATATTCATGCTAGAAGAGTTGAAAGGAAGGGGAGGCTAAGTTATGACCCTCATACTTTCCAAAAGATTTCCAGCAAATTGTATCTTCTTCTATAACATCTGTATAGACAAATTATAAAATCCTGGTGAAAATAAAATGTTCCACTGTGCAAACATCCCTTGTTACATAAAGAACTTGCAATAAAAATAGTAACATTCCTTTGCAAACACTGAATTTGGAAACTGCCAAACAAGATAAACACTTGGGCAAAAAGGAGGCCGCTATTTTGTGACCTTTCCTCCAAAACAAACACAAAGTTCTTCACTTAATTGCTCATTGATTTTTTTTTCCCCTAAGCCAGTTCTACTATGGTATATTATAATCTGTTCATACATAGTGTTAAATGCAACTTCATTTACTGTTGCTCACAATTTTGCAACGTATTACTGGCTATGTTATAAATCTGTCATATTTCCACAATGTGCAAATCGAGCCCAAAATTGCCCAAGCATTGAAAAGGCCAAGTGCAGCATGAGCCCACATTCAGCAGCCTTTCTGCAGCAGACATCAACAGGTTAAGTTCTGTTTCTCCTGCTGCTGGTTAAGTGTATGTATGTGACACTAACATTAAACTTCTCTCCTCTGCCCACTACCATTTCTGCAGAGAGAGGATGGGAAGGACAATAAACAAAAATGGGGAGGAAAGGTGAAAGGGATACTTGTTACCTGCAACAAGTTGAGTGTCATTTATGAAGTTTTTAAATATTTATCTTCAATTGATGAAGAGTTAGTCATACCCGTGCTGCAAGACCTGGATCAGGACCCAAAACTTCCCTAGAACTTTGAGAATCTTTGTATCTGGGGGTTTGGTGCAACTACAGATGGAAGTGAGGATCAGCCACTGGGTTTGCACATGGATCCAGACAGGTTGTCCCCAACCTGGGGGTGGTTGGATCTGGCAGTTTGCTACAAGGCTAGTTGATTTTTATATATATAATGATCTGTATGCATTTTTACATTAAAAATATGAAAGCTTGTGCTTGTAGATAATATATAAGAAAAGAAAATAAAAAAGAAAAAGAAAAAATAGTGTTTTCTGTACTGAACTGTCACGTATTGATCTTCCATTAGATGTCTTCAGCATTCCTTCCAGCTATTAAGGGGCCAGTTCCAAAAGCACTGATTTGGTTTTTATCTGATCTTTATCTAAGGAAAACAAACAGTGAATTTTACCGGAATAAGCACTGTAAAATTTGGATCATTTAATTTGAACTTATTTGGCTGTTAGTCCTGGAATAGAGAAGTCAGACAGCATCTACAGTGAGGCACAGCTCCAAATGTCCTTGCTAACTATTTCAGGGCTGCTGAAAAAGTTACAGGGTTATTAACTAACCTCAGTGAAACCCACCAAATGCTGTCCTGCCAACTAAATAACGTGGATCTTGATCCCAGGCTTCTGAGGTGAAATCCTGGGCTAAGCAGTCTGGGAGATTTATGCTGGTGCTTTGGACAGAGGCAACTTTTCACCTGGTGCCAACTATGCACACGTTCCAAGGGTAATGCACTGTTAATCTGAAGAGAAGGTTCATAATATGTACTTTATGAAAGGAAAATTATATGAGTGGTAAACAATCATACAGAGCATGGGTATTAAGAGGAAGCTTCAACACTGAAGAGGGGAGCTGGAATCTGTTCTTTTTCCCCCAAACCCAGGCCAACCAAGTAACCAAAGCATGGTGAGCAGTAGTGGGGGTATAAGAATGTCACATCTGGCAGAGCACTGCACGAAATCTGGGTGCAGAATCTATGCTGGGAAGTGCAACCCCACAACACCAGTCACTGCCTGCCTCTGGAGCACTACAAAGCAGCCTGGAGTTCTGTCAAGCTACACCGTAGCTTGCTCCAGTCAAAATAATGTCTCCTGCAAAGTAAGTAGCTGCAGTCATAAAGGCTGTGTATAAACAGTGTTCGGGGTTCCTTTTATCTTTCTCTTTAATGGATCAATACATATGCATCTCTTAAGAAGAAAAGGAGAAAGAGGCTTTAATTAAAGGAGGCTTCTTGGCATTTTGATGTATCTGCCTTTATGTTCTTTGCAAAACTAAACCTGTAATGAAAACAGTGTCATTTTAGAAACTCCAGAGTTAGGCATTTTATTTCCGCTACAGATGCCAGGCACTAATTACCTCAGGCTATGAAAATATAAAGCAGCAGCTTGTCCGGTGCTGTGCAAGGTTTCTAGGAGGTGATAATGATGGCTTGCATGAGGCCAGCCCAGCCTGGTTTCTGTGAGCACAGTTGCCCACGAGGAAGGCTGTTAATGCAGCTTGCAGCAGGAGGAGAGTGCCAAGAACCTGGGCCCCGACTCCGCTGACCCCGGCGGGGTTTGGCACGGGATGGGTCAAGCCCCTGCTCCACAGCCCTGGCAGCCAGCGTGTGGAGAAAACACTCCAATAGCCAATTTCTCTCATCCACTTGAAGGATTCTTCTCCATTTTTAGTATGAAGTAGACTGGCAGGAAACTGTGAGGTAAGTCCACACTACTGGCTGTTTCATAAACCCAAAAATTTGAGGGGAGTTTGGCCTTCTGCCTCTTTGGAATGATCTCTTCCATCTCCAGCTTGACTCCCCAAAGCAGCATTTGTCTTTTCCTGCTTCTATCATATTAAGTTGTTTTGAGTTTTGGTTGGTTGGTTGGGGTTTTTTTAAAATGGTACTTGTCACCTGACTCTGATACCCAGGGGTGTTTTATGGGCAAAGAGGCTGTATCACTTCTCAGAGGTCACTCTCACAAGGATGGAGTATTTGCAAATGCCTCTGGGTATAAATTATTAGCACTGAACACAGCTGCTCTGAAGAGTTGGAAATATATTTTTTTCAATAAGGGAACGTCTTGCCATTGTAGTACAGACATCTGTGTCAAGTACCAGTCCTCAACCAGACTGAAATATTCTGCATCATGAGGAGCAGCCGTGGCCTGTCATGAAATATTAACACGCAGAATAATAAAAGAAATAATTGAAAACAATTTACAGGCAGACTTCCAATTATACCTCACAGAAAAAAACCTACACATTCTTTCCTTTTAAATTTTATGTAGTATCAGGAATTTACAGAACCTCATTTCAAAACCCAGCAAGTTCTGGAGACTGAGAATGTATCAGTAATGTAAAAAATAAGGGTTTTTATCAAACTCCTCTGTCAGTACACATGATTTAACTCTCCACTCTATTTCCACTAGCCTAGTCAAAGCTGTCATTACTACAAGGAATATCAAGGAGACCCAGATAAAACTTCTGACATGAAAAAAATTCAAATAAAAAAAACCAATAAAGAACCCCAAAGGGACATAACCCAAATAAAAGTCGAATTCCCATTTTCCTGAAAAGCAATTGTAAGATTTCATGCACCAGTGCTGGTGCACAGGTGATCTGACCGAACTAAGTAATCAGAAACAGTGGAATATTTTGAGGTTTTAACTTGGATTTCTTTTTGCAAATCTAACTGAAATGAAATTGAATTATTATTGTGCAATAGACATTAGGTCTGGAATTTGTAAATGATGCCAGGTTTTTGATATCCAGCTTTCAAAATAGCCAGAGGAGAGAAAAGGAGAGGAGAAAGAAAAAGAAAACAAAAAAAGGGAGAAGAAGAGAAGAAGAAGAAAAAAAAAAGAGAGATAGAAGAAAGGGAGAAAAACCTAGTTTAAAAAAGTCCAAATAATTTTCTCTTTGTTCTTAGGGTTTCTCTGTGCAGAGCTTTCTGTAGTTCTGCAGTTTCTCACCAAAGCCTATGCTGGAACACTGAGTACTGACACTTGGTGTCCAAAAATCTTGTATCTCCTAAGGACAGATACAATCTCAACCACATTCACGTAAACATTCTGCTCAATTCAGTACAAAACTGGGATAGAATTTTACATCTACTTCAATCCAAATTATTTCAATTTTGCATTCAGGGTGTATTTCCACTCCTTAGAATAGAATTCAATTCTAAAGCAGTGAGTGTTATTAACAATATATAAAATGCGCGTGGTTTTACTATGTATCTAACAGAAATCCATAAACAAAAATTTTGTTTATATGATATGTTTGCGTGAACTGAGAAAAGCAAAAGAACATTACATAGTTCTGTAAATATTAAATCTCTAGTAATAGACCACTAAGTTGCATGTTGCTTTTTTTCTCTGTTTTTTCAATATTTGAAAGAACCATAATAAATGCAAAAAGCCTTTTTAGAGCCTTTCTTTAGAGAATTTTCTGTGAAGGAGTGTTTCATTGCAATAGAGTTAAAACATTCAAGTTTATAACTCAATAGAAAATACAGCAGGAATGACAAAGAGTTATTTTAGAGAGGCAGGAAGGTAGGTGTAGTGGTTTGGTCCAAAATACTCACTACTGTTTACCTTCTGTGAGATAAGAATTAGGAGAAACGCAAAGCAGGCACCAAACTTGAAATAATATAAAGAAGTTTATTATCAGACCTAAAAGAAGAAAAAAAATCATACCACACCTTCAGAACTCTCCTCCTCCCCCCACCTTTCTCCCTTCTCCCAGTGACAATGTAAAAAGACAACCCTTGAGATGTTCAGTCTGTTTACCACTTCCATAATAACCTTGTTCAGTCCATTTAGGAAGAGGAGTCTCTCTTGCCCATGCTGTGAAAACATTATCACAATGAGACAGTTGCCTGGGTTGGTTCTCTGCTCGCATGTGAGTCCCTTCCCCTGACTTGCAGCTTTTCCCACAACTGCTTTCGAGGGTCCACTCTTGAAATTACTGGGGTAAAATTTTAAGGTTGAGCCGTTCAGAAACAAAAGTTCTCTTCACCCATCTCTGGGAGTATTTCATCTCTAAGAACAGAAGCCCTTCTCCTTCCCTGGGAGCAAAGGGTCCTCCTCATCTTCATCTCTAGGACTGTCTCTGGGAGAATCTCTAGAAACTGAGGTTTTTTCCTTTTCCATTTGGAGCAAAAGTCCTCATCGCTTCCATCTCTCCCTGTCCAAACTTCTCATGAAATTACAGCTGCTTCAGCATCTGCCTATCTCAGCTCAGGTGCTTTTGCTCACAAGTACAAGTTGAATGCTCCACCCCCCATGCCTTCATGAAATTACAATGGGTACTCTGATATATCAGAGCTTTACAACAGAATTTCAGCTTTAAGCATCTCCTCTTCCTCTTCCCTCAGGTTTTCAGCTCTTCACAGCACTAAAAGGGTTAATCTCACCCAGGCCTTGCAGCTGGAATTTCACTTATCGATGTTGGCCACATGATCTTTGCCAGACAGCTGGGCAGCTTCAGCTGAATCTTGGCCACACTGGAGAGGGGGAGCCGAGCCGCTCTGTCTGCACACAGCAGGGCTGTGGGGTGGTTCCGCAGGTGGAACAGGGCTCATCGGCTCCAGGATGGCCGTGGCCCGGCCTGGCCTGGCCCGAGCAGGGCCTGGGCTGAGCCCACTGGTCTCCGCATGGGGTCCGCCACCACCTGTCCCAGCACAGAAACGAGACAGACCTGTGGGCAGGCTTTGTCTATTCTTAAGTGTGCATCACAGAGGCGGTCACAATTTTAAGTGGCTTAAAGAACTGTCCGTATTCAAACTGGCCAGCTGATAGGTTCTGTCAGGTCCCAGAGGAAGCTGTAAGCACCCCTTTGCAAGAACATCACTTCCGGGACTATGCTTGCTAACCCGTAACAGTAGGGAAGAGTGATATCTTCAGACTTTCTAGACAAAAACCCAATTAAAGCTCAGTGAAGGACCCTGACACTTACATATAGTGATGAGCTGTTACCTGGAGTTTAAACTCAGATTTAAAAAAAAAAAAAATTATTATTACTGCAGGGAGCAAAGAAGAGATGGATGACATGGTATGTTTTGGTAGCAGGCCATCAGATCTTTAGGCTAGGGTTGTTATCATTCTGAAGCACAGAGTTAGTTACTATCCTGGTTTCAGACGGTTTTCTCCAATAAAACCTACCACCACTCCAATTTTCACAAACAGATGTCAGTAGAAAAAAAAAAAAAAGGTGGAGACTGAAAGATCACAGTGTTTAATTTACCTGTGTAGCCCATGAACATTTCCTGGGGTTTTCAAAATGGCTGCAGACAGAAATTCATAAGCTACTGAAAGCACCCATAAAATGACAGACATGGCATCTGCCACGTCTCTACCATGTGTTGGCCCTATGTTTTCTCCACCAGATTCTGGTCTGGTTTAATGCCTTTGTCCTCCTTGAGGAAAAACTTAAGAATTGTTGATGCAAGGAGTTAGGGATCTGAATTCGGTTTAACATTTCCAAAAAAAAAAAAAAATCCCAGCACTCTAATTTAGATTACTGTGATGAGCTCAGTGCTTAGTAACTGCTTAAGACAGTTATTTCTCACAACTATTTTAAAAAGAAACTTTCTCTGGGGGAGCTAACCCCCCATTTTTGTGAGCTCACATGCAATTCAGTGTACTCTGTAGTTTTCTAGTGTTACCTTCTGGTCAGTAGGGCTCTTATTCTCAAACATTCTTGTGGACTCCCATAAACCTTTATCAAAACAAGTTCATTTATTAAGATAGCTGCACCGACCGTGTCATGATCTCAGCTCATGTCAGTAGGTGAGAGGTTGCTAACCACGGGTCTAATCAATTTCCTTTATTCAGTGATGAGCAAAGGGGACCGTAATTACCACATCGATGTCCTTGGCCACACCACCTGGCTGGCCAGCAGGTCCAGCTCCAGATGATGTCCCTTAATGTGTCAGCTGTGTTTGATTTACAACCACAGCATGCATTTCAACTCAGTCAGAAAGGCCTCGCACTTTTCCCACATGGTTCATCATGGATTTGATCCAGTGGCTTCTGTGACACAGTCTGAACTCCGAACACAGAAAAGCACAGAAAGCATGGTGTTTCCAACATGCAATTATTGTGCCTGTCAAGTTCCAGGAAGGGAATAAACTTCTTCTAATTACATGAAGTGAGTGTGTACCAATGGCAAACTCCAGTAGAAGTCAGGGAAAGTTTGCAGAAATTCCCAAAGACTGGTGAATGTTTCAGTAAGGCTGCTGAGAGGCACTTTGCTGAATTGATATTTCTTTTTTCCAGCGCAAAAATATATAGCAGGACAGGACTAGAATATAAAATAATTCACTACTTAAATGCCTGCATCAAGACTAAATTCAATTTTCAGCCTGTTTCAGACTTCCCCCTTTTGGTCCTGAATTAGTTAGACCTGTTTCTTAGTTTACTGAAGTTCATAAAATTAATTCCCAGTATGTTTTCAGGAACTCTGGGATCTGAACCTTTACCCTTACGCTTCTAAGTTCTGTTCCTTTAACAAGATACAAGGGACAATAGTTTATTGACCCTCAGCCCCTTTAAAATGCCTCAGTGAAACCACAGCAAAGTGGACATGACCAAGCCTAGCTAATTGTCCAACTGCCTTAAAAGGATTACTGATTCTGTTCTATTAGTGGATAGGGAGTAATTTGTAAAAGCTGTAACTACAGCTATTGTAAGACCATCTTCCTATCAGTTCCATGGTAGCATTTTCAACCAATCCCTTTCTTTTATGGATATGGTATTCTTTAAAGACAGCATGGCTTGTTGCAGCACAAGAGAGGGACATGATGTTAGCTCACCCTCCTCTGAGGGGCTCACCAAGTGATTCTCCCATGGAAAAGAGGGATGACCCTCTGATAACACCTGCAATTAAAAAAAGTAATTAAAAGTCAAGAAAAAGCTCCTCTCCAAAGCCGGTGTTCCCTTCCTCTGGAATAAATTGAGAGAAATGAGGATCGTGTTCCTACCAGAATGATTAAAATGCATCAAGATCTTTATTCAAACCAACTACTGTTTTTTCTCTAGTTTTCATGATTAAAAATTGTAATGAACATTAAAAATACTACAGTTAGATATTGGGGAGGGGTTTTATCATAAAGAGTTCTTTGTTATAAATCTTCTAGTTGTTCCTCCTCATCCAAATATCTAAAGACAGATCTCCCCTTCAGTCATCTCCATTTTTCACTCTATAAACCCTCTAGTGCTGTTCTCTATCTGCCTACTTCCATACTCAGTTAAACATGAAGTCAAAAATTACACACTCAGTCATTCCTTCAGATCAATGACATCCCTTACAAATATTAGAGATTTATAATCTTTCCAAAAGAAATAACAACAAAAATTGCCAGTGCTGGCTTCAAAGGCTTTGGCAACTCTTACTGAGCTGCTTTTCCCCAAAGTCTCACACCACCTTGGGTCCATTAACCTGTCTCGCACTCTTGTAAATAAACCAATAACATCTTTCAAGGTCTGTGTGTTTTCTTTCTCTACCCTTATGTGTAGATACATTTCCCTCCAGTCAAAAAATCACCTGCTTGCCAAGTAAAAAACCATACTTTTCAAGAACTTACCAAAAGAGTTCCTAAATCAGGTTCTTTGCAATGAAAGATATACTTTTTCCCCCATATATTCCACCCAGTTTTGAGCAAATAACTATCACCACAGCAGTAGCACTTTGCACACCTCAAATGTTGACCTTGACGCAGAAAAAAAGACTAAAAGAATATCCCTGAAAGTCTAAAAGAAAAGAAAAAGTCTAAAAGAAAAAAGAAATGTTGTTTGTTACTTTCTCTTTTTATTTGACGATTTTCCTGTGATGGCAGCGTGCACACATTTACACCACTGCATTAGAAAGGGTGTCCCTCATTCCCACTCACAATAATGAGAAGGTGTATTAGAAAGGGCTGCAGAAAAGGATAACTGCATAATTAGCATTTCTTAGCACTGCATGGTGAAAGGTAAGGCATTGGCGAGACAGAGAAAACAAATTATATTCGTACTTCTAATGCCAGCTACTTCTGGTAAATAGGGAAGCCAAAAGCACATAAACCCTTTCATCTCCAATCCCTAGCTTTGTTTCTTCTCCTCTAACAGTTGCGCCTTGTCCACAGGAAGTCAGTTCACCATCCTGAAAAGATCACCTTGTCGAAGGCCTAGCACGATTTCAAATGATGCCATGATGACTTTTTGCCTTTTCTTTTATACCCTTGTTATACTTTTTTACAACTCCTATATTCTCAGTGCTTTTTGCCTACATTCTTGGACTTGTTTGTCAAGCTGAGAGATTAAACATTTTAGAAGCTTCGTAGCTAGGGATCAGTGTGCCCCAGAGCCCAAGGTCCTCTCCAGAACACATTCTGTAAACTCAGATAGAACCATCCAGGGGAAGGTTCCTTGGGGAGGGGGAATCACTTGAGCCTCTCATTGGGGAATCTTTGAGAGATCTGCTAATTAGTAACACCTATAATGATACACCCGATCTTTGGGGATAGACTCGGGGGGGTGCATCTCGGTGCACATGACCTGGCTGTGTGCACCTAAGGATCCTTAAAATAAATACCAAGGTAAAATCCCTTTTCCCCTTCTAACCGTGTTTGACTCTTGATTTTAAGACCAGGAAAAGGCATCACATACTCAAGGAGGGCAAGGCAAATAAATTTTCAAATACAGGATATTGAATCTAAGCTTCGTAGCTTTTTCACTGCAATCACAGTTGCTCCCATATTCTTTTCCTGTCCTCAGTGGATGTTTGTCCCAAGACAAATCTTCTCCCAGATACAATGCTGCAAATAGAGAATAAAAAATACCCCCAAGAGCTGCTGTCATTTCTCTGTCCTAGTTGGCAGTGCTGGAAATGATACAAAATTAGAGGCACAGGTTCATCATAATAGTGAGAACAGTGGTTGCTTCCCTCTGCCCTAAGGAATGACTGATTTTTATTTTTTTTTCTAATTTACATACCTGATACAGTCTAGTACATTAAGTACTGCACTGATGGTTTACAGGGACAGTTCCTCAGCTGCAGGGAGTTGTTCTCTTTTCAAGTCCCACTGAGAAACATTAAGAAAAGTATCTAGGAAATGAGAGATCAGCAGTCTGGTTTGGGCTCCGCTACAAAACTGTCTACGTTGGCACCAAGCTCTGACTGCTCATTTGGAAAGACAGCCACCCTTACCCACCCCATCAGGATTCCTGAGCCTTCATTTATTAGTGGGGCCGACTTGCTCGGTTCAAGTACACCTCAGTACACCTCTGACATCTTCTACTATTTATTGGAAATGTACATGCTGCATTGCGGCAAAATCCAGGGAACCTCACCCTAGAAGGCTGAGGCTGTGCGGTTATCACGGGCTGAACAGGGACTGCTTGCATAGGGCCAGGCTATCGGGATGAGGAGACCATAATAGGAGACTTTATGGTCTGCTGCCATGCTCCCAACCACGGAGCCGGGTCACCAGAGGTGAAGGTAAATGGGAAATGTGTCTGTGTTGTAGCTACCCTGGCAGCTCCTTTCAGTACACAAGGCCTTGAGCATTTTACTAGGCAATGAAAGAATGTTAAACAGTCCCCTCCTCTCCCTCTTCAAGGCCGGCTGTTGGTTTCATAACCCCTTGAATCCCACAGAAAACGGTGTTTTTTCCAGCATTCCCATGTATTTCATCTGCTCTAAGTGTGAAAACAGAGTGATGTTTATATTGCTAATAAAGGGTGTCTAACCTTTGGGAAAAAAAATAAGACCCAACACATTGTGGTGTACAGCACAGGAGCCCTGGCCTCATTTTTCTATGTGATTTTGGTAAAATTGCTTCAGCCCTCTGAGCCTGTTTTTCATTTATAAATGGGGCAAAGGACATATGCCCTTATTCAAAATACGTATGGGAAATGTGCTTGATGACAGGTTAGAGGTATTGATCAGAGCCACTCAGCAAAGATAAGAACTTCAAAGAGGAATGGTGGATTATAACTGGAAGAGTGACAAATATCTAGAATTTCAAGCTTTTCTACTGTCTGTGAGAAGTCTTGTTTGCCAGATATATTTCCAGACAATAACAATTTTAGTTTTAGAATACCATCACAATAACAACAACAAAAAAAGTAGAAAATTTTGAACTTGAGATACTCACTCCCGAGGATCTTTATGAACTTGGAAGCTTTTTTCCCCCAAACTTTTCTCATAGAGAAAACTATGCAACTATGGTTGCATCTTTTAAAAGAGTAGAATATCATGGCCAATTCTTTGATGTGTGGTGAAATAGAATTTACAAGAATTCCTGTCATCTTGAATATTTTCTAAAGGAAACAGCAGGAAGAATTATGACTTCAAGAAGATGCTGACATAATCAGCTTTCTCTCTCTTTTGAATTTCAAAACAACAATGAACAGACACCCTGGGGCCAGAATTCTCCTTGGTATAACTCCAGCGAGGCCCAGAGTGCTGAACACACAGAATTTGGCCAGAAATGTGTTATTGGTCAACGCATGTTTTGGTGGGTTGGTGTGAGTTTCAGCTGTCTATCAATGCAAGGTTTATATACCAAGCCTGCTCATGCCTATCTGGCACCAAGATGGCTAAAGAAACAGCTGATGATGTTTCTTTTCCAGCGTCCCTTTGCTGGAATTTTATTATTGCCAGAGAGGGGTTCAAAGCTGTGGAAAGTGATTGGAGTATAAACAAAGTTTCAAACTCTACCGCTGGAATGTGTGCCTCCCATGAGCTGATCTGAAACACTGTATCTCTGAATATCCCTCAAATCTGGATCCTTTCCAGATCTAAACTCTGTATCGAGCTCCAGGTCGAGCAATTCCGATATCTGGATTCACAAACCAGCAAACATGTAAACTAAACAGAGTTCCAAGCCCAGGTCAGAAAATTTCCACACTCCCCACTTAACCAAGCCTTCTCTGTTTGAGCAGCCCTGAAGATTATTTTGCATCACTGAAGTAGCACAAAACAGCTCAGAGACGAAATGGACTTGATGCTGGGACTTGGGTCAACAGGTCAGTTCCCAATCTTAAGAAAAAGGCTTTAGAAGGAGAGCAGAAATGGCAAGCCCTGAAGAAAGTAATCAGTCAAGAAAGAAGCTGGATTGTGGGAACAACCTAAAATGGCTTTCCCTTTGGGATCTCAGCTGCAGTGACATTGCTGACTGCTCCAGAGGACTCAGTGTGTTTGGGTCACGGAGCTGCCTTCTGGAAAACAACAGCTGGAACCAGAGGGGAGGATGAACCACAGGGAGGAAGAAGGTCCTAAACATCCTGCTTGCAAACTTTGCAGAGGAAGACAACGCAGTGGAGATCAGCAGACCACATGAATTCAAGTGTTGGTATTTTCAGAGAACAGGACATCAGAGTAGATTAAGAAAACAAGTTTTACTGTATGTATTATCAGTAAAAAGAGAGAATGGAGCACTACATGGGTGGACTGGATGAAAAGCGGATAGAGAAGAGAACAGTCAAATGCTCATAGCAGTGCCTAGAGAAGGGGAAAGGAAACTGACACTTCTTGATAAACAGTCTCAGAACTGAAGATGCCTTTGTTTTTTTGCCAAGAAATGTTAAATGAAGTAGAGTGGTCTTTTCCCCTGCAAGAATAATTTTTAAAAATGCAGAAAACCCCATTCACATTCCCACATGCCCTTTTGCTGAGTGCTTTCAGAGCCAGTTCTTAGCAAAGAATACATTGGAACAATCTATCTCTGGTATGCCCTCAATGAAGTTAATAAAGCAGCCCAAAAGAGGAGACTTTTCCCATTTGATGTAATCTGAAATATGTGAAATAACCTATTGGAGAAAATGAAAAGAGAGGAAAGATCACCCTTCACTTTAGATAGTCCATTTAGATTCCCTGAACAAATATTTGAATATTTGCCAGTTTAACTTCTGGGTATACTAACTTAGAACAAGTCATAAAATAAAATTGAGGGGACAAAATAATATTCTGTGTAATTTGGCTTTTTAAAATTATGTTACTTGAGAAAGCAAACTTACAGATATATTCACTGACATTTGACTAGTCAATGCATTTTGAAGATTCAGAATATCACTTCCAAATTTAATAGGGTTTTCAAAATGTAAAGTGAAAAAATATATCTACATCTTCCTGAGGCACAACATATAGGTGGTATATTAAAAAAAAATACACTCAGTTTGAAAAAGGTGTGACACAACACTGTGTTGCAAAGTTTAAGGGTCCCCAGTCACAGCTGATTTTACCTGGGCTCATTTCCACAGTCCAACAAGAAGACGAGTTCCATTACTTGACTTTGTCAGACCAGACCACAGTGGAGAAATGTTCATGAACTTTCAATTCCCAGTTCTGTTCTGGGATGCTCTTGCCATCAGCTGTCCCCATCAGCGGGTGGGTCTGACCAGCACTACCATCTAGTGGCACCACAACCATCCAAACCCTACGGAGCACACAGCACCGATGCCCCTCTGAGGTGTCCAGCAGCTGTTCCCTCTCTTATGAGCTGGTCCAGAGCCCAGTGACATCCATTTGTCAGTCTGCATGTGGACAAAGCCCAGAGTGCTACCCCTTCCAGCACATTCCAGGAATAAGGTAGGTGGTTATCTTCCCAGAAGGAAGTGAAGGTGATATTTTTATTAGTGTCCAAAATGGTAATATATGGCACCTATACAGCAGGTGGTCCCCTAACAGGGCAGGAAACCTTTCTACGTCCTGTGTAGGGAACCACAGCCCTCTACACACAAAGTATTCAGTGTTGGAGAGCACAGACTGTGTGAAAATAAAGCAGGGGAGGAAGTGGGATGAAGGAATTGCACCTCCCCCCCCCCCCCCAGGCAATAAATAAATAAACAAATAAATAAAATTGGCAAGATGCAAAAGACACAATTGATTTAAAAGGAAACCAAGTAAGGTCCTGTAAGGATGCATTAAACACCAAAACGCTACTCTGTTAAAGCTGGGGGGGTAGAAGCTTGAGAACAAAATCTGAGCCAGAAACAAGGCTTTTTGCAACTCAAAACAAAAAGCCCTCTAGCCAAGTGAGGAAATCGTTGTGTGGTAGCCCAGAGAAAACGCTGAATACAGGTACCTGTCTGAGATCCACCAGCTCTTCAAAGCACAAGCACACAAAGCTGCCTCCAAGGGTTCCTTAACAGATATTGATCCCTGAATCACCCTGCCAAGAGAATTACAGGCTCAGAGCCCCGTTACTTTCCTTGAAAACTGCACTCCTTTCTAAACAGGCACTTGGCCTCAGCAGGAAGGATTTAGATGGGGCAATCCACAGGCCAAGTCCCACAAATGGATCTGCAGGGAAGGAGCCCAACCTGCAAACAAATGAGAGATAAAGGGCACCCTGCTGATCCACACCATAATTAACCCTGGATGCACGAGCAAGGAAACAAACCTTGAGGAACGCTACCAGTGGCTGAAAAAGGAAATGGATAATCTACTGCCAGGACTGCTTACTTGTGGAGCAGAACAACCCAGACTAGTATTTAATGCCATTAGCCTTTTGTTGCCATTCCCACTACCTTTCCTAAGATCCAGCTTCAGGACTGCAAGCCCCTTCCTTTGGATAGGTTTTCTTGTTTGTCACACAGCTTCCCAGTACCCCAGCAGTGGAGAATTTCCACAAGCTAGAGATCTTCAGTGAGATGACATAATCAGTCTGAGCCTCGTGGCAGGCCAGAGGAGTTGTTTTCAAAGGCACCATGGACTCGTTTAACACAGTTATTTGGTTGGATTTAATCAGCTCATAGAAGGCTGGCAATCTGCACCACAATGCGTGTTAATAATTAGAGCAAGGCACCCATTTTTCCAGGAATACAGCAAATGTCACAGAGCCTGTCTCTGTATGATGAGACAGATAAGAGCCCCTATGCACATTTCAGAGAGCATTCAAGAGGATATGAGGGTCACAAAGATAATTTGCTCCACAGCTGAGAACAAGAGCTGGTTATCTCAAGTTGTAACAAACTCCACAAATCAGGTTAAGTAAGGGCAGCATTAAAAATAAGCTGAGATAATTCCAACAGAGCAGTAGGCCATAACCTAAGCTTGTCATGACCTCTTGCTTTTTAAAAGAGGAGTGTGCAAACAGAAGATAAAACAAAGTAAATTAAGGTAAAAAATACATCTCTGCACAACTGAGCTGGTTTAATTCTGCATTGAAAACTGAGCTGGGCATCAAAAGAAGAAACACTTGCTCTGGACACAGAGGCAGAAAAGGAGAAAAGTACCCACTACAGACTTGCTTTGCATCACGTTTACTTTGAAGGAGGAATGGGAAGGATTGAATGGCAGCAAAAGGCTGCTGGTTGTCATCTCACCAGTTTCCAAGGGTCATGTGTGTGAATAACAGAAACCGGTGTCACTGATGCTCTACTATTTGAGGCAATACTCACCTCAGTGAGGGGAGTGGCAGAGGCTGTTTCCTTGTCCAATCCCAAAAGCAGAGAGCTGCTAATTGACATTAGGGGTGTAGGTGACTGGTCAAACTGCAGCCTGCCTTTTTCTCCTGGCAGCTTCAAAAAGGTCAGCTGCCTTAACAGGGTCGTCTTCTTCATATTCACAATTCATGCCACATATCTGCAATCTCACTCTTCCAAGACATTTTACTCTGCGGTTTCTAGGGTACAAAGCGCCCAGAAAACTCTTCTGATCTAATGAGACAGCCTGCAAAGTTCTCTGGAGAGCTGGGAAATGGTGACAAACGCAGGGAAATGAGGGGTTGCCACACGTCTACAAAGGAAGTCAGGCTCATCAATCTTTCACTATCAAAACACTCTCTCAGACATACAAATCTCTTTGCATACTTTTTTGAAGCTGTTTCAGTGAAGTATGATAAATGCTAGAGAGAATTTAAGGATAACAGCAGGGACTAGCTGGTGAATTCAGATACTTCAAAACATATATAGCTCACAGAAACCCCGTGGAACTATCTGATAGGCATTTGGCTGGAGTACAGCTGCCAGTAACTACCCTGAGAGATCGGTATCACGGGTGTAGTAGAAGTTACAGAACTGTAACTTTGCTGTAGCTTTGTTTTTCTCATTTTGCCTCCCTAATATCAAGGAACACCTTACTGTGCTGTAGTCAGTATAGATACACCCCCTTACAAAATACATATTTCTATTTCATAGAATCATAAAATCTTAGAATGGCCTGGATTGGAAGACACCTAAAGATCTTCCTTTCCAACCTCCTTGCCATGGGTAGGGACACCTGTCACTAGACCATCCAGCTTGACCTTGAACACTTCCAGGGATGGAGCATCCGCAGCTTCTCTGGGTGACCTGTTCCAGGGCCTCACCACCCTCACAGTAAAGATTTTTTGTCCTAATATCTTATCTAAACCTACTCTTCTTCAGCCATTCCTCCTTGTCCTGCCACTACGTGCTGGTGTAAAAAGTTCCTCTCCATTTTTCTTGTAGGCTCCCTTGATGTACTGGAAGGCCACAATTAAGTTTTCACCCACTTGTTTTGCTTTGGCTGGGGCTTGCCTTCAGCTGACCAAAACTTGTTTTGACTGGAAGGACATAGTCAACTGTTGATGTCAGAAAAAACCCCTCAGTTTAACATTTGCTAAGGTTTAACATTTACTAAGAAGCAGCATCTCTAGCACATTCAGCTGCAACAACTCTCCCTGCAGAGAGAGACACGTTAAACCATCAGCACCGCTTTCCTCAGCACCTGGGTGCTCCTTGGAGGTTTTAGCATCCAGCTGAGGATCAAACCAGCACACCTTTACCCTTCAGCTGTGATGAACTCCCCTGAAATGCAGCCTGGCTTCTGGACAGGAATGACCAGCAGTTCTACGATTCAATTGCACTCCTACACTGTTTGGGGACTAAACACTGGAGGAATAACTACAGGCAAGTCAATTTAGGGGATTACAGTGCATTCCCATTCCGAAGGAAGAGAGTGGGGATAAAAAGGTAAAGAGCTAAATAACTGAAATACAGAGAGACAAGAGAGTGTTGCTGAGCAATAGTGACGTTCAAGTGCTTTACACAGCATTTAGCAATACATATAATTTTCAGACATAAATATATATGAATATATAATATTCATATTATGAACTTATGTGCACACACACACACATTTAAATGGTTAGAAAAAGAATATTGGGAAAATCTCCTGCTCATCCCCCCTGCCAGCTCCAGAGAAAGGTGAATCTAATTCCAGCAAATTTTTCACGTGAGTCCTACTCATGAAGATTAAAGTACCACTGTGCTTGCAGTATGTTTGAATAGCTTTGGAAGAAAAAGGATTGCTGGGGAGTCAGGTGTTTTCTAACCTTGGGAAAAACTAACAGTTTTTACAAGCTCTCCAGTGCTGTGTCTATAACTGCATCAAAGAAGATTCAATTTAAACCCTATTTATTTATTTATTTATTTATTTCTAACCCGTGGCTGTTAAAATAGATGGAGTAACCATGCAGAGCTAGAAGCACATTATTGCTACGTGTAGCTACCCACAAAGCAAAACTTTGTTAATTCAGCACTACCCTTGCAGCCCGGAGGATATAGAATAACTTCTGTCCCTCTGTGTCCTGACACTGGGTCGTTCTCACGTTGTTAAAGAAACACGAGGAGAAAAACAGAGAGCCAAATGTTCCCCAGCAATTCTCCCCTGCATCAACAGCTCAAGTCAAGCTAAAGGAGGAAATTCCTGTGCTGTTTTATGCCTGTGTGGTAAGTGCACCTCGCAGCATCCCCAGGGTAGTGCTGAAGGGTCCATCTGAGCAGGGGTAAGAGAGAACTCATTGTGCAGGAGAAGGAGGACTCTGCACACAGGCAGCAGTCAGCCTAGGCCTGAAAGAGCAGAATCCTCCACTCCTCCCCTCCAATCCGCTCCACTGTTCATGGAAGGCAGGACAAGGGATATGGGGGTAGGGAGATGGACACTGCCTGTGGTACCCTATGGCTTCTGTGACCTTCAGAACACTTACACAAAATTTAATGTGACATAGACATTTAAAGTCATGTTTATTCCCCATGCATCTTAGGCTCTGAGCTTTTCTGAAATAACATCCTTAGAAGGAAGAGATTGAAGCTATATAAAACCTACAATTATTTCTTTTTAAGTACACCCTAATGAATTGTTGAGCAAATCAACCATCCCTGACTCGCCTGCATAGACACACACCAAGTTCCTGCCTCCACATAAAGGCAGCAGAACACTGTCATCAAATCAAGCAAGAAACATTTCCACAATTTTCATTTGGACTCTCTTTCTTGACATTCAGTCGCTATTTTCCTTCTCTTCTTCATCCCATCCTGCAAAGGCCCAGTGCTCAGACCACATCAGTCTCCACTGTTGTTCTCAGATATTTTTGTCTTAGTCACCACTTCTGCCAGATGGCTGAGAACAGTCCTGATCACACAGAGCTCCCTCTCCCTTTCCCAACCACTGTGGAGAAGGCAGGTTTCCTTTCCTAACAAAAGTCCTCTATAATTTTAGCCTGAATATGAGCAGATTTCATTTTCTGCTTCTACAACTGAGGACTCCCTGGAATGAAAAATGCAATATTTTCTTTCTGAGTCAGCGTGTAATTACATATGGTTCAGACATGGCCTGTAGCATCTTCACAGTTATTTTTGCCCCAGCAAAGGATTAGGCAGTATGCAGTGTCATATATTCTAAGATAGAGAAGGGGCAGAACCCAAAAAGCCCTGAAATAGCAGCCTCTGACTACCCTCAGCCCTAACTCTAGCCTGGAGTCCGTGGTGCTTTCACCACTCCCATGCTTCAGCTGCCTGGCTACCCCAAACTATGTGCATCACTTTGGTGTTTTCCTGTGGGACAGAAACCTACTGACAGCTCTCTTCTGGAAACAAGCAGCTCAGGCACAGAAGGAGCAAGATCAATCCATGGAGCTGAATGTTAATTCCTTAATGAGCCATAAGCCCAAGTGCTTCTACCACTGCACTGGAACCAGAGTCCTGAATAGTTAAATCTTGTGTTTTCACGGGTACTGCATTCATAAAAATAAAACAAACCATCCGCTCCCCTCTCCCCTCACACTGAAATGATTAACCAAAGAGAAGAATACTTGTACACAAAGCAAAGCACATTTTGTGCTGCTCTTTGATTTGAGCACAGATTTCAAGCAGTTCAAACTGGAAATAGGGTCTCAAAAGTAAGTCCAAAGATTAAAGATATAACAAGAGATAGATAAAAGCAAATTGATAATTGAGGAAAAATACTTATTGCTTGAGTTATGAGAACTCCTATGTTTCATATATTCTCTTTAGTTTAGAAACTTTCCCATCTCCCACTTCTTCAGATTTCACAGTATATTTTAAATTTATAATTAGTTCTGAAATGTTACATCCTCCCATGTGTTCTGAAATAATTTTTCAGTTCTTAATATAACTCTATTTCAAAAACTGGAGCTGGCCACCGGTACCAAGAACACAAAATCAACCTACCACCAGTCTGGTGTTTACAACTGGCATGGCTAGAAAATCACTGTGTTTGTGTGTTTAAGTTACATCCTCACTTAAAACAACAGCAGTGCAAAATTAAAATAAATCACATTTCTTCTACAAAATGGCTGGGGATCTGAAGAGTTACTGGGGACATTCAGCTGTCAGGAAGACATCTGAGGATTTGACAGCAGGAACATGTAACTCAGCCCTGGAAAAGATGATAAGAATAATAGATGCATATTATGGGTCATAATTCATTGCTGTCTGGTCAAGCAGCATTTTCACAAAGAAATAACCAAATGCCAACCTGGTTGCCAAGCATTGGTGGAGTAAATGCTTCATATCTCATTACTGGTGCCAGGCTTTCATTGCTCACGTGAAGATGGACCTCTCCACTCAGGAGATCTGACTGCACATGGGGTCCTTTGCACTGGTTTTAGCAGGATCATGCTTCATCCTGCACTGTTTCAAATTATCACAGACGGTGTTATCAATGACAGGCTTGAGAGCTTATTATTATCTTTATTCCTGGCTCACAGCAACACTCCTTTTGGGAAAAGATTATGGATGGGAGTTTAGATCGTGTTTCATATCAAGTTTGAACTAAAACTCCAGATTCAAGAGACCACAGCAGAGCAGTGGAGTGAAAGAAGGATGCCCTCTAATGCAAAGATTTGTGCAAAAACCAAGGGTGAATTGAAAAGCCACGAGAGAATGTGGTGTTCGGTAGCTTCTGCTGCTGCAGAATCAGCAAAGTATTCAAAGAGTCAAAACCCTCTCAAGCCCTCTTTGCTGCCTCTTGCTGTCACTTTGCACCAAGAGCTCTGACCTGAGAGTAAGAAAGGCCCAAAGCAGCTTCACAGTGTCATAGCTGTGTCACCAGTTTTCCCCAGAAGATAAGCAGCTCTTCAGCCTAAGACATGCTGGGAAATGCTGTTTGAAAGCCGTAAAATCGGCTTGTATCAGGAGATAACCCACATAAACTGGACAAAAGCCGGGCTGCCCTCTGCGGATACTGGGAATCCATTCAACCACAACAGCTGCTGTGGCAGCAGAGGTTCAGTGCCTGGCTGAGGGCTGATCACTTATCCAAACTTTTCAATAAATGTGGAATACTAAACCAAAACCCCCATCCACTTGTTATCATTTAATTCTGATTTCCACATTTCTAAACCCACTACAGCCAGAACTGCCACATCATTTAACTTTTTATTCATTTTCTGCCTAAAACATAACTCAAAGCTTCTCACACTCAAAAGTATTTGTTAGTGATGCCAGGCTGAAGAGCTAAAATATTTGATCTTGTGCAGAAAACTAAGCATGCTTATGGCTAGGGACTTCCAGGAGTTTGAGAGAGTTGCCACAATTTTCAATACTATCAGCATAACGATCAGGCAGCTTTTCTTTGCATGAGAGATGTTGCTACCCTTTTGAAAACAAGGCTGAGATCTACCATTCTTCCTTAGAATTTCAAACCAGATGTTTGGCTTGGTTCCTTTAATTAAATTAAATGTACAACATAACCAAGACTACTGTTTCAGTCTATCCAAAACAGCCTGTACCATCAGAAATAAAAGAGAGATAATATCTATTGTACAGTCACTGCAGCCTTCAGGGCACCCCTCCCCCAGCTCCTCTAGATAAGAAGAGGTGAGGATCAAAACATTTAGCACTAAGTGCACCTCAGGAATAAAACCCCCAAAACAAAAGTTCGTTGACTTCAAAACTAGTCAAGAAATTTGCAGTTTGACCACCTCTGTAGCCTCAGGTTAAGAGCACTCTGACATACTGAGCTAGCACCAGGGGATCTCTGATTATTTTCTATCTCTACCTAAAGTTTGTCACAGAAGGAGCGTCCCCCAGGCAGACTAAGATTTGTGAAGCTGCCAGGTAGACTTAATATCTGAAATCTGAGCAATCTGGAAAAGGTCCCTGAAACCAAAGCAGAGAAACATGGGCATTCACTCTGGTGATTTTCAAGGCAGAGGAATCTCATGCTCCGAATTTCAGCTCTTCTTAACTTCTTAAGCAGCTCCAGATCACGTGTATTCAAAATGCTTTAGAAAGGTGAACTCTCAGAAAAAAGGTGCCATTAAGGATCAAGCCACTGCTTAATCTGCATTAACAATAGTACATCCTGAAATTCCAGTAGCTGGTCCTGACTTTGATGGAACTGAAAAATGTCAAAGTTTGCTTTGAACCACATTTTAAAGGTCAGTGGAATACCTATGACTTCACCTATACATTAATCACCACAAATCATCATGTGTCATCTTAATTCTAACATCTTCAAGGAGTATGTTGCAAAACCACAACTCTAATTTATTCTTCAACTTTCTGAAGGGAGTTTCTGAGGAGATAAACACAACTTTAAAAGCTTTTCGACAAGGAGAGAAAGTTATTCTTTCCAATTGCTTGCAAAGAAATTATTATCCTCTGGGTACAACAGCTGCTAAGAAGGGACAGGAATTTGTTTTTCCTGTATACACCCACACCATCTGCCCAGGGCACAGTGGAGCATTTCTATTAATTTCCCTGTAGGAGCTTTACTACTACCACTGACACTGAAGTCACAGAAAGAATTTTTAATAAATTTGATGCAGAAGTTTTAGAATTCAGGTGTATATTTTCATAGCTTGTTTAACCGAAGCAGTGCAAAAGGTCAGAGAGCAATGGAAGAAATAATGTTGTGGAGGAAGGAGGAAGTAGGAGGAGTGGTTTTAATGAGAGATGGAAAGATCACTGCCAGAGTTTGTCATACTGACCAATTACATAATCAAAGGTGGGAAAACTGTCAAATAGGCCTTCATGAAAAATAAACAGTCTCTGGCCTAACAAATTTAATAGGCATTTAGAAAATGTAATCTTTGCAGAGCCACCTCAGTGACATGTAAGTCAGCATCAGCTGTCCCCAGACTAATCCAAAAATGAAGCTGTGCTTTACCACACCACCACGTGAAAGCCCATAGTTTGTATTTCTGTTATGGTTAAGAGATAATGCTGTATTTTGCTCCTCACGTGATATGCCACTCACATTTAATTTCAGATCCAGCAACTAAATACGTCAGTGGCTTACAACGGTAGCAACCAAGGTTTTATATATGGTTCACTCTGTGGGTTCCTCCTTTTCCTTCAGAAACATTGCTTCCTCCACTGCAGCTGCTGCCAGGACCCAGCCTAAACCCTGCAGCCAGCAACACCACTTCCGTAACCAACAGAATAAAGAAACCCCAAACAAACAACCACCACCTCACTGAGAACACAGAAGAAATAAATTAATTAATTGTCCAGCTCAGAGTCTAACTCAAGCCATGCATTATTCCATGGCAGAAATAAAACACCTGAGCAGTCTGACAATACGTACTGCCAGGCTGGCCCAGATGCCAGATGGGAGAGGCAGAGAAAAGCAGTTTTTAGTATATGAGGCTTCTGCAATCAAGGGGAAAACTGGAGAAATCCAAAGGGTGGAAAGCCAAAAAAAAAAAGAAAACTGGCTCTGGTTAGTAGATACTAATGAAAACACCATCTATGTGGCTGCTCCCATTTACTAGTATCTCTTTAAAATGTACTGATGCAAGCTAGGACACATCAGTCCTGGTCTGGACCAAGGGCAGGAAGGTCTCTGAGGCTCTTTACTGGCATTACACCTTTTGCTGTAGTCCCCATATGTCAAACTGGATGACATGAATGAAGAATCTCCTCTGTCCATCCTTCTCCACACTCATCTCACTAACTTTTTCACCCACAATTACTTTGGCTGCAAGGCAGTGAGGTTGGATACAAGACTAAGTGAGTAACTGCCACTGGTTAAAAAATAGCTTAAATTATAAATGCTAACAAGCAGCAGATAGCTGAGTTTGTGTGGGTGGGTGAATGTCCAAAACTGAAGTTCTGAACTCTCTGACAGAAGCCTGATACTTCAGCCTGGCTGCAACAAGTGCAGGCTGTTGTAGATTATCCAGACTCAACAAAAGTGACACATCCCAAATCCTTTTAAAGAAAGGGATGTGAGACAGAGCCATCAATTAGGATGTTGACAACACACTGTACTTCTTCACACACAGTATTTTGGATTGGAACAGTCAGGCATTTATGGTTTCAGAAAGGAGTCCAAAAGGAAGAGTTCCCACAGAGAAACCATGGTCTTGGAGAGAAGAGGGCCCAGAAATAGGAAGGTGAAGATGCCATCTGGAGGAAGATCCCAGAAGCGGTGGCAGATCCAGGAGATCAAGGAGCTGTGTGGAGATGAGTGTCTGGGGAGGCCCAGGGAAGTTGCCCAGTAGCACCAAGTACAGGTAGCTGGAAGCTGCACCACACCATGAAGCACCACGAGTTTCTGTCAGCCTTCTCTGATCTACAAAAACCCCCACATGGGGAAGGGAAATTGAAATCCAGTGAATGTAACTCTCATGCAGGGAGCATGTGAATGAGTGAGATAATCAAGGAGGGTAAAGGCTTGTTTAAAAGTCTGTCTCATACCGGACATACAGGTGATACCACAGGGCTGCTGGACATGATATCATCAGCACCCCCAGCGCTAGAGAGAACTTAATCTAATTTTTCCTCCCTGAGGCTGCTTTGTCTTTCTTCAGGAGTCTCAGTATTCAAAAAACTTTCCTCCCATTTCAACTGATCACATGACATGCCACCTCCTGAAGTGGCACTAACCAGAGGAAGGTGGCACTGACCAGGGCATGAAACCACAGCTATGAGGTGAGCTGACATCACTGCTCCCTCCCCTAGAGATTTCCAGGACAGCAAATGAGGAGAGGAGAGGTGAACCTACAAAGGGAAGCATCAATGGAGTAAGAAACCAAAATCGTATGCATAACCTCCTCTTCCCTGGGATGAGGAGCAGGAAACAGCAGATCTCCGGGTGGAATTGTCTATTTTGCTAACAGTGTGGCTGAGGAACTTGAAACAGAAAATGCCTCCCCTTTTTATCCTTCCCTCCCATTCCCCAGTGAATCTGCAGCCTGTAATGGCCATTGTCAGTATAATCCTGAGGAAAGGTGACATGTCAGATGAGTGTGTCACAGCTCCGAGAGGACAGTAACAGAAATGGGGACAGCTCTCAGGGCTGGAATGCCTGATCTCCAGCTCCAGTGCTAAGCCATATACTTGGAAAGAGTGGACATGATCCAAAATCTCTCAGATGGGAGCAATTCTCAGACTCCTACAATAAGCCCTCTGTCAGCTCAGCTGGAAAAAAGATAATAGACAAACACCAAAACTACCAATGCATCTGCAGTGAGTCATCTGGTTACTGGTCACTCTGGTATGACACAATTCACACGGTATCCATAAACTGCTTTTTGTCCTGTAACGTTGCAAGACACCAAACTTACAAAGAGAAAAACCTTCTGACTTCCATGAAAACCCTGCAAGGAGAAGGGCTGCAGGACTGGGCCTCAGTTTACTGGTTAGGACGCACAAGCCAGGCTGCACGGAGCACAAAGAGCTTGTGGAATCCCCCATTTCCCAGGGAAGGAGCTTCCCAAATCGCTCACACCTTGAAGGACTCCATTAGGCAATGAGTGAGAAGATCCTGTTTGCTGAATTAGAGTATCACTGCCCCCTTCCCAATCTCAGCATCTCAACATCCGTTCACAGTGCCCATCTACTGTTGGTTAGCCCTTGGCCACAGCTTGCACTCCACAGTTTGGCCAGCACTCGGGGCTCATGAGCCACAACTTGGCCTCCATCTGAGCCTCCCTAGGCTTGCTTTTCAACACAAATAAAAGCTTTATCCCCAAAATATAAGCGCATTACATTATCTGACATTCTAAACAAGCTTAGCTCCCGCGTATGCGCTATATTCTCTTTGCTTAAGTGAACAATAATGTTGAATAATGAGGAAGGGTGCACCTTGCTGGGAAGCAGGTCAGTACAAAACTCACTTCAAAGCATATTTCTTCATGAATGCAAGGTCACCTATTTAAAGAAAATAGCATTTGAATATTAAAAGATTATGATTTAGTGGGGCCTTAGGATTACAGGCAACATACTAAGCTGGCAAAACACAGTTTTATAGATCCATTATGGTTTTCTTCAGTGAAAAGCTATTTTTAAAACATTCTGGAGAAATAAGGTTAGATTTTAAATTTAGCACTGTTCTACAGCTCTGGCTGCTTATAAACTGACCTTAGGTATCATAACTAGTTATTTAAGTCCTCAGTCAAAAAGGAAAAATGAAATATGGTCTGAATTTCTTAATAATTCAGAACGTGTTTTTGATGTGGAAGCCACAAGATCAGTAAGTTCATAGTTTTACAGGAGGCATCACCAATTGACCTGCTTGCAGGCAGTTTTACTTTAATGGAAACAAAAATCTCCTCTTGTTTTGTATGCTTGTTTCTCTAGGGAAGGTGTAACAGTCAGCAGGGAATTTAAATCCATCCAAATTCTTACCTAGAGCCAATTTTGGAGAACCAGAGTCAATTCTTGGGACATCAGCTATAAATAAACTGCTAAATAGAGCACAGTCATGGATTAAGTCAAGACAAAGATTCTGATTTCCTCCCACCCTGTGCAGGATGAACTCATTGCATCACAGAGTTGTCTGCAAGAGAGCTGGAATGGTCCAGAACAGAGTCAGGAAGAGAGGGAGTAAACAAGGAGTGTTGGAAATCAAAGGTTTGCAGCAAGAACTCTCTCTCTCTTCTTTAACAGCGTACACATCCCCATGTCCTGGGACTCTCATGCTGATGCTTAGGCAGAGAACACTGTGAAGAGGTTGCTTGTCTCTGTTTCACTTGATGCCTTAGGTTTTAACTTTCATATTTTTCACATCCTGCACTGCCTGGTGTGTAACTCCGGAGTTCCTTGGAGCCTGTTCACTTCTGCTCTCTGTGCTGGGCAGACACAACAAAGCCTCTCCGGGCCTGCTCCCCAAGGACACCCAGACCATCCTAGGCCCAAAATGTGTAAACCAAAAGCTTCAGAAAGGGGGGCAAGCTTGGGGAAATGACATCATTAACTGAAGCTTTAATTGGAGAGTTAACCCTGCTATGCAAATGAACCAAACCTATAAAAGAGTGAAGAACTCATGACTTGGGGTCCACCTTGGGGTCCATCTTGGCAGCAGCCTCTGGCTCCCCAGGGGTACCTTTGAAGGCCTTTCAAATAAATACCTACCTTATTCCCATATTCTTGTCTAGTCTCTGTTTTTAGGTGGCCTCTCAAGGCATCACACTGACAATTCCTGTGCTGGCAATAGTGTGAACAGCAATAACAATTTCTTTCAATATATGCCCAGGTTACACTACCACAAATTTCTAGGAGACAGAAATTTGCTTCTCAGCAGAATGCTGAATCAATATATTACATTGTCCAGGGCATTTACATCATGTAGGCTGAAGTATTAACAGAATGATAATTTTTGCACAGTGCCTTCAAGGGAAAAGCTGCAATTTGACCACTGTTACAAATAAAGGAATTGGCACTAGGACTTTAAGCCCTCTGCCATAGCAAGGAGGGAGAGAGCAGCCACAGCAGCCATCCTGCTGGATTAAACATCGTTCATACTGTGAGTTATATGTCATAAGACAGCATTTGAGTCATTTACAAGAAAATTTTAAAACCTCTAATGAGAGACTTAAAACCAAACCCCAACAAGAACAACAAAACAACAAAAAGGCAAGCTCATTCCAGTTTTTTCTCTCCAATAACTGAATCAAGGCAAACTACTAACTCCTTGCATAATTCCATTTTATGGCCCGTGCACTTATTTGTACTCTTACATGAGGTGAGGAAGAAAAGAAGGATGTTTTCTGCAAAGCAGTCACCTAAAAGCTGTTAGCTTTGCACCGTCAGAGTGATAATGGCATTCTTCTGTCCATCTGCAGATGCAGGAGATGTTTTCCAGTTCTCCCTCAGTGATTTCTTTAACTCAGCAGCCCAAAACATTAAGGCTCACTCAAGCTTCCAACACAGTCAGTGGCAAGAATGCCACTGACTCTCCAGGGAATGACTGAACCCTTGGAAAGATACTTATTACAGGTGACAGAAATCCTAAATTCCGGCTACATGCAGTTCCTTCAATGCCATCATAAATTAAAGCACCTTTGGAAATGTCCAACTGCAATCAACCAAGAATCCATTAAACAAGGAAGGGATTCAGCTGCTGGGCAGGTGTAGAGAGCTCTGTTTGCAAGAAGAACCTCTGAACGAGAGGTAACAATGATGCTGATTTACCTGAACTGTGGCACTAATGCTCTTTGATGCCTCTGTTCTCTGAGTACATGAAAGATCTAGTCTTTCCCTGAAGGTGAAAATAGATGCTGTGGAGGCAATTATCTGTAAAACTTGTTGGGCCCCAAGTTCTTTCTCAATTTTTGTCCCAAACTGGACTGTTGCTGCCTCATGCATTATTTTCATGATTTCCTTAAAAACCGCTAAGATCTTACCTTTTGATTTTTCTTCATTTTTAGCCAAGTAAGACTAACTTAGCATCTGTTGTTCTAGGACAGATAGGAAAACATGTCGCCTACGTAAGCTTGATAATTATCCAGAAAAATTTATTCTTCTCCTAAACTAAAAAAAATTCCTGAGTTTTAATCTAGATTCTGGTGATCACTGAATACTTGCAGCTAAACCTAGCAAGTCTGTAGTGTTTATTACAGCACCAGCTCCTGTTTATCACACTATTTTGTGTGAGACAGCATTCAAGAGCAGTTGCATGAAAATACCTTTTTCTTTAGCATTTCTTCCCCTCAAAATATTTAGGGTATATAGTAATTTTGGGAGAGAGCAAAACAAGGTGGGAGGTACGTAGGTTTTATATCTTTAAGTATTAAAATAAATAGGTAGACAGACAGACAGATAGATAGGAATCTAGGCAGAGAAGCAGAGTTTCTGCTGGGCCTTACAGGATGTGTTCATTTCCCATCAGACATCAGAGCATCACACAGGCACACTCCCCCTGAAAGGCTTCTCTGGGAAACAGACTGACCCAGATCCAGGCTCTCAGAAATCTTGCTTGATTTGTAAATGCAGTACTCAGTTTATAATAAAACAACATTTCCTATCTGTATGTTGGTATATTTCAGATTTCGCTGAAAACCAAGTAGTTTAATCTGTCCTCCCCTAACATATGCTGTCTGTGCTGTCCCCTCAGCTTTCAGATGGTAAGCCTTTTCCAAAAACATACCACTCTTTCTGGGATGTCTTTCTAAAACATAACCCAACCAGAAGCTACAAGCTGGATGCAGCGATTAGTGGCTGAATTCTTTGCCTTGGGTTATGCAGAATATCTAATTAAATTATTATAATCGCCACTTTTGGCCCTAAAACAAAAATAATACAAAACAACGCAACATACAACATTTAATTCACCTTTTCCCCTTCCAAAGACCTCAGGACTAAATTCTTTTCTACAGAACAAAACCTAGCTGTATATGCTGTGGTTACAGCAACACATGCCAGTCAAGTGATCTTACTTGTTTCATCCCCTAGTGATTGCAGAGTATTTCTGGGAAGCAAAGGTTTTGGCTTACAAATCTGGACCCACAAATGTCGCTCTCACTATTCCATGAAGCTCTGTGCAGCATGTGGTGCTCAGAGTGTGACGGACTTGATGCTGCAGACTGGTTTTTCTGCTGTACCTCCACCTTGCCTTCTCCAGGGGGCCACGAGGCTTTGTCTGCTTTGAAAGCCTGCTGCTTTCAAGGCTAAGCTCAGTCGTGACACAGCCAGGTATTCTGGGAGGAGTGCAAGAATACGGAGGCTAAACTTTGGAAGGGAACACTTGTTGGGAGAAAGGGCAGCTCTTCCCTAACAGCCCCCCAGAAATGATGCATAAAAGGCTGCTACCTTCAGCTGCTCTCCTCACCATATTTTCTTGGTTTAGGTTCATTAAGTCTGCTCATAGACTCAGAAACTTGCTCTGCCTGGCATTATTTATCATCAGCAGCATCATTCTGGCAGAAGCTGTGCTACCTATGGACTAAAATGGAATATTGTGCCTTCATGCACTCTGTGTGCACGTTGCAGCTCAGCCATAAGCAGCAGGCCAAGCTTTACAGACCAATCCAAAATTTAGCCCTCGTGTAATGCAACCTGATTTCTTGATTCCAATAGCCAGATTGGGACTGGGCAGAAATCAATTAAAATCCACTTTCTGGCCCAATGCTCCCTAAAGACAAAATCTCGCTGAGGCATTTGTCTCTTGATAAGACTGAAAAATGCAGTAAGCAATTGCAATGCTGGAATAAGACTAAACAAACCTCCAGTTCTCTCTGAGTCCAGCTCCTCACTTAGTCCAGATGCTGCAGTTACTAATGAATGCCAGTTTGATTTCACACTAATATCCCAGTTAATCTTCATGATTTCAGTTCCTGCAGACTCTCGTTACAAATCTCTGGTGAGCACACAGTGGCTGCAGAGACATAAGATTAATAACAGCGGAGGATAAAGACAGAGGTGGCCATTTATTCTAATTTGTCTTGCCACGTGCATAATAAAACACTTCTTGGCAAAAGTAAATGTTTTATATTTTTGCAGCTAACTTTTCCTTTGCTAAATCTTATGAGCAAAACCACCCCACAAGAGCACATTTATTACTAACATTTATGCCACAGGATGAATTTCCTTCCTTAAACTGGGTGCTGACTGAAGGAATTGCAGGGAAGGCTAGGAGTTGAAATGTTACTTTTCGTAGCACCTTTGGATCCAACACAACCATTTGATTGACAAACACAAACAATTCTTAGCTCACTTTGGTCCTTGGCACTGAGGAAAAAAAGAAGCTGTAAGGTTTATGCAGTCGGGAGAATAGATTTCCCTTACAGCTCTTTGTAAAGGAAAAGCTCTTCTTGCCATTCTTCCCCCAGTTTCCTATGCTAGGTTAACAGGCTTTCCCAAGTCATACAAAATTGATTGGAAACTGATGGAGTATACATTGCCTTTTACATGCAAAGGTGCTGTTGAACTCTGGGCCAGATCAAACCAAAGATGATCAACCCACAGTCTCAGGGAGGGCAGTGAAGACATTTTTCTTTGAATCACAGTGAGAGAGACCAAGGAACTTTTCTTTCTCTTGGAGAAAAAGAGCGATGCGCAATAGAGTATCCAAGACCAATGAAAAAATTAAGTGGGCAGCAGGAGAGAAAATAAAATTTAAAAAGGGAACTGCTAACCATTCCTTGTGTTAGCAAGTCACATGAAAAGAAAGAAAAAATTATAGCTTGGATATGAAGACCCTCAAGGTGTCTACAGATTAGCAGTAGCAGATCAAATTTTGCCCCTTTACATCAAGCAGAGCTTGTTTGCTCAGCTCGGACACACAGGATTAGTTCTGTGCCAGAACATGAAATGGTTAAGCTCCGTTTCATCTCAAGTTTCCTAGTTAATTTGAAGTACATACATTAGATTAAGTCTCTGCTTGCAGATCCTCTGGTTGGTTACAGATCTCTGGTGGCTGGATGGCCCCTATGGAATATGTTGATAATTTGTTTACTTGCCCCTTCCAAATAGTGTTAATATACTCAGACCAGCCTAACCCCAAGGCTCTGTATATAATCTCTGTTTACTGATGCAGTTGCCAACACAGCAACTAGAGAGAGAAGCCATCTGCTGCCAGGGAGTCTAAAAAGTTTAACTTTTCCCAAGGTCACTGATGAGAAAAAAGCACATCTCTCTGGTGCTGAACCTGTTGTTGTTAGCAAAGTCCTAGGAATGCCTGAAGCTAAGCAGATAATTCAGGACTGATCGATCCTTTTCCTCATCTCTTTCATGAAATCCAAGACTTGGCAAGAGGGACTTTGTTGTTCTTCCCCACAGCCTTTTCATTTTCACATGCTTCTCTGTTTCTTGGCTCTGGCTGGGACCAGGAGCAAGGGCAGGATGCTCTCATCTTTCCAGCCTGACTAGAAAAGGGAAATATTAGAAATCTAATGAAAAGCATGTCCTCTGGAGATTTCCAGCCCAGTTTGGCAGATGCAGCTGTAGTTTAGATAATCAGCAAGACTTCTGGGTGCTTGCTTGGTGGGAAATATTTGGTCGCTCTGCAACACTACTTAAAGCATGCATGGAATAAGGTTGTTGCTGTGGATTAATGGAATCTGTATTTTCAGCTCAGTTTTACGAGGTGTTAGTACTCAACATACCGATGTCCTCAAAACTCACCAGCATCACTTATTTTCTAAATGATCTGACCCCTGGAGAGGTGCACTCAAGTAAGTTTGTTTTGCTTAAGTAGCCCCACCATTGAGAGAGACTGCTCTGTAATTAACAATCACAAAAAGGCTTCTCATCAGCAGGCATTTTAGCCTGTGCCATCCAGCTTGTGCTTTGCCACAGCTTCCCACTTTCCTGTCCCTTTTCCTGCTGCCAGCTGGAGCAGCTTGGCTGGAGTGTGCATGACAGGCTGTCTCCAGACACTTCCCCTTGGTGGATGTGTCCAGGTCAGAGAGCTCAGTGTGGATTGCATAGTCCGTGGCTGCATCGTACAGAGGGCTCCCAGTAAACCCAGTGCCAAATGCACTGGAGAATTTTGCCCTTATTTAGTGAAAAGATCTTGGACACATGATGAACTGATGAGCTCAACTGGGTGTATAGCAAATAGCCACAGGCATTTGCCAGGCTTTATTTAACACCCTTAGGCTGTTTGTTAAAGCTGAGCCAGTCTAAAGCCTTTGGCGTTGGGATCCTGTGCAAAATCAACTCTGAAAAGAGGAAATCCATACAAAATATCTCTGAACAGATACTGATGGGTACCATGTGATCCATGATTATTTAAATGGATTCTCTAACACATTCTTGCTTGACTTAATTATCTGTTCTTGTTATTCTGTTATGCTACAGTAGCCAGCCATATGGTAGCTCACACATTTTTGGAACGGGATTTTTTAATTACTATTATTTTCAATCCTTTTTTAATCTAGTACAGAACATACATTACATGATAAATTACCTATATATTGCCTTAATAAATTGACATTTAAATCTAGCCAACACAGAGTAATTTTCCTAATTAAGTGTCAATATATGCCCAAGAGTACAGCTCTTCAACATTGTAAATGTCACAAATTAGCAAACAGGCAGAATGATCTACAACTCTATTTCTCCAGGTACCAAGCAAGTTCTGCTGTGCATCTCCCATGGCAAAACTGGGGGAAGAGAGGGGAGAGGCAGCAGGTGTTGTGTGACCCACCAGAGGAACAGCAGCCACTCTGGGGCCCCATTCCTGCAGCACTCCACATACACTCATTTCTCCTTCATTATTCCCTGCTGGAAAGTTGCCTTGCCAACTACAGCACGCAGTGAGGGGAGCCAGAACTTGAACAGGAGTATGTTGTTAGAGGATGCCACCTCTAGCTCAGCATAATCAGCCAGTGAGATGGCCCAGCACTAAAGTGGTCCCTAACTCTGACCAGCAATCTTAATTCTGGTGGGTTTGAACGAATCCTTTGGTAATGTTCTGAGTTGTTTTGACAGAGCAAGTTTGCTAACAAAGAAAAAAAACTTTGTCTGTCAGTTCTTCCCTCCCCTGAGAAAGAGAAAGGACTTTGCTAACAGGATTCTGACGCCTTGTAGATGGGAATCCATCAGAGACTGTGCAAGTAAAACCTGCTCTTTCTGTTGCACACTTCATTGAAGCAATCCTAGTTCCTCATCTTATAAAGATGATCTGATCTGTGTCCCCTTGGGGCAATTCAGCTACATCTTTTCTCCAGCTTGGCTCTTTGTAACTCTTGGTTTTAAGCCCCTTGAACCCCCAGATGTTAAATCCCAGCATGTTAATGCCAGTTCAAGATGATGTATCAGCCCCACAGAAATGAATCAATAAAGATGCATTCTGTTGACAGCCCTAATCAAGTAAATTGATACAGTGACTTATTGCTTACCCTGTTGTGATATTGGACAGATTTTTCACTGCCATTACTGCTGAGTTTCTGCCAGTTTGGGTTTTTTTTCTTTCTTCAGCATACCTGTAAAATACTACCCATTGTCATTTTAATTAAATAGACCTGCATAAGAATAATTTCAAGAAATTGTAACTTCACGCTGTGACTACAGGCAGTTTTCAAGCTGTCTACTTCTCCAGACCGATTCAGAGGAAAACCCAGAAACCGAAGTCATGCAGGAATCACAGACCTCTCTAGGAGAAATTTGCCCTTGAAGGATTCCCAAGGGCTGGGCTTGCAAACCCACTCTGCAGTGCCACCTCGTGACAGACAAGGGCTGCTCGGGCAAGTCTGGCTTCTCGGGCTCACATCAGGCACAACTGCGGCTGTGTAAAGCCGTGGAGGGATATTCACTGGGAACACTCAGGATAAAACTCTTTTTTTTTTTTTTTTTTTTTTTTTGCATATTTTGAAGAGATGGGCCTTAAAGCGCTGCAAGGAAAGGTTCCACTTCTCATTGCAGTATCATCTCAGGGCATTCAGAGTTATCCTGGCTCCTGTTTGCACATGGTTATTGGGTATTATTGATTAGCAAAAATGCACCTCGGGGAAGTCACATTTGACTGTGCCTGTCTCCCCAAAAGGCAGCTACTCCAGTATACAGCTCTTCAGAAGCTTTCCTCGGCTGTTGCCTGGTCCTGTAGAAACCGAGCCCTCCAGCCTCAGAGCTCTTCCAAAAGCACTTCAGCTGCCAGTTCTGTATCCATCATGAGTCCAAGACACATCAATATGTAGAAAACAGGTTTTCTTCTTCCCATGTCCCCTGCTGGTCTTTGCAGAGCACACAAAACACAGTGAGCTTTGCTCCAGGATAGTTTTGAGTCAGAAGATGATATCCCTCTTTCCCCATGCCAGCAGTGAATTCTCCCTATCTTCTCGTTAAACTCTGTTCCTCTGCTCAACTTAGTTATTTGCTGGTCTAAAGGAGAGAATGAGCTTGACTTTTACCCAGTGTTTAGAGAACTCACTTGGTGCTTAGGAGGGTTGTGATGTAGTTTCACTAAATAATTAACCCAAAAATAGTGACAGCAGAAGTCTAAGGGAACCACCCACACAAGGCAGGATTTCAATCATTTTCCTCAGATCTAATTCAAGATAAAAAAGAGAAATTCACTTCTCTAGCCCTCATGTAGAAGCAATTTGTCTTCATTCTTTTAAATGAAGCTATTCAAATCCATCAAAATGCCTAAAACTAAAGAACAAACCAATTCTCAAGCGGGGGAGAAAAGAGCACCTAATCTTCCCAAATATCCATTAACACAACAACCCCAACCAAATTTCTTGTGCTAAATAACTGGTGTTCCACTGTTAAAACTTACTCCTATTTTTGTAGGAAGCTAAAATGTCTACTTCTGATTTGTGGGAAGCTGCACACCTAATTCTGGACTCCAAAGTCTGCTAGACAGCCCAGATGATTAAGCAGTGACCATCACAACGCCTCACCATTTTTGTGATATTTGTTCCCCAGCTATAGAGACAACCCAATAATATTTTCTAACCACAGAGGAGTATAATGAAACTCACATTCTTTCTCTAGCAACAAACAGACTTCATTGAAAGATACTGTTTAAAAGCAAGTCACTCTGCAATGTACAAAATGTAAATCAGATTTTATTAGGAATGATCTTTGGTGGGAAAAAGAGTATATGAGAGAAATGCTTTAGTACTTATCTGGAATAAAACAGCAGCAAAATAATTAAGGTTTTGCCTTTGGAAGACCTTTCTTGGTAGAATCATGCTGCACAATGAGATTGAATATTAAATAAATTTTAGTACAAATATTCATGTCCTCATTAGGATTTCAGTAGTTCCAGGAAATAAAGCTATTATTGAGTAAATAGACTGAAATAGTTTAATAGCTTCTCTTTGCAAGAACAAAATTAATCTATCTCTTCCTTTGTCATAATTCTTTGAATAAATGTTAGCCATCTGTACTCAGGAGAGAGGGAGATTCATGAGTGTGATTAAAACACTCTTGAAATAAGTAAAAGAAGAACTGCAGGCCTGACACCACCACCAATTCTACTGAAAAACTTATACCACATCAAAGCTGTTCACTGCAACTCATCAATGCAAATTATTTCTGGCCCAGCCTGACAACCAAGTAGCCATCTACCTGGTTTTGGACAGGAAAAAAACAAACCCAGACCACTCCTTCCTTTATACCTACAAAACATCAAGGGGAATTACCAAAAAAAAAAAAAAAAAAAAAATTTCAGCATTTGATATTTTGGATGTAAAAGAGAATACCATTCAGCAATTCATTTAAATTAGAACAGTTCCTCTTAGCAGAAACATTTCATCTTTAGCAGGTGAAAATGTGAAAGCTGTGAGGCCTGCCTTGCAGGTTTTATGTTTAGTTACCTCGAACATAAACCATGACTCAGTCCCTAGATTTATGTCCACCTGTGGAGGTCCTGACATTTCTGGCATCTTAAGTTCAGCTCATCATGTAAGTGTGATAGTCTTAAGCAAGCAAAACCTCACAGTAGAGTGGAGCTGGATAAAGCAGCCACGATTTGTGGAGTTCACTGTACGTATGTCAGAACTACTGAGGGCAGCCAAAACCAGCTTGCTGAGCAGTACAACACAAACAACCTTTAAATATTCTTTGCTTACAATAAGTGGGCAAAGCTCTGCAAAATTTATCTGCCTTTTTATTGGTTTATAGTGAAAGAAAACTCAGCTCACACTCTGGACAAAGTTGATGATCTCAGAACTTTATAGGCACGTATAAACAAACAGAGCCATTAACCGGCTTCAGTTCGACTCAAACAGCCCAGAAAACTGATTCCAGCACCTTGTAGCCCTCCTCCACTGCTTCAGCTCAGTTCTGTGGAAATTCCCTTCACCTGTGGACTTGGAAGAAATTCCAGATTCCTACAGCTGAACCCCAAAGGGGACCACGTGCCTACCCTGGAATACAGAGCTATTCCATCCTTCATCTGAGCCTGTGGAGGCTCACCAGGGTCCCCCATTATGGACAAATGATCTCAAACAGATCTGTAGAGATCTCTGACAGAACTTCTGCCAACTGCTGTAACTAATGCCAACAAACTACCTTTTTTTTTTTTTTTTTAATATGCACTTCAGGAGTCCATGTTGGCTCCTAGCAAGTTTCCCAACACTTCCTTCTGCCATAAAACACAAAATATTTGAATTAGAAAGTGGCATGCATTTCTGGAAGGTTTTGCGAACAACCTTTTGCAGAGGTTTAAAAAGAAGCTTCTATCTCTTGACAGTCTAAAAAAACCAGGAAAAGTCAGGAAAATTTAAGAATAGTTGCAGTTTTCTAAAGGCTTTCCCTTGTCCTTGACATCCTCACTGTCTCAGCTTGGTTTGGAAGCATGGTTTTCACCACAGAAGGCTTTTAAGTTTGGCTTTTTGCTCAGCTTCTGTCTTCGATGTTAATTTTATGATCAGATGTTTCCTTTTCCAACAGTCAACATTGTGTTTTCAACTCAGATTTATTCTCAGCACTTGATGAGATGCCACCAGAAAGACCTAATTCATCCTCTCTTTCTGCTGGTGTTTGTCATCATCAGAAGACTGCCTTCAAAACTTTAAAAATGCAATGCAGAAACAAGTCAGGCCATATCATGGTGCCATCATCTGTGGGAAAAATGTATTCTCCAATGATTCTGGAATTATTCTAGAAATTCAAAGCAGGTCTTTCTACTTTTATATTTTTCTGAGGAATCTTAATGTACGACATAATGCAGGAATAAAAAAAACTCCCAACTTAAGTCTGAATAGTAAGCAGGTAATTTATGATGCACTAGTATTTTTTTTCTTTTTTAATCAAATACTGCTGTCATTTTTTAGGCCTTCTGGATATTCTTGAGTTCCAGCTCTTTAAAAAAATTGCAGCTATGACATTCACATCAGTATGCCTTGGAGAAAACTCTGGCGCAGATGGGCTCGTGTCAAACATTAAGCTCCAGAGAATGTGGGATGTGGACCTGACCTTCTTGCAGCTAAGGCACATTTTACTCACTGGGTAAAACCTTCCAAGCCAATGTCCATCAGACTCAGAGTCAGTCAAATCCTCTTCCAAAACTCTTAGGAAGAAAAATAATCTGCCTATTGGTTTTGGCCAAGTGAAAGGACTTTTTCCACCCTTTCATTTCAGACAAGAAATTATTACAGTGTGCACCATACTTCCATGTTCCTTGGTTAACTAATCCCTTTTAGAAACAGTTCTTTTGTCTGTGTTCTCTAGTGTTTTCCATTTGAGAAATTTCCCATTATGTGCCTAGTTTTTATTTTTGTTACCTAATATTTAGCCTCAATAATTATTCCCTGTGCAGAAGATTTTTCTCCTTGGTGTATCAAAGTGTGTATGGGTTTTTCAAAGAAATGAGATACTGAAAGAGATACACTGCCAGGTGCACAGTGCTTGCAAATCACACACAATTTTGGATGGCACAAAAGTGCAGTATTTTTAGAAGGGACTAGCTGAGTGGGTTGATTTAAAAAAAAAAAGTGTCTGTGGTCTTTGGTCAGGCTTTCTGGTAACATGCAATGGTCTTTTTTACCTTGTGAAAGAGTGCTGTGCTGTACTTGGAGGGTCAGCAAATGCCATGACGATGTTGCTCAGAGGACAGCATAAAACCCCTTCAAAAGAGTCCAGACACCTGGATGATGAAGGTCTAAGTCTTTAGAGGAATAAGAACCTCGAAATCCCAGAGGCTCCTTCCTTAGGAGCAAGAGCAAGACCACAGAGATCCGACTTAGCTGACGAGGGAGCTCACAGAGCTCATATCCCAGCTAGTAGGAGTAGAGGGCACCTTCACCCACATCATAAACATTGAGTTTAGGATCCTCATTCCTGATTTTCATCTTGACTTGGAGCATTTGGCTACAGAAAGGAGCATCTTACCTTTTCAGGTATGCATCAAGTTCCTCCGGTGCCTTTTACCTTCAGACTGAGCCAATTTTCTCTCCTCCCACTTTCAAAACAGCCCTCCAAAGCAGTTTCCCTAGGTGAGGGGCAGCACAGGTGCAGGCTGCTGATCACACAGCTCCAGCTGCTGACACTTAACATGCAAAGTAATTCTCGCAGTAACTGGTCCTGAGAAACTCCTTCCTGGCACAAAGATCCTCAGCCAAAGGTGAGGGCCCTGCTGACCTGACGCTAAGCGAGAGTTCTTGATAAGGAAGTTAAACAGAATAAATGTGCCTCCCCGTGCACGGCAGCAAGAAGTGATGGATCAAATAACAGGCTCCACAAAATGTGTGGAAAGGAGCAGAGAATTTAAATGTGCCTGCACAAGGGGTTTTTTTGTAGAACCAGTGTGAAAGGGATTAAAATACAAAAGGTCAAAGATAAGAAAAGATAACCATCTAGGCATTCTGTTAACTTATCACTTTGCTATTACTGAAAATTTTAGAGTTAATCCTATATAAAAGAAGTGGCAGTCTACATCAATCCTATTAATGATTCTTTTAATACTTTTATTTCAGACTATTTCTGAGAAGATTTCACAGGAAAAAAATGAAAGGCAATTGGGAAAAAAAATTACCTTCTTTTCAGGAGATAATAGTCTTGCTCACCCATACTGACAATCCAGACTTCCAGAAAACCATGAAATACTGTGGAAAATTGTCATCTTGTCATAATTTTAGCAAACAAAAGAGATGTGAATTCTCTTTGCAGTCTTTTCTTATCTTTGTTTTTTAACAAAGAAAGGAGAATTGGAAAAATGAGAAATGTTTTCATTAGATATCACCAAGTTTAAATTTCAATAATTGTTTTAGCCACACCTAAATCCAAAGATTTACAATTAGGAATCTCTCACAGGAAGCACCTAAGGGACTTCCAGCCCAAGATTAAAACTGCCAAACTCAATGAAGTTGCTGAACCCCAAGCCTTCTGAAAAAAATTTAGTAGGGAGCAACAGAAGTACAGCAAGATATATTTATTAGCACCTTCAAGTAGGCCCATTCTGCTAGATACCTTCAAGGAAAATGGCAGAGAAAGGTTTTCCCCCACACTTACCAGGGAGAAGCCCTGATGCCCCAATTTCAGAAAAGATCTTTCTAAAAACACATTCTCTTTCTGCAATATCTGGTTTCAGCACATTTCAAAACCAGAAGCCAAGTAAATGTAGCAGGTCTGTTTGGAGGCCTTACTTCTGTAGGTTTTGCATTCTTTCAATGCACTTGGACTCAGTTTTGATACACATTATTTTTAATGTTTTATTAAACATTAGGCTTTTGCATATAAGGTTTTCCACTTCATTTGCAAGGTCAGAAAGCACATTTGCACAAACTATTTACTTATGCCACAAGAAATCTGAAAGCCACCAACAATAAGAGGAAAAACACTGGGGAAGACAGAAAGGAAGGAAAGAACTTTATGGCCATTAGGAAAACCTAAACAATGCGAATAGTAGCAAGCCTATATTACCTAAAGATTGAAAATAGGGAACCGCAGGGATTCAAGGATATTCAAATCCTGGCTGGTTGAATGACACCAGCCTCAGGAGAGGTACAATTCCTTTGCACAAAAGCTGGCGTTAAAACTCATCTTGTATTTTCCCATCTCCCACTCTTACAAATCCATTAATTCTTTCCTTTCTTCAAAATAATAATGATGACAAAAAAGACTTCCCAAGCACAGCCATGTGCAAAGTATCATAATTTCCATCTAAAATAACCCTGGCTGATCAGCAAACCTGGAAGGTTCACCTCTGACTGGGAAACAGCAGAGGTACTTCCTGTGCAATCACTTTTATTTTCAGTCAGAATTCTGTGGGGTGGAGACTTCCAGCAGCGCTCTCCTGCCTGGGCTGTAAGAGATCAGCTGTCTCTGGCAGGAGATGCTCTTTTGCCAATGACCAAGATCACAATAACAGCACGGAGGAAGCACACAGCATTACTGGTGGCACAGGTTTCCGTGTCAGTGTCCCAGCTTTCCCTGTTCCCACAAGTGTAAAATCTGCTGGGCTCTGCCTCCAGCCCTGCCATGCTTGTTCCTGCTGGCACAGGATTGGATAATGTTTTGTTTCTCTTCACTTTCCCCGAAGTGAGACCTCAGTGTTTTCCCTGTTCATTTATCCTTCTGCCTATGCTGGGAACAGCTCTAGTACTGCTCTTGCTTTTCCCAGAGGGAATAGCCCCATACCAACAAATCCCTATGGGTTTTCATTTAAAGGCCTCTCACTGAAGAGCAGCCTTATGTTGCTCTAACACCTTTTCAAAAGTTTGGTGCTTCCAGAGAAGCTTCTGGCCCAACTCAAAATGCCCACTTTTCCTTAGGAGGGTCTGTTTGAAGCATAGTTGACATTTCTGAGTGCAGACCCTCACTCCCTGTAAAGCAGTGCCAAAGTTACCACCAGACGAGGGGTACAGACAGCTGCAAACTGGTTGGTGGTAGTGAACAGAAAGTGAGAACAATTTCATTAGCCCATGGATTACAAGTCAAATTTGACATTTCAGAAAACACAGTGCCTTGCTATACCGCACTGGGTGCTGGCATCAGCACACACCTGGGAAGCCATGGAAATGGAGGAGGTAAAAGTGGGAGAAAGAGCGATTCTTTGGAGGTGGTTGTTGGTTTGTTTCATGGATTTCAAGAAAGGCAGGACTTATATTTACTCTTTCTTTTTTTCCAGTGGTCCAAATAATCACTTAAAATACAGCATTAAATGCCCTATACAATTAGTATGTTTCCTTTTTAATTTTAGCCCAGACCCCTTGACAGCATTCTGTTTAAGCAGAGAAAGGATTTTGTTTTGAGACTTCTGAGCTCAGTGACATTTTTGAGGTCTGTGTTCCTTCTCAAGTTAAGCTCCAAAGAATGTCTAGGTTTTGGTGGTGAGATTGTGAAGTGTGAAGATATGAACAATCAGCTGAGGAGAAAAGGAAGAGAGGGAGGATTAGCTATAGGAATGACTCTGCAAACTGAGACCCTGCTACAATCCAAGGAATTGAAAATTGCCGTGGAAAAACAAGCTGTAGGAGATCTAAGAAACACCTTGGGAAAAATTTTGTTTATTGAAATGAAAACTGTTAAGGATAAGACGTAAAAACTCCTCTGCAGAGAAATTAAAAGTATACAAGCTTGCTCCGAGTTAGAAGAAAGTAAAATGCAGGAGCTGTGAGTTCCAGAGAAAATGGTAATTCTGTATTACTCTAGCTTCAAGCTGAGTCTCTTTTTTCCAGGGTACCAAGTCCTTGTGCTCTTAAAGCCTCAACCCCCCTGCATCTCTGCTCTCAGCTATTTTTCCCTGGTGCCCCAAATCTCTGCATTAACTGGTGAAATCAGGGAGGACAGACTAGCACCAGTTCAGCAGAGTACCACGGTAATTCCCTTGTTCCCTGTCCCTTTTAGACACAAAAATGCCATCATCATCCATGGAGGAATTTCAGATCTACTAACTACTAAGCCTATGTCCAGGTGTAATCAGAGGCCCAGTGAAAGAGAACTGAATGAGTCACTAGGTAGGACACTACCACCTCCTCACAGTGGAATAAGCCAGAACTCAACGTAAGATAAAGAATAATCCCAGTTTCCCCTCTCCTTCCCTATGAACTGACTGATATTGAAACTCAGTCTTGTTTCCTTTAATATGTATTTGGCCAAAAAGCCCCAAAACAGTCATTGTAGTTCTCTCTCCTGATCTCAATTAGGAAAGAGCTCGGAGTGTTTGCCCTGCTCCCTGCATCAGGGCTTTAAGAGCTTTTAGGAAAAGATCTGGAAGTGCATAAACATAACATAAACAAAATGCTCAAAGTCCTGAAGATGCTGACTTCTAAAAGAATAGCAACACAGCTGACTGGGGGTTATTTGCCTTGTCAGGAAAACTGTACGAAATTCACACCTTGCCTTGATCCTGGTGGGGCTTCAGAGGCACACAGCAGCCAAGCATATAATGTGTTTCCTATGAGGAGCCAGAAACTTTCAAATCTATTCCAAAACTCACTTCTCCAAATTACAGAAAACAGTGCCAAGCGAGGAATCACTTTGGCTCCAAATGCTAAGCTTATTAACTGTGGCATTAAACAGCATATGAAATGTGTGCCATGAGATTTACCACACAGCTCTTCAGATCACGAGAGCTTCTGGGAAGAGAAGAAACCCTCTCTCAAAATTATTTCCTTTTACAGTTCAGCTCAGAAAAGCTGGCATTATCCTCAGTCTTAGAATACCAAAAAATCAATTCGAAAAAAATTTCTAAACACAAACTTCTGGGATTTATCACTGGATATAAAAATGATATGCATTTTGTAAGGCTCTCCCAGAAAACAAAGACATTCTTACTGAAGGAAAGACAGTAGCAGGATGGTCCAGACAAGTAGCTGTCTTGTTCCCCCTGTTGCAGACATCATTCCAAATTTAACCATAACAATTCTTTCCTGAGAAATAATCCTTGATAAATAATTATGACTGTAAGGAAAAAAATGTCACCTTACCACTCCATATATATCTCCAATAGGATAAACACAGTGTTAAAAAACAATGGGATGGGGCAAATTTTACAGGAATTTGAATGAAAAGGAAATAAGGCATTAAATATATAAAAATGTTCATTTGCTTACATTTGGATCTTCTTCCAAGCCAAGGAAGAGGGTGTAACCCCTAAACCCAAAGATAACCACGGTGAAACTTCAGAGACCTGAAATTTAGAAACTGTACCCAAAGACAGAGCCTGTTTCTGTTCAAGGAATAACACAAGACAGGGGTGATAAAGAGAGTAGCATCTTTTCACTTTGTTTGGCTTGTTTAGCTTATTTGGGCTTCTGGAAATTTACTCTACTAAGGTTTGGTACTTATTTTCTTATTTACTGTTGGAAATGCAATTTACTTTGATGGGCAGAAGCCCTCCATACCACTTTGTGACTTCAAGCAGCCACATCCACCTAGAAAAGTTAAAATACAATCACTGTATTAAAAAAGACGAAAACAAACCAAAGCCAAAACAAAACCAAACAACCAAAAAACCAAACCAACAAAAATACCCTAACCAACCCAAACGAATAAACATCCAAAAAAATTCCTGGCTGCCACAACCAAGAATAAAGGGATATGGCATCACTAGTCTCCCATATGGCCATCGTGAACCCTGATCCTTCCCGCTCCACAGCAACGTGTGGACTTTCCCCAGAAGAGTAAACACCAGCAGATGAAGGCAAGGAGGCTTGCACCAGCCCTTACACACAGGGCACAGCTTACAGACCTCAGCAGCAGCCTGTCCAAAACCCTCCAGACCCTCCAAACCTTCTTTTCCCCAAATTTATTTTCAGCTCAAGAGCATAATTTTTCTACTGATAGATTTCCTGCAGGCTTAACATTAGTGTCCCATCAGGACAAAGCAGCAGAAAAGCCATTCCTCACTGCTCTGCTTGGATTTCAGATTCCCAGGAAGCTCAGTCCTCCCATTGCTGCCTCAGCTGGGGCAAAGACGTTGTTTCATCCTTTAACCTGTTTGCAACACGCCTTGAGATCTGGAAAGGAAATGAGAACGTCGGGAAGTTTTACAGGAGTTGGAAAAGAGAAAGGAGAAGAGGTCATAGAAAACAGAAAGAATCCAATGCACAGCCACAGTGAAATCAAAAAAAGAAATTAATCCAACCCACCAAACCGCTACATCCTTTTAAAAAAAGTAAATTTTCCAAGTGCACACAAACTGAAGTAAATCAAGTACAAAGCTTGTGGTTTGGGGTATGAAATTTACTTCAGCCACTACAGCACTGAGTAAAAACAATCAGCATTGCCAGTAGCAAGATCCAATATGCACTTTAAATACAAAATTACGATGATCCTATTGGGCAGCCAAGAGAAGCTCTTGTCTGCTGTGCAGAATTTTGTGAAATTAATTTAATTTCCCTGCAACTCAAGAAAAAAGAAGTTGGAAGTTCAGGATATCTGCAGCTGGTCTTAATGCATGATTGGTACTTTTCTTTTAAAATGTTCCAATGCATGTGTGTATACCCAGGGCTGCAGAGCCCTCACGGGGTTAAATGCAGCAAGGATACAAGCAATGCCTCGTGAGACACCTTACTCATTTTTCATCTTAGCATCTGAGGGTATTCTGGGTTAGAAACAACCCCGTTATCAATCCACACTATCCTAAACTCCCCCCTATATCAAGTCATCACTGGATAACCCACTGAAGTCAATGGAAATAGTCTATTTGTTACATTTCAGTTTATGGCTTTGACTTTGGTAGACAACCGTTCTTCTTGTGTCTTAAAGAAAATTGGCTCCAAAATCCACGCTTCCTTTTGAACTGGGTCTTTACATGCAGTTATTGATTTGCAATTATTATACTGTTTGGGGTTTTTCCTGTTGGAAATATGTTTCCAGTAGCAAGTAGGGGAATATCCACTTTAAGAAGTTCAGTTATGGTCAGAAGATTGACACTGTGGAAATTTCTGGTCTGGGGGGAAGCGTCAATTCTGAGTTGCACAGGGTGAATCAAGTACTTATTTCTGATTCACTGCTGGGCCTTGGCCAGAACAGGAGAGGTATCTGACCCTGGGAATCATTATTAAGGCTGTTAGCAAAAGTCAGGCTGAATAACTCCTATTGCAGAGTGACACAAGAGGCAGAAGGAACACCTCTGGCATTTCAAACACCGGATGTTTTGGGCTGCTAGGTGGTGTGCTACATATTCCTGCTTGCAAGTTAATGTAGATGCAAAAATACTGCTACCAAGGATTTTCTTGCTATTTTCTAAGCCCATGAGAGAATTTTCTCTCTCACAGAAGAGGTAGCAGAATATGTAAACAACCAAACACCTGCAGCCTTGAAAAGTCTTGTTTATAGTACAGCAGGAGAATATTTTGACAATGGATGTTTTAGGATTTTAGCCAATCACCCCAAGGGGTGGCTGATCTTTGTCCAATTAGACTATGAAGAAAAGTCTATAAAAGAGTTTGTAAAATAATTAAATAAATCAATCTTGCTGCACAGTTCCTGCCTGCTGGATCTTCTCTCCTCCTCCTCCCTATGGCTGTGGGACACGGTGATATACCGTAGGGCATAGGACTGAGGTAATAAGTTAAGAGACTGATTTACACAAGTAGAGGAGAACAAATAGAGCCTCCTACAGCCATTTCCACAGGGATATTTTCTAACTATAATTCCGCTTGGCAGCCTAAGGCTGGCAGAAGTTTTAAGTGACACCTGTTCAGGGAGATTTCTCAGGCTATAGCTGCTTGTGACACTAATGAGGTTGTTCTTTGGAGAAGAAATCCAAATTGCTGGTTGTTCAGCATGAATTTATAAAAGTAAATGGGAAGGCTCCCTCTTTTATAAAGGGAAAACAGAAATTGAAATGATAGCTGCAGGTAACAACATTTTGATAAAGCTTCAAATATAAATCTGCTTTTTTTTCCAGTCACAAAATGTTTGTAGCTGATTGACCTTGCAATGTAATAATTTTGTTCCACATGAAGCAAGATCAAATTCAAGTTGGTCTTTCTTCACCAATATTGTGACTCAATAATTAGGGTAGGGGACTGGAAGTCAGAGAATCTAGCTGTAAGTGTTGCCAGGTTTACAAATACACATATTTTGTTTTATCAATTACTACATTGAGACATTTATGCAAGATATGTTGCCTTTCCAGAAGGACTCAAAACTATAGGTGTGGCAGGGGCTGTGAATGCTTACAAATGTTTAGATGGATGTTTACTAGACACATAAAACAGTCCTGCATATTTCTACAGACCAGTTTTCATTATTTCAGTGTGATATTAAAAAATCCTGGTCTGTAGATTAGTGACAGCTTTGTTTCAACTGGTAAAAGAAAAAAAAAAGAACAACGAAATAGAACCAGGTTCAGAATAATTCCAGTCCAGGACAAGCCAGAATCAAGCCAGGGGTAAATTTTGTTTCAAACATGTACTTGAATCATAAACTCTAGCTTGACCTGCATTAGGATTTCAATACACAAGTCTTGCTACTTGAAATTCTGCTTAAAGCCAAGCATGTTTTCAAAGCAGGCCTGCACTGGAGAATTAATCAGCCATCTCCAGACTACAAACCCGTTAACATTATGCAGATACCATCTCAAGACCCAGGTACTTGGATACTTGGTACCCTGCCTGGAATTGCAGACAACCATGCATTTATCTGGTATTTGCAGTTTGAATTCTGTCACCAGCTGAGAATGTCACAGCCTGGCCATCACAGCTGATACACTGCAGGTGGGCACCTTCACCGATGTCTGTGCTCCTTCCCAGATTCCAGGGCTGGTCACTGGTGTACTTGAAATGTCCTGATTACTCAGCTGATTTTATCTCTGACTCTTGTATAATTAAAATATTTTATGGAACAAGTTAAAAAGAAAAGAACAATTCAACAGAAGTCAGGTAAAAGTCATACATGTGGGGAGTCCAGCTAGCTAAGGTCAGAATATTTTAAAGAGGTCAGCATAACAATAACTTTTTTATAATGCTTTCAATCTACATTTAATATTTTTTTGTCATTGTTACAATTTAACGAGCTTATCCAAAGGTCAGTGAAGTCAGAGGGAGTCTTCCCGTTTACATCCACAGGCTTTGGATTCAGCCAACAGCTTGACAAGTACTCTGGGACAATTTTGGATGAAATCATTTGCATAAATGAAGGCTTAAGCATCTCTAATGAAGCAATATGGATTTCAAATTGCAAAGAGTCCTCAGACAAAGGATGAAGAAACCTGATTATACATCCATGGAGGTGGAGCCACTTTTGTATTTTCCAAAAAAATGCTGTCAGGAAATATAATAATTATATTGCTGAAGCAGCTTTACCTCAAATAGGAAACTGCATTCACAGGTTTGGAAAGAAAGAGAGAGGAGTTAAGTGACAGGTACCAGCACTGATGGGCTTTGCTCAGCTCACATTCTCAGATGAAGTTACACTTGTGCAAATATAATATCCAGTGGCTTCCAGTATGGTTGTGCTCCATTGCCAAAGGACAAAAACAGCCCATAAATCTAAAAATCATGATTTTTAGAAAAAATCATGATTCTCATGTCAGCTTTTAAAAATGGTTTGATGAGATTTGGTGAAGTTCTAAGACCCACAGAATTCAGTTGATCAACGACATCTACACTTTGCATTGTCACTTACAGTGACAAAGTGAACTTCCAAATAAAACAAAAGATTACTAGATAAAGAAATCATAGTGTCTATGAAATGCTTTTAAATGGGTTTCCTTTGTCACTCATCCTTTCCCACAATGTAGCGGATCAGATGATGAGAGGTTCTCGTGTCGGAGGGTGCCACAGAGAGATTTACTTTCAATGCTCTTTGTCAACAGGATCTGTCTCCTCAATGCTAAACCAAACATACTAATGTGCCTTTTCCCCACAGCAAACTTTAGAAAAAACTCTGAGTTTCAGGCTGAGTAGAGCTGAATTACATGGAGTGATCCTAGGTTACATTTACGTTAATGCTTTGGAAGTGGATTAGGAGATCAAAGCAGCCACTGTCAAAACCTATCCGTGTGCCCTTAGTGCATCTCAGGAGCTTTCCTTCAGAGCAGCTCTAGAGTGGGCTCTGAACCACATCTCTGAACCACCCTGTACGTGCAGTTCAAAGGATAATTATGTTCTAAACCTTTGTTTTCTTGGACACGAGGCCCTTAATGGATTAGTCTGGGAAGCGCCATTCAGCCTTTGTCTCCCACAGGGAATGCAGCAAACTGCTCAGCCCCTGACAATGTCATCTGCTTAAGGCCTCACAAACATATGCAGACCTCACTTCTGCTCCTGATTTTGCTCCTGTTCTATTTCTTTCCATCCCTACAAAAAAAAACCAAACCAAACCAAAAAATCCCCAAAAAACCCCTACGAATAATAACAACAATAAAGAGTGCTTGAAAGCAGAACACTCAGTGTATGCACTGAGAATCCTACCAATATGACTAAAAACATATCTGAAAAACTAGTAAAGCTTTTATTCTAATTAAAAACTTCACTAGATTAAAAAAAAATAGCCTTTTAGGCCATACAAAATATATTCCATTGGTTATCTGTATATTTGGAAATGCTTCTTATACAGCCAAGAATTAAATGAAGTAATTCTCAGGTCTGGAGAAACTCAGATCACAGATCTGAGAGATCACATACAGTTCACTTTTACCTGATGACAAAAGGAATTATTTATCCCACAGAAATAGCCTCAAGATTTGATGACAAAAATAATTAGGTTGGGTAGTGACTTAATAATCCCAGTTACCACCACTTCCTCACTATCCTGAAAGTTCTAGGACAGAGAACTAAAGAACTTCTAGACCAATAAAGAAAAAGAATGACCTTTTCCTAGTTCTTTGGCTTGGCTTTCTTTTCCTCCAATGAAAGCAGAGGTAATTTAATTTGGCCTGCTTTTTCTGGAGAAGAACTTCCTAACACTTCTCACCTCCTCTTCCTCCTAAGAACTCCTCCCTCACTCTGGTCAACTGGAACAGCAAATCATTACCTAGTCCTTGCTCATTAGAACTTCCATCACACTTAAGTCGTTTCAAAGAAATGCGGGATGTACAGTGAAATTTGTTTACTCACATTTGGTGGAGATGTTATCGAGATTAAGGATTTTTGCTTCCCATCTACCTCAGCAATTTTATCCCTGGCTTACCAGCTGCTAATATTTGTAGTGAAAAGTTGTGTGGAAGGAACTGATCTTTCCAGCTGATGATCAGGTGGTAATTTGTCAAAACACCCACATGCTGAACAGAGGAGAAGATAGAGAGGGATATTCAGGTAGCATTTCCTGGCTAAAAAAAGTCTGCAATACATCAGTGCTGGGGAGTGAGGAAGAAAGAAATATTAAATGGCCAAAGGATGGAGACATCTTCAGTAATTCTATCTCCCTCAGAGATTATACAGAAAGACTGAATGCCTAGAACTGGCTCCCTCTCTCCAGCTGACTGCCTGAGCGTTATACCCTCGAGCACATTTCAGTGCCTCCCTGCAGAGGCAGCCTCACTCGGATGATATTTGTATCATCACAGCTCCCCAGAGGTTCCTCCCCTTTTCACTCACTTCACCTTCTTCCACTGCACTTTCAACACTCTCCCCTTCCCACCTGCCCCTACGCTGAAGGGGCATTTCCTCGCACAACCACACACAACGGCCTTGGGTGAGGGCAAGAAACTTCCCCACTTTTTTCCTCCTACCAGGGCTGAGGAACGATTTGCACCCCTGCCAGGAGCTGCCAGTGAGCTGCTTCCACAGCCATTTCCTACAGGATGCTCCCAAGGGTGTGCAAAGGGGGCCCAGCCAGGCCAGCCCCCCACCTGGTGTGCTCAGAGGCAGAGCTGGGTCACCCCACTGCCCCATGAGTGCTGAGACACAAGTGAACTTGAGCGTGGAAAACAGATCCCAATAAACCCCAGCAATTCTCTGGGAGACACTCCAGGGAATTTACAGACAATGTATGGCAACAAATCTTGTTTTCTTGCTAAGAGCAAAGCTTAGCTATTCCTTCCCAGCATTCTGTCCCCTAAAGCATAACCATGCATGGCTACAGACACTGATGCAGGCTAATCCAAAGCAGTGTGGAAAAACAAGGGAATAAATAAAAGGATAAGAGCAGTGATTTTTGACTGCTTTCTTTTAACATCTGTTTTGCAGATTCTTTTTCTTGTCAGTGCTTTTAAACTTTGTTACCTATGAAGAGGGTTTTATATAGGTGAACTCAAATTCAGTAGGAGAGCAGAAGGGAACACTGGACTGAGGAACTGGGTATTACCAGATAGAGTTCAATAAATCAGGTCATCATCATTTTATAAAAGCCGTTCTTACCCTCAATATTTGGAATTTAGATCTGTTTGCTTCGATTATTGGAAATTGGCCTCTGACCAAATACCTTTTAGAAGCAATTTTTTCTTTTTTTCCTCTACATAAGCAGCAAGATCTGGAGGTATAATCAAGGTCAGCCCCAGGTAACGCAAAGGGCAGTCACCTGTTGGGGTCAGCAGCATGGACATGGCTCTGGTGCCCACTTTGTCTCTTGCAGAAGGCAAACTTGCTCTGGCTGCCCTTGATGCAGAAGCTGGAGCAGGGAAGCTGCTGGCTATTCCCAGGAGGGGTAGCTCCACCAAACAGCACCTGCTGCCTGCACCATTCCTGTGTTAGCAAAAGGGCAGGAAGGACAATTCTCCTGTGCTTTGTCCCTTCCTGGGATGGGAGCAGCCACACTTGAAGCACTGATGATGGTGACTGACAAAAACACGGCATTACCTGACACCAGAGGAAGGGAAGTACACAAGAGAGGGAATAAAAGTTGTATTTTAGCTGGACAACACAGAAAATTGTCCAAAAGAATTTCATCTCATGTGGCATGACTTCCTAATAAAAGCAGTGTAAGTTCAGACAGTCTGTCTGCAATCACTGATCATCTGACACGTTTTTTGAAACTTAAATCTATGTTATTATTCATATTCTCCTCGAGTAGCAAGAAATTCCTGCAGGTATCTCAGAGCACAAGAATCCAACCACAGAAGGGACAGAAGTGTTTCAGGGCCATGGTTTCAAGCAACAAATCTACCCAACAAAAATATAATGCTGAACATTGATAGCTCTGCACTGAAGAGGTTTCTGTTCTTCCGGGCTGTGAGTAAAGCACTCATTCCTTTTATATTAAGCAAGACTCTTTCTGTTTCCAATGAAAACCAATTGTTACCATAGTTGTATAACACAACCAGAGAATGCAGTTAGCCTTGCCTTCCTCCATTTACAAACAATCTGTTATGCTCAGCCCTGTTCCTAGCCAAGGACATTAACACACCTTGGGGCAACAAATAAGGGAAGTTAATCAGCGAGTGTAACATTTGTATCTGCTTTACATGAAAAGGAAAAGTCAAGGCAGAGACACACAGCAACTCTGCAGCTGCCATCCAGCCATGAGATTTTCCAAGGAAGGCAGCATGATCCATTCCTGTCCTTAGCCTCAAATTTTGCCCAGAATCCCACCCTCTGCCCGGGTGTCCAGACCAGAGGTTGGAGCACAAGTGAGGATGAGGGAGTTGCACTGGCAGAGAATGCAGCTCAGGCCAGGGAGAAGCACAGAGAGGAAGGGGAGAGCTCCGTGGGCTGTTCCAGGTGATTGATGTGTTGTAAACAAAGTTTATAGAAATCCTAACTCTGGGTAGACACACAGGTGCAAAGAGCAGGCAAACGGGGAGATATCTTTCATGACTCATTTTCTGTCTGCAGTACTGGCAAAGCCCTATTGTGTTTTCAAAGATGCAAAGTGCCCTCATGGATATGAGGGAGTGTATTCAGGGAAAAATCCACAGATAAAAGATGACTTGTTTTTCAAGTCTTAAAGATATCGGAATGTCGAGATTTAACTTCTTTTTTTTTTATGCTGGGAAATTTAGTAGGAAGGCAAGGAATTGAAGACAGGGACCATATCTTACCTAGCTGTTGAAAGAAGTGAAACGTTTTTTTGAATATATTCTCTCCTTTTTATCCCAATGCAAGGGTCACACTGACAATTCTGTGCTTGAAAAATCTCTTTCATTCTCAACCCCTCATCTGATAGTCAAATTCTAAAGCAAGACCAGGCAAAGATTTAAAGAAATGCAAACTATATAATGTTTTTTTTAAGGATCAGAATACCTAATTATTTTTCTATTACAATGCAGATAAAACTGTTGAAAGGAGCAAAGGAAGGAATGAGAGAAGAGGAAGAGGCAAAATGAGCATAAGCACATTCCCCCCAGCATTTGGAAAGCTGACTCTGCCCTGAGAAGTCAGGATACTGCACATGAATTCCAGAAGATTGTTGGGATTAGACTTTATCACAACACTTCCAGAAAGAGCCCCTCAAAGCGAGCATCTGCTTACAGATTGCAAAGCAGTGGTGGGTCAAGATGCTACAGCAGATCATAGCAGTCACCTGGACTGAGGTGTTCAAGCGAGAAGCCAAGCAAACTGCAGCCTCCAATTGCTCCACACCATGTTCCTGAGACTTAACCCAATGTTCTTGCTAAAGTTTGAATCCCTGTGTCGCCTTTGCTTGCAACTCAATCGCCGTACTTCATTCTCATTAACAAGCAGCTGCCTCTCAATGTTTTCTCTGTATTTTGGTGGCTAGTTTGTTTTGAATGTTCTCTCCAATCCGAGTATTTCAGGGAAAAGTGTGTTTCTGCAAGTCTCCTGTGGAGAGGTCCTCAAAGTCAAAAGCTCTCGTGTCACAGCACCGTTGCAGAAGCTCCTCTACTGAATGTTCCAGTTCCATTCTGCTTTGTGACACTGTATCACAGGTTTGGCCTTAACAGACAACAAACATCTTGAAATCATTCAAATTCCCACAAAACATGCAGCTGCCAAGCAGTCTGTTCCGAGGCCACAGCAGCACCAACAAGCAGTGGGTAACTGGAATTATTTCCCCAAAATGTTAACACAGTGCAGCAACACCACTGCTGGCTGACACCCCGAGGTTCAGATCATTATCTCCCTCATCAAAGCCTGTGTTTCATCTGAAGGTAACAACAAGCTTCAGTTTTACATTCTGCTTAAAGATAGATTCGGGGCAGATAGTGCCGAAAAACAAGATTAAGAAGCAGAAGGTCAAAGAGCAGAGTAAACAATAGCATCCTACACCATACAAAGCAAACAGCAGCACAGGAATACTAAAGCAACATTCTGTGCTTATTATCACAGCATCTGCAAAAAGCAAACCCTGGCCTGGTGTAAACCAGGCTGCCAGAGAGGTTGAACACGGAGATCCAGCAGAACTGAAGTACAAAAGATAAAGGTGATGGTTCAGATAAGACAATGAACAAATCAACCTCTGTTCAGAATTTCTCTGGTTAGAGCAATTAAGATAAATTGTGAGGATAACAGAGTAAAGTGACCCAAGGAGTACCTTGCCCAGCAGTGTAATTTTTTTCTCACATTCGCTCCCTGTCCCCAGAGCATACCAGCAATTTCTTCTCTAAAAGTTTAGAGTTTTCACTGCAGCTGCAGAAATGAGGAGGCTAAAAATTTCACACCCTTTTCAGAAAAAAGAACAATTTTCTTTGTATTTCTCTTTTAGGAAAAATACAAGCCTCCCCACACACATTGTAAATTGCAAGTGTACTAAATAAAGAATCTGTTCAAATGGTTCTTGTTATGAAAGCCAAATATAACAACCCCCTTCATTATAAATTTTACATGCTGAAAGCCTCTGTAGCTAGAGGAGCTAAAATGCATTGTAAACCATTGAGACAACAAGAAAGGAGTCACAATATTTTGTATAAAATGCCACTTGGAAACAACTTTCCCCATCTTATATAAGTAATCTACCAGGAAGGTAAAAAATGTCAGAAAATGGGAATTTAAAAATAAAAAAAAGAAAGAAAAAAAGGAAAAAAACATGGAAGTACTAATAAACAGCATGCTATCAAGATGAGTGAATGGATTAGCAGCAGTAATCCTAAAGACTGGGAAAAGAAATTTATTTCTTTTTCTTCACAAACTCCTCTCCTGACATTTCACTTGTCCATCTGACAAACTGATTTGCAGCATTCCCTCATTCATCTGGAGTCTGCTGAAGTCCACTGTGTGGCGTATATACAGAGTAATGCTCACAAAGAGCAGACACCAAAGGAGTGGTGCTGAGCAATTTCCCAGATAAATGGCTTTTCATGACTTCCAGGCTACAGTAACCTGTCACAACTCAGACTCCTCTGAGTAACGACCTTGAGCAATCTGAAGTTGCCGTAGCAAGGCAGGAACACAGAGATTGGATACTAGGAAAAACTTCTTCACAGAAAAGGTTCTCAAACACTGCAACAGGCTGCCCAGAAAAGTCGTTGATTCACCATCCCTGGAGGTATTTAAAAGATGTGTAGATGTGGCATCTGGGGACATGGCTAGTGGTGGGCTGGACAGTAAAAGCTGGACTCAATGATCTAAAATGGTCTTTTCAGCCTAAACGATTCCGTGACTCTATGAAAATAGAAACAGCAGATTGCAAAGCGAAAGGCAAGATGAGAAATACATTGCTCAGAGTTTAGCTAGAATAACTTCAATATCGTTTTTTGAGAGCAAAGGTAGCTAGCATCCCCATGGAATAAAATGAGGTGATGGGTGTGAGGAAGAAAGAAAATTGATACGGCAATTTCACCCTCAGGAGAATAAAGGCTGGTTGTAAAGATAAGTAAATGTATCTCATGTGAACAGCATGGGTTTTAATGTGCTATAAACCACTCAATAGATACATATTCCTGGAATCTAGTAGCAACATGAATTGTAGCATCATTAATTGTAGCTTTTAAGCTCATCTTTGGTATTTTTGCAGCAAGGGACCAACAGAGGTCTGACTAGGACCAGAGTGGTTGCCTTGTACAGAACATTTCCTCACTGTCATTACAATATTGCCCTTTACAGAGTGCCAGTGAGAGCTCATCCTGCTGCAGAATGGTTGCTTAGTGCCACACCTGCAAGAACACTTTGGGTACATCCCTGGAAGGGCAGATGCAGAGTGTGGGAATGCCAAAAGTGCTTCTCTCTGGGGTGTTTGCTGTTGTAGAGTAGCAGAGATGGACAGACAAGTTCTGTGTGGTTTTTCTCTGGCATGTTTTAGGGGTGTTACGGAGGCTGCTTTGCTTGTACTCAAGTTAATGCAAAGAGGGATTTGTAGGAAGCCCAGCACAAATGATTCTGGGCAGGTTTCTTTCAATACACACCCTTCTCTAGTGCAGACGTGAATGCTTAATGGATTTCCATGCAAGGACCAGAGAAAAATGGTATTTAAGGAGTGTAAGACTACACGAACTTCATTCATACTGAAGTAGTTCCTCCTAAAGTTCAAGCCATTCTCTCAAAAGTGTGCTTCTTCCTCTGGAAAGGGGGGGCAAAGGGGGGAAAAAATCACCTTCAGAATAGAGTTTGATTACTTTCCTGCAGATGCAGGAGTATCTGAGCCTCAGCTGTGACTTGGTACCTCTCATTATGGCTGATGAATTTAATAGCAGCAGCTGCATCAGCTGCAAACCTTCTTTACAGGTAGTTATCTATACTTTTATATTGTTGACTGTATCAAGGAAAGGGACACGAACACAGAATCAGCTTTCTATCACAGATTCAGCAGCCTGTTTCTACAGCAATACTATTTTCCTATGATGTTAGATACACCACAAGCTTAGATATGTGTGGGCTTGGTCATATAGCTGTTAAGAAATGTCCCTCCATGCTAGCCCATGGCAAAACTGATAGTGAGGCACAGCTACTTACTACATTGTAGGAAGACTCAATTCTATTTTTTTTTTTTTTTAAGTTGTTACAAGTGAAGATGAAGTGGATAAGACCAGCAATAGCTTCAACCCAGTAATCTGAGTGCTGTACTTCAGGCAATTTATGTCAGCAGGGCAATTTGTGTCAGCAGGCCCCAGGGTGTTCACATGGGGACAAATGGAACCAGACTTATAGAAAAGTACAGCTGCCAAGACAAGTGCTCATGCAGTCCAGCCTTAACACTGTGACTTTTCTTCTTACAATTGACAGAAATCCCCATTCTTCAGCCCAGAGACAAGATTAGAGATGCTCCTTCCTTCTTTAATCTGAGGAAGAGGTTCCAGGGCATTGCAGCAAATGAATCCTGCACTTGTACCTCCAGTTTCAGAAGGGATTTAAAATCAAAGTGCCAGTGAGAGACACATCATGCAAAGGCAGAGAGAAGGGATTTAAATAGAACCTGCTAGATTTTAGAGCACTGATTAGTTCAGTAACAACGCAAGTCTAAACCTTGCATTCACTCCTGCAGAGTTCCAGGGGAAAATAGCCTAAGTATTTTCAAGAAACTGTTGTTCAGGAGTTTAATGCTATTGGTTTCTCATCTCAAAGGCTCACTGGCACAGACATCATGCTGAGCTTCAAGCCTTGGTGTCCAAGTAGAAACAGCTACCAAAAGACAGATCTGAATCCTTTGAGTATAGAATCATTTTCAATAGTAGCATTCAATCTCAAAATATATTATTAACAACTGAGCTAGGAGTAGTTTTTGTTCCATAATTAAAGTGCATGAAGTGTTACACCCAACTGCGTCTTATGGAAACCATGACAGAGCTAGACTTGATTATTTGTGCAACTGCTCCAGCAATCACTACTCTGTATTTTAAATTTAAATGGCAAGTCAGAAGTAATATTTGACTAACACTACCACTCACTTGTGTTACATGAACACCTTCAGGAGCCATCTGTGACTGTAGCTTCACTTACAACATCACTATCTCTGAGAGTTCTGTTTGGCACCAGAACCAGTCGGAACTGGAGCTTAATAGATCTGGCCTGAGAGGACAAAGCAAGACTTGAGCTTGGTCTGTAAGGAACTAACTTCAGGATTCTTTTCCTTGCTCTTTGCAGCTGCATGGTTTGCACACAGCTACCAGAAGGAATGAGTTAGTCTGTAACTGCAAACTATGTGTCACCTGTGCCAGCAGCTCAGCATCTTCCAGGACCTGATCACCTCCTCTTGACTTCCTGTTAGGGTACTGCCAAGGAAGTCTTAATAGAAATAAGCAAAGGAGGGGCCAAGGATGTCTCCCTCGTGGATTCTAATTAAATAGGACTTGAATTCTGCATACTAGACCAAGGCACCTCAAACAATGAGACACTAGCTGCTAAGAAATGGGAAGTAATTCTGCTTCTAACTCTAGATTAGTTTACTTCCAAGCTGCTCTCCTACAACTGGATGCCATCTCTCAGCTAGCAATAGTTACACAGAAACTGAATCTCAGCTGGCAAGACCAAGACCTCTTCAAGCAGAGGTTGAACAGGGTTCAGTGAAGGTGTGGATCCTATTAGTAAAGTATCTGTGTTTGCAAATTTAGAAACTATGCTCCAATGGAAAGGAAGTGCTCTTATGCAGATATTAAGAGTCCAAGCTATCATTTGGAGATAGAAGAACTTACCTGATACACAGAAAATTATGTGGCAGCAGTGTCCACAATCACGTTGTTGATATTTGCCAGTTAGTAGTTTCAATTCCTGTTTCCCCCATGCTCCTAATCACTATAGAAACATCAAATTTTAATTGCTGCAATGAGAGACATATGCTACTTTTGTCTTTTAGGACACTTTCAATTTCTGGCATCTTTGATTCAACTCATCTTAGGCATCTTCCACTTTCTGATTGCCCACTTTGAAACTGTGAGGTGAGGTGTCAATACACAAGACCTAAATTAGCCTCTATTGCTTGGTTCTATTACAAAGCTGCTTTTCATTTCTTTCTATATTTGTGGGCTCCCAAAGTGATGCTCAGCATAGTAAGTTGATAGGCTCTACTGTTTTGATCAACATCCCATTGCACATCATAGAACAGTTGCAAAAAAATAAAATAAGTTTCCTTATTTCCTAAATAAGTTTCAGGAGAGAGGGGAGCCTTTGTCTCACTCACAGGTGCAAGCCCTTTTAAAATTTTGACCACCAAACTCACTCATTATGCAGGAAACTAGGAATTCAGAACTAGGGTAAAAATGCCCTGAAAAAGAGCTTGCTGCTCCAGCTGGGACATCTGAAGAATAAGATACACTCTGCAAGGTTCTATTCTCTCTCTCTAGGCTAGGAAACTAGAAAACACACAGAAGTACACTGACAAATCGAAAGGAACTGAGGTACATGAACTCTTCTGCTCTTGCTCTTGTGCACCAGATCCTTCATCTCAGATGGCAGAGTTGAGGTAAAGGAGCAGAAAAGCCAGTTGTCATTCTTTGGTTCAGAGAGGGAGGTCAAACACGAACGGAAAAGTGATTTGTACAGCATTATCTGCCTGTTGTTATCCAAATATTTCACTGAAGACAGATTTAGAGCACATATCCAGGATCACATCAGGCTTGTGAAGGTAATTGCCTCTCACAGTCAAGCCTGTTCCCCTCACACTCGTTTCTACTGCCTTGAACACAAAGCAACCACCCCTCTTTGCTACCTCCTGCCCATCAATACTGCAACAAATCAGATAATAATATTCATTAGGACATCCCTCTGTAACACCAAAGACTTTACAGAACCAGCCCACCTTGTGGTTGCAAGAAACAGATGGACAAAGAATTTGAATTTAAGGGATGTCAGTGTTACCTATGATGGTAGACAGGTAAGCCAAAAGCTACCATGTGATATACTGGTCTAAATTTTCACCTTTTTTTTTACTAGAAAACAGCTACAAGGGGGTTTTTTTGTTTATCTGGCATTTCTCCCTTTCTACCCATGGCTATTTTTCCTGTTCCTGACTCTACAATCCCCCTCATGCTGTCAGTGACAAATTTGGTGGTCTTCCCACTAAGCTTTTTGTCTTATATCTGACACGGTCTTCCCCAGAATCTATCATTTTATGGCATGGAAAAAGCAGTGAGGTCCCAGAACAGCACACTTAGCCTATGGATTTTAAAGAGTATCTCATCTTGCCACACAAAGGGAATTTTTTCTCCCCCAAGGGTCCTCAGAGACCAGACCACCAACACTAAGACCAAAGCCAGCCCGTACACAAGCCCACAAGTATCACAGTCACTACCGGAAAACACAGTTTGAGACAACTTTTCCATTTACAGTGCTTGACTTGCATTCATTGCTGTCAACATGAGAGGAAGGAAATTACCTTATCAGGCCTTTGTTGAAGAACTGGCAGATTCTCCTGCCTGCTGAACAAAAGCTGAACTGTGCTTGATCTCCTCAGTAACCACAGCAAAGAAATATGCTCAGAAAGGGGGGGACAATCTGCTAACATGGGAATAATGTTCAGTTTGTGTCTACATTGTCGACATATTTTAATGCTAAGCAAGTCACAGCTGGGCCAGAGCAACTATAAATCTGTATCCTGGTGCTGTACAGTGCCATTCTCCTGACTTTGCATCTTTCTTCTTGGAGTTTAATATCTGTTCAGGAGAACTTCCACAGAGCATTAGAACCAATCTCTGCGTCTCAGCTGGACATTTTCACCCAGCTTCCAAGCAAGCTTCCTAATCCAAGACATAATCAGGCCTCAGCCCTTCTCCTCCAGCTCCAGCTCTTGATATGGAAAGCCTCAGCCACATCTGCCAAAACAGCTTCCTTACCTGAGACAGACTGCTGCTGACCCCACTCTTGACACCGCAAATCTGAGGAGGGGTCCATCAGACCCACACTATAAACATTGCTTACTGAAGGTTGTATGTTCTGTACTTTACCCAGTGTAACAAAACCAAGGACAGCCAACAACGACCAAGCCAACAGCACAGACTTGGGTGCAAAGCACTGTTTTTGTGCTCAGTGGTTTCTTAGGACAGCTGACATACTCCATGGCCTGTGAGACTAGAAAATCAAGAGCTCCTTATGGAATTATGGTAAGACAGGTTTGAAATGTTCATCTGACCACCCACAATAAGAAAAATACAGCAGTGCTTTCCTGTGTAGAGAAGGACACGTCAGCAAATGAGTCCTGAGCAGTCTGTACCCGTGGTAGGAGGCATGCGAGCAACAGCACTTCCCTGATGCATCTGTCCCCCATTTTCAGATTAAGGCCTGTGCATTTCTTTTCCAGTGTAGTTCTTCTGAAAAAAGAAACTGAAATTGCAAACTGCAGCCCTTTCTGGAGGTGCTTGGAATCACCCAGTCAGGGCACAACCCACGCAACTTCTTTTCAGCCTATTCACACTTTGAGAAGTTATTTCTAATGAAGCAAAATCAGTTTTATAACTTTTAGCTCACAGTACTTTCCTCCAAGTGGTGGGCTCCTACATCCTCTTTTATTTTCACTTCTGCCATTGAAACATCTTTTCACAAGTTCAAGATAAATAAAGAAGCCAAGACACACACAGAAGATGACATTTTACAAAAAACACCCACACTCATATTCAGCTAAAAGCCAAGCTCTATCCCCAGCTAAAAGGAAATAAATTTAGAAAAGACCAGTTCCCCAAAGTTCCCATTGTTCTAGCTGCAGCTTTTCAGCACCACAACTACATCAGATAGTCCCATACCAATACTACACAGGCCACTGAACCAAAGCTTTGTAAAAACACAGCTTAGAAACACAAACTAGTCCTACAGCTTAAATGAAACTAACTCCAAACTCTTGATGCATCAGTCAGACGGTTTGGTTTTGTTTCTGACTGCTAGCTCAGTTCACATGCCTTTCCCAATGACTGACATTAGACTGACAGCTCATTAAGGCAATAAAAACGAAGTCACCACTTGTTCTAAGCAAAAAGACAAAGTAATTGGGATCTCTTTGTAGACTTCATGGCTTAGAGATAAGCATTTCACTGCATCTGATTCTAATTAATACCTCTGATTCTTCAATTAGCAGCAACATGTCAATCCAGTGACTTCACTTGGAAATCAACATTTTGATAGCTAACAATTGTGTAAGAAGGACTTTAAATCCAGGTGGTTACCCTTGATCTTTCATTAGGGTAGTTGAAAGAGGGGTAGGGAAGACAGGGAAAAAAACCCTAAACCAAACAAAAACAATAAAAAAACCAAACACAAAACCAAATTGGTACCCTGGAACAAGTTTAAAGTCTGACCTGAGTATTCAGGAAAAAGAACAACCTCGTCAATGATAATTCTGTCCTGCTTACTTGCAAATAGGCCATATTACAGCTTTATGTACCCTGGGGAAATCCTGCTACCTGATTTTTCTGTTCCTCAATTTAAAAAATGGATATAATAGTACTGATTTGACTCGTGAGCTTAGAGTAAAGATAAATCTATTTCTAAATGTAGACAAGATCTTCAACTTTGTCACAGACTTTAGGGTGAAATATTAAAGCTTTTGTTTGGAGCCAAGAGCACTAGAAGCAGGGTGGTAAAAAAAACCCCAAAACACAATATAAGACAAAACTCTAATAGCATCTCAGATGGCCAAACTTTAAACATCTAACAAGCTTCTTCTCCCCCTCTGAAAGTGAGAGAAAGCTTTTTTAAAAACTATTTTTATTTAGAAATGAAGCAACACAGATGGGGAGGAGTAAATGGGGAGAGATCTCAGCTCTGGCACCCAGAGCATTGTTAACACTCTTTGTAAGTAACATCCTCCCATCATCCGTGTTGATTCAAATGATGATGCATGATGATGTGACTCAGAAGAAAGCAGGGTTTAAGAAAGGGCTGTACACCACAGCTCAAGAATCCACCAACCCAGGCAGCTGGAGTACAATTATGAATTAATCAGCCCAAATAAGTCTCCCCAAGAGCACAATCACCCTCACTCTGCTGCGCACTGACACTTCCACGTGCCTCTGACTGCCCAGGATTAACATACAAAACTAAAGGAGCACAAAAGTGTCTGTGCTGTTCCATAATGCAGAGCCTGCCATCCTGCAAGGGACACTAGGAGCTGGCTGCAGTCCAGCACAAACAGCAAGTGCTGTGCATGCAAACCCCAGCTGAGGGGCCTGGATACAGAGGGAACACCAGGGAATCTGAGCTGCTCCAGTGTCACCATTGCACGCACAGCAATTTGCTCCCACCAAAACCTGCCTGAAGGGCCAAAGAAGGGGATACCTAAGTCAGCACCTAATTTGCATGCTGAATCTCACTCATGTTCCTGGCCTCTGAAACACCTTCATTTTCCATGTTTTTCCCACGTCTCTAATGAAAATCACCACAGACCCATGAAAATTTTAAAGTGCATCTCTACCTGTCTCCACTCTGATACTCTTTGACCCAAAGCACAGACAGCTCCCTCTCCAAGGCCAGACCAAGTGCTCAGGTCATTGTCAGTCCATGTGCATCCCTACTTGTGAAAAGGACCAGAATTTATGGCAACCTTCCAGTTTTTGGGCTAGATCAATGCCTGACTCACCCCAAATATGGAAATCCTCCTCCTCCTCTGGTCCTACATCCGGAGCTTTTGGACAATAGACGTTAATTCAGCAAGACATCCACAAAAAAGGGGAAGGTGTTTCCTGTATTGCCCACAGTCACACACCTCCCAGGATGTGTTCCCGTGGCACTCCCTGCCCCCAGGCTGCTCTTGAAGGGTGAGGCATCGGATACAGCTCCTGCAGAGGTTCCTGCCCTCCCCATTCCCACCTCTGGTAGCCCCAAAACTCCGCCATGGGTCACCGCTGGTGGCAGAGTGCATCAGGAGAGAGGACACTGTGCAAAAAGGGGGCATGGCGAGGAGGCTGGGAAACGAAACATAAAGAGATTAACGGGATTAATTAACCCCAATCACACAGGGCACCTGCAGCAGAACTGAAGGCTCAGGTTGCCACAACCTGCTTCCTTCTGAGGGAGCAACCAGCACCCACTGTGGCAAGGACAGGTTGGCCACCCAAAGAGAAGTGATGGGTCTGCAGGTCATCAATCGACCTGTTAATTATTAGTACACTGTGCAGCAAAATACATTCAGAGACATTTTGGCAAAAACAGAGCACCTTTTATGTGGGTCTTTCAAAATCTGGCATCAAACTTAGCAAAAAGCAATCATCATTGTTACATGCAATATTAAGTGTAAGTTCAAGAGGCATACAATGTTAGAGAGATTTTTAGGGGATACTTTAATGCTTCTCGATATTTCTTTTACTGTCAGTTAGAAAAGTTATCATTCACCTTCAAAACAAATAAAATGATGCTTCTGGTCCTTATTTGAATTGATAAAATAGCTTGAAATCTGAGTGGTTCTGGGCAAAAGAGTCAACACCTCTGTGAAAAAGAAAAACAGCCTAGGTCTGAAGTCCTGTTTCCCATCTCCTGCCTGATTCCCTACTAAATTACTTCAAAGAATGGGAACTTAATTTCTGCTCACTCAAAGTCATGCCTATTCCTGAAGGAATGCCTTTATTCCCATTGCCCATTTGAAAAGTCAGAACATACTGCACTGCATAAAAATGATCTATACTCTCAGCTTAAGAAAGCCGTTTTTGAAATAGATCTAAATTAGGTTTAACCATCTCTCACACATCCCAGCCTGAAGGAGCACCCTAGCAACAACCTTTGGCATTTTGCAAACATTTGCTACTAATTATGAGTCCTCAGAACAATAATACACGGCTCCATGCTTTACGGAAAGAGGCCAAAAGCAGCCTCAAAAGTAAGCCTTAGCCTTTAATTTAAACCAGTGCCATACAAATTCTCAAATATACGTTGCAAAAGCTTCCCAAAACGCTGCTCTGATTAATGGCTCCAGAAACTTGTAAAAGCTCAGCTGTCAAGCATTAAAATGCAGGCTGAGAAAATGCTCATGTAGAGCATCTAAATAAAAATCCTTTGAAACAGCTTTTCCCTGTACCTTAAGCAATGGCAGCACAACACAGCAACCCACAGGAGAACTCCCAGGAGCCATAGGGCTTGCTCTGTGCTAGCTCAAGGGCTCCCATAGCTGCTTCCAGCCAGTGAATCACACCCTGTGACAGGCCAGGCTGCCCCATCCACACCCATCTCTGACCCCTCAGCCAGCCTTCCATGGCTCGTCCACTCGCGTCTCTGGGCACAGCCTAAAAGCTCCCCTGTTACTGCCTGAGCTTCTTTCAGCCTTCAAGTGCTCTTATATTTCCCTTGACCCTAAGCAGGAGACAGAAAGAAGAGGACACAGAAGAAGCACCAGGTTCCTCTTGCTTTTGTTCTCCAATCATCTCACCTCAGGGAGCAGCCAGGCAGTGCTCCAGCCCATCCGCTCCAGGTGACACCGCCTGGACAAGATGATGGTCAGAGGGTTCTTCCAACCTTAACCCTTCTGTGATTCACATTAGCTGTGCTCAAGAGAGAAGTTTATCATGGAAAGCTCAGCCATAACCCCTGTGAAGATGTATTGACAGAAACCCCTTCAACAAGAGACTCTGGAAGAATCAACATCTGCTCAGAATGAACCTGGGTCTTGAGGCAAAATATCATCTGACAGTGTTGTTCCTAGCTGAGAAAATAAGGAGTCGAGTTTTGTGGTTACTTTTTATTATTGCTATTTTCACTTTATTTAACATTTAAGTATTTAACACTTACTATTTAAAAATTCCTGGGTAATATCTAGTGAAATAGATTTGTGGCCACAGCCTCTGTGATGCATTTTCAATTTTCTTTATGAAGGGGTGAGGCAGGTGTTACAAAACTGTTCTATTTGTCTTTAATGCAAGAACTGCATTGGCTTAGAGACTTCAAAAGCAGAATGACAGAAGAGAGTAAACACAATAGATTACTAGCATTGACTACTACATATTTCAATTATTTAAATGATGGCAGGATTTCTTTTACTCATAGAAACTGAGAACAGGAGAAACATCAAGGAAGTAAAATGAGCTTTATTGTTTGCTGAGGCTGGAGTTTCCTTCCATGGGCTTAATGGTGGATTTCAGCATCACAGGCTTTCTAGTTCCTTGTGTGTTGGAAAGCAGAAAAGAAAAACAGCAGGATGGTTTTAGCATGTAATACATTGGGAAAGGAATGTCCCTTCAGTGAACCAGCTACTATGTCCTGTGAGACTGAAGCCTGTTCATACTCTACATAACTATTCCTACAACAGACAGAACTACCCTGAGCTTCCCTGGGTCTGATGGCTGATTCACTGCCAAATATCCATCATGTGTCACAAAATTCCAATCTGTCCGCGCCGCCTGACAAATCACAGTCCTTCTAAGATCCGATGGAAAGGAGGGATTAAGGCCTCTATCTCCCACAGCAAAGTACTATGTGGGACAGCACTCCCCTGGCTACTTTACAAATGTTCCTGGAAATCCAGTGTCTCTGTGGAGGAGAAGAAACGAGGAGCTAGAGACCTCCTAGAGACACAGGTTTTGATACTCCCATAAAGAAAAGCCGAGGGGCTCTTTCAATGTTTCATCAAAACACTGAACCTGAAGCTGTTAGATCATTGCCCTGCTGTGTCTTATGCTTTTATTTGGAGGATTTGTGTAGCTATAGAGGTGAAGGAAACAAACCCGCTGCTGTATCTGATCTTCCCCCTGGCATAAAAATACCCAAACAACAATCCTTGGATCTGAGTCTTCTGGAAGTTTGGGAAAAGCTAAACTCCAAGTTCCAGACAGTTCTCACCTAAATCTTGAATTAGATTGGATTCTCAGGGGTCTGGGTTATCATGAGATCACACAGACATTGAATTAAAAACTGCTGGGTTTGAAAAATTTGATAGTGATGGCAAAAAATACATTCTGATGAAAGCAGGCTTCTACCCAAAGGCATCTCAAGATTCCACTAAATTACGGGCCTTGGTGTATGAAACAGAAGAGTGTGTTTTTAAATGGCAAAATGTTTTGCTTCCACAATATGTCACAAACCCAGACTATTTGTTACACAACAAAAATCTCCTGATGAATTGTTTGGAAATGACTAGTATGTCTTAACTCTCTGAAAAATGATGGTGATAAACTCATTGAGTTATAACCCTTGCAACAAACAGAAAACTGGCCTTTTAAATGAAAATTCTGATAAATTTCAGCAGTAAGTGTACTGTGTACTATGTTTTTATCATTAGACAAAGGCTGAGATGACACATCTGCTACAACGTTGAACAATCCAACTAGAAATATGAAAAGGGACAAAGTTTGCCATCAGATATGAAATTAATGATAAACACATCTTTTGCCAGTGCGTTATTTAAAGCATACCTCGTGGTGCTAATTTTTGAAGATACACAAGTAATTGTTTTAAATTTTGGCTTTTGGGGGGCTAAAACAACAGCACAGCTTCTGTTACCCAGTCTGCTCTGCTGTTCATACATGTGGCAACTTGTGATTTACAAAGAGTTCTTTGTAAATCTCTGACATCCTCCATCCCCTGTGTTTAAGAAGATAGTGCTTCCAAACAGTCCTGGTCAATACTCAAACTGTGAGGCTTCCTGTTATTTGTGGCTCTTTCCATGTCTCTCCCAGTGTTTCCAGGGACTTTTCTTAATTAACCCAGTCCCAGCCTCAATCCCAGCAGTAAGCACTAGCATGTGTTTTCTTGGTGTGATGCATGCCTGGCTGGTTTTTGCAGATGACATTAAGACTGGAAATACAGACCATAATACTGAAGCCAACTGCAAAGCAGGCAGGTGCTATTAAAGTAGTGGGAACGTGAGTCAATAAAGAGGGATGGAACACTTCTGGCTGCAACATCCCCCCAGGAGGGAGCAAAAATAAACACCTCACAATAGAGGAGAGAGAAAAGCAAGTAAAGGCACTGAATTATTTAAAGTGAATAGTTTCCTATCTCATTTCCTTCTTACTATCCTAAGTTTTTGTTCTTTCCCAGAGGTACTGGACTCCTGTTACAGCAATGCAGAAGGTAAAGAGAAGAGATTCTTCTGTTTGAAACAATTAATTGCTCATTTCTCTTGCAGCCAGCAGGACAGGGCTTAGGGTACAAATCAGACCTGGGTCAACTACTAGCTTTCAGTGTCCTGCTACAGAAAAGGCTACATTTTATCCCCTTGTGCTAATGGAATGGTATTGTGTTAAGGAGGTGCACTGTTAGAGGCACGAGAAGAGCATGAAACAGCAGCATCTGCTACCTGTAGCTGGGTCTAATCACCCCCCATTACCATGTTCCTTTTGCCTTGTTTTACAAAGAGTTTGTACCTTAAGAATGGGCAGTGGGGTCAGCAGACGACTCATGTGTAACAGTAGGGAGCAGTGAGGAGTCCCCAGGCAGGTGCAAAGGAGGAGCTTTATTTACAAAACCCCAGCCTTTTTATGCTGTTAGGCAGTTGTCAATTTACACAGTTTTAAGGCACAACAAACCCAATTTAACCAACCACTGTACACCACGGTGTGGGCACCAGGCATTCACACAGCATGCCTCACTTCCTCTGTTCTAGCCGACTCACTCTCCCACAGTCCATTTCTACTTAGGCTAAGTAACAGGCCAGAGCCATGATTTTACCAGGCCAGAGCCATGATTTTACCAAGCCTTCCCTTTACAAAGCTTTACCTATGGTCACAACTCATGCAGATGCTCTGCAATGAAGCATACGGCATGTGCCGAAGCCTCTAAATGTTCAAAGTTCTACTGTTTTAATTACAAAGCTGTTTTAGTAATTAGTTTAGAACTCTATGGGAGCTCAGCCCTAAAGCAAGGCTCTCTCTCCTCATTTTGATATCCACAGAGCAGCCACATTCCAAAGAATTTCATGGCATTCATGTGTGCACCGAAGTGGGGAAATAAAACGTGTTAATCCTACAGATGTTCAATACCAGCAGTCAATAACTGAGGCAAGGAAGAAAAACTAAGCAAAACCCTTGGACCTTGGTAAGAATGCAGAGAGGAGCATCATTTCTCTGCTTCCTTTGGAGTGCAGATGCTATTCCATACTTTAGACTGTTTTGCATTGCTGGAAATAGTTACCTGGCTTGAAGCAAGCATTTGAACCAGTTCTTGAAGTCTGCAGGTAAATGAAGATCCTTAGATGCTGTCAGTCTAATGCATCAAAGCTTATATTTTTTATTTACTGGAAGAAAGTAACCTGTAAATAAACGTATTTTGGTCAGAATTTTCCCCTCGGCAATATACATTTGTTCAGAGTGAGGCCTTTAACAAAAATGTATTTCCACACTATTTTTTTCCTCTGGGGTAAGAAGAGGAATTATTTTTCAGCATTCTTAAAATGGAAGCAAATGGCCTGGCTATGACATTTTCTGCAGCAAATGCTTTAGTCTTGCTAGTTGGAGTATTATGAAACTTATTTCCCATAACAACAACAGGATAAAACTAAATGTCTCAACATTATTAATTTACCCGAAGTTATTGTAGTATCTTATCATGTAAAGTATCTTAATGTTCTGCTTAAATTTAAAATTAAAAAGAGGAAAGTTGAATTTTTTTCTGCCTGTTGGAAAATTTAAGCTATCTGTACTTTGGGTGATTTATATGAAGTGATTTTGTCAAGGCATAGTGCTGCATTTCAAGGGAATTATTGTGACTGTCAAATACTGTGATATTTTTCTTCTATGTTAATTAATCTATGTTTAAATAAAAACTGAGAAAAATTTTGGTTTCCAGAAATCTGCTCCATTTCAAGAGTAAGTTTAATGCCAACAGGATGAGGGCTTGATCAGAATGCACATCTCAAGAAACCCCAGCAGCTGAAAGCTGTACGTAGCAAAGCACTCACATTCACTCTTTGAAGGCCTCCTGTGATAACATTTCAGATATAACATACACTTGCCTGCACCAGCAGAGCAGTGTGTTTTCACAGGACCAGTTATTACTGTAAATGTTATGAAGTCTCTGGTTTTGGTAGCTCAGAAGGCTGCACAGTTTGTCTTCAGCGAGTCCCACACAGGCAATGCCCAGATCCCGTGGCCCCGCTCAGTCCCCAGCATGCCAGAACCCAACTCAGGGTCTCCACCATGGAGCTCTGAATCCATGGTGGATTTCCAAATTCCAGAAGCAGCCTGGGGCCTACCAACTCATGGCCACTAGAACTTTACAACTACTTAGAGCCTTTAGTTAAAAGACAGAGTAAAAAAGGTTTATAAATCCTTACTTGTACTCATTTTGATTTTTGTCCCCCTCACCTGCTTCCATTTTTTGTGATAGTTTTTACTATGTATTTCCCCCTATGGAGTTCCTTAACTCATTTAAAACATGCTTGTCTTCATACATCACAAATATTTAAAAGATTTGCCATATCAGATTCCTTAATAAACAATCCATCACCAGTGCTTAGCGTTACTTTGATGGGTGAATTTCAAATAAATGGCAATATGAAAACTTACAGGTAAAACTAATCTTGTGTAGATTTCCTTCCAGTTCCAGCTGCAGCTACAAAGCTGGATTTGTTCTCCTGTGAGGAACCACGTCAAACCATAAATCTGCAACACTCCCAGGTGGGTCACAGGGCAACAGAAGCAGTTTGTTGACATGAGCGCAAGGCTTCCGTTAGCTTCAGTCCCACGACTCAGAGATGCCGTCTTCAAGGAGAGATCTCTGACAACTTTTTCTGAGCTGTAGCAAGACACAAAGGAAAACTGAATACAGAAGTAAAAGGTTTCCAAATAGAAGTGAGGTGAACATGCTCGAGTGCTTTTTCAAAACAGCAGGATAGGCAAACACAAAAAATAACCTTTTCAGTGTATCCCCTATGGATGCCAGATTTTTTCTTCTCTGCATTTTCCTTGTATGCTATAGTCAGACTTGAAGAATGAGGCAAGATGGATTACAGAAGAACTTCTTGGTGTTAACCCCTCATGCCTCTTTGTCTCCAGCGTGCAACAAACCCAGAGGTAACAGAACACCAGGGGGAGATTAAATAGCCATCAGTCTGAGAAAATTCACCTAAAATACAAAGGGATGATGAAACATGGAAATGTCAATGTGAGTTCAGAGTTTGGTACTTAGGCAGCAGAGTGGGGGAGCAGCAGGGGTCATGCCTCACACAGGTCACTGTTCTCCAAGGAGTTCCAGCCAAATGGGCTGCTCTGTGGGGAATCCTGCTGGATCAGTAGGACTACAGGCACATGCAAAGGCCTGACCCCATAGACCTCATTGTAAGAGGGAGCTCTTGGAGACAATATTGTTACAACCACCCTCTCTGCAAAAGCGTTGAATTCCAAGAGCCCCAACCCCCAGGCAGAAATGACCCAACTGAAGGGATTCCAGAGAAAATAAGAGTGTCCATATACTTAAAGTATGTAGTGGCAGAAAGAAGAGTAAGTAAAACCCAAGAACAGATTGCCAGAGGTGTACATTGCCACATCTTCACAGAGGCAAGAGGGCTAAGAGAAGTCATGCAAGATAAATCTCTCTCCTGACAGAATAGCAAAGGACTTCAAAGCAGAACTGGCAACACACAGAGTGGGTACACAAGGAGCTGAGAAATAAAAGAAAGGTTGAAAGTGGTACAAAAGATTGAAATTTAAAAAGGGGAGAATGTGCTGAACAACAATGCAACCCCGGAAAAAACAGTGAAATTTAGGTCTTTAAATGATGTGGATGAAGAATTATCTTACAAAGCCCTGTACCACAAACTAGATTGAAAATAAGGTTTATTCTTTGTATTTTCTCTGGATCCCTTAGGATCCCTCTGGGTTTGGGAAATAAATTTGATCTGTGACAGGTATGAAAACAAGAAAGCACAGACAATCTTCCTCATAGTCACAACAAAGAGCCATTAGACAGGAGGACCTGCTACACATCATGGTCTCTATTTAGTGTGTTGAACTGTTAGTAGGTTTGGGGGTTTTATTGTGTTGTGTGGGGTTTTTGTTGTTTTGTTTTTTTTAAAGGTGACTTTTACAAACAAAATCCAAACAAACACATATTTTAATGGCCAAAAGGATGTAAGTAAATAAATTTAAATAAGGTTAAATACAGGAACAGGGCTTGATATACTCCACAAAAATCAAGCTGATGTGACCTTCCTTTGAAGAGGAAGGACTGTTTAATGGCTTTATAGACTTGAACAAATCAGAAATGTACTGAGTTATGCCTCTCTTGAACCAGCACTTCCTTTCTCTCACCCCTTGGTAACTAATGGCAAAATGTTTAAAACCGAGGTAAACGGAGACACTTTTGAGCAGAGTGTTGTCATTCCTGCAAAATGCAACAATAAATTTGAATTCTGTCATAACAGAGCCACTAACACAAAGTACAAAACACAAAACAAGTGAGGATAAAAACATCTGCAAATGTCTTTTTGTGCCACAATGCCTTTCCAAGAAGTGTCCAGGCCAGACTGAAGAGTGGTAACACCCATTTAGAGCCATGCCAAACTGCTGAACACTGATCCCAGACCCATCCTGCCAGGAAGCCGAGGGGAGGCAGCTTTGAGCTCGGGTGCTGGACCATTGTCATGTTTCATTCTGGCTCACAAAAACATCAAGTACTCAAGTAACTACTTTACCATGCACTTAATCCTCACGTAAAATAACGAAGACAACTGTGCAACAGCTACAGACACTGAATTTAACCAGCCACAGGCAGCTGAGAGCTTGAATGGTGGGAGACATCCGAGGGGAACTGATTGGTGTCAACACAACTCTTTACGGTTGGGAAGGTCTCTGATATTAGTTTCAGGATTTCAGAAACAACAACAGGCGTAAAAGCCTTGGGATGGTTGAACCAGAAGCTAACACAGGGATTTGTGGAAAGGACATCTAACAGTATTTACATGGTCAGCAGGTGCATATAGAAAAGAATTTAGCTAAAAGCCATAAAGACTCTTAAACACCAGATAAAGATTTTTGTGAGAGTATCAAATTGAAATTTCACCTCGCTTGTCTACTGGTTTTTGCAAGGGGAAAAAAAAACCCAACGAAACCTAAAACTAACTACCCTAATTGTTGAGCTTTTGACAGGGTACCCTTCCTTCTCAGACCAGGGTAAAAGAGCAGAGGAGGCTGCTGTTCTGCTAAGTTCTTTATTTCATAGTCCCATAGCTTCATTGAAGGCAGAGTTCGAAGGGGGTTACATGATAAAGCCAAGCAGAAGCAGCAACAGCAGGCAAAACCAGCTTCTTCTATATGCTCTATATTTTTTCTTACAAAGTGTGGATTATATTTGTTAATTGACCAATGAGATTAACACACAATTCTAGTTTTTCTTTTCTTAACCTATCCTGGTCTAATTCTAACAATCTTAAGCCTTACACCAGTGTTACATAGGTATTACACAGATTTGTGCATACAGTTTCTATCAGTTCTTACTGTTTATGTGAACACTCCATCTAAAAAAATGTGAACAGTATAATTCTAACTATATTTTGTCTGAAGTAAAGAATTCTGTGAAAAGGTAACACTGCTGCACAAGAACTGTGTTTAAGGTCTCTGCTGCAGCTTTTTAATGTTCAAGGCACTTTTTAAGGCACTTAGCATGTATTTCTACTAAAAGTTAAAAATCTGTATTCCTATTTCACTTCGGTGTGGCTTCATGTATCTCAGCTTGTCCAAAGGTTTTAATTCAGCCCCTGTGCTTTGGCTTCCCTCTGGGCCTGAGTCCAGAGGAGCTTTCACTCCAGCACCTAATGATATTCTTTTCTCCTCAAGTATGATCCATTGCCATGCACACACTCTTCCGCCCTCCCTGTCCCGTGTTTCCTCTGGGGCTTAAGCATCTGAAATGCTTTCATAAATCCATCTCTAGTCTGATATTTAGTTGTGGAGTTCACTGTTTAGAAATAAACACCAAAATCCATTTTTTGATGACCAAGTAACTTTTTTTTCTTGGAGTCATAACTATATTCCCCAAAATAAAATATATTCCAGAGCACCAAAGATGCTTTCCTGGGACATGTAATAGTGTGAAGGGTTAGGGTACCAAGTACTGGTTTGGAGATGAGAACTCCAAGAGACCTTCTTCTTCTCCTAGTTTTCCTACCTCATTTCTACTTCACTTTTTCATTTTTCGCACTTGTAAGAAGAGAAAACACATTCCCAGCCTCAGGGCTGATGGGATAGGAATGTTAATAGGGTTCACCCTAACTACAAAGGTAAAGCCTGACTCTGTATGGCATGCTGAGGATGTCAGGCATCAATTTTACATTCAGGACAAATGTATTCATATCTGCAACCACTAACTAGGACTATCCTGAGCCATTTGCCCCAATGAACATTTCACAAATTGATTTCATTACAGGGCTAGTGCCTCGTGCCTTCAAAACAGAGGTAAACAGTAACCCATGACTGAAAAATATCTGGTGGTAGTGGCAGGGCTTGCAGGGGAAGCTCCTTGGTTTGCATTAGGAGATGCATTACTAAATTAGCATCCTTAGCAATGCATGAGAAGCATTTCAGTGTGCTGAGCAGATTTATAAACCATTTTACTGCATTTGAAACTTAATCTTCACACCTGCTTTGTTCTCCACATTAGCTGTGAGATAAAGCGTCGGAATAGTGATTACAGAGAGTTGGTGCCAAAAGCAGGTTCTGCTGCCTGTAGGTATCATAAAACCACATTCCATGCCTGTGCCTTGCCCTGTGATAAGCTCATCCTGCACTCAGTGATGCAGTTTCCAGATGTCATCACCCTCAGTTCGGTTGTTACTCCCTCCGCTCCCCCACCCTGGCCCTGTCTGAATGGTGCTTGTTTTAACATTGTCAGAGGATTCCTAGTGCTTCCAAAGGATGCACACCCCACAGGCTCCCTGTAGCTGCTGCTACACGACATCCCATAGATGTTCAATAACATAGAAACACGTGAATCTTCACCCTGTACAGCACTGGCCTGGTCATTTCAGTCAGTAATGTCAATTCAGCCTAATTCACACCACTTTCCTCTGCAGCCATGGGTGGTGGGATGGGGAGGCATCTGTGGCAGTGCAGCACAGAAACCCACCATGTTCCACTGAGGGAAAGGTCAGCTTTGCTTTCAGTCTTGCAGGGGCTTCTGAGAGCAGCAGCAGAGTTAAAACAAAATCCTGTGTGGGAACAAGCAAGCTCAGTGAAAATGTACGTTTGAGTAGAATTTCGGGGGGGGGCATCCCCAAGCAGGGTCAGACACACAACCACAGCAATCCACACGTCTGTGTGCAGCTCACAGACTTACCACTTGTCAAACGGTGACATTCCATCTCTCCTCACGCTTCTTTTAACAGGCAATTCCCACTCCCAGAGGGGCACAGCCAAAAAGTTGCTTCAGGTCCTAAGACTACATCGAAAAGCCAGGTTTCTGTAACTTTCTAAACACTTGGGACATACCCAAGTCAAAGAAGGCTGTTGCCTTATTTACCCCACCCCTGTGGAATTCTGAAGTCCACCGAGGTTATTTATAGACAAATATTCATTTTTCTGTTATTCAGCATTTTTGCAATCCAAGAGTTCTCTGGTAGTAGCCCAGCTTCCAAAATCCTAAGATCCATGCTCACAGTTACATTTCTTGACAAACACAACCATGTAATTATGTGGTGGCAGTTATTCCTAAGTATTTTAAGCACCAGGAAATGTGGGAACAACATAAAATAAATAGCATATTACAGAATAATTAAAATATGAATTACACAGTATATTTTTTTGTGTTAGCTATGTGTAAATGATCCGGTTTAAAGTTTAGCTGAGGCTGCTGCAATCTCTTCATTTTAACTGATCTGGAGTGCCAGCAAGAATAATATGTCCTGACTGTAAGTCAAGGTGAGACAACTTATGTAAAGTCTTAGAAGTTATTTCTGTCCGTGATTCTCCTTTTCTGCTTTTCATCTCCTGCCCTTTTGGATCCAAGGGGTTTGTTCTGGCCAAGAAAAAGTTGTCTTTTCCCACAGCCTGCACTGCTTGGGGGGGGGGGGGACTTCAGTGTCCTTGCCAAGCGGCCTGAACTCTAGGGGTTTGCTCCAAGTGCACCAAAGTTTTCCAAGGGGACATCACCTCACCATGAAGCTGTTTCCAGAATCCCATAGCAGCAGAAGATAAAGGGTTCTCACTCAACTTCTTCAGCTTCTAAACGTGGTTTGAAACAAGCTGGTTTCATTCCAGAAGCCAAACCATCTCAATTTAGAATATTCTCAGCAATTATACGTTCAGTTACTTGTTTTAAACTTAAGCTTGTTAGAAAACAAGGCAGCTTAAAATATCGGTGACTGTATTTGGAGTTGGTGGATGAACAAATACTTTAGGAAAACAGGAAACGGTCCTAACAGGTGCTTAAAGAACGTTTGTCTTTTCACCCTGGCTGGAAATGTGACACAGAACCATAACCTTTAATGATAAAAAAAAGGTTAAAATCTTGCAAAAATGCTCTTCCATACTTTTGATTATGTGAAACCCCTGCTCTAAGACTCACCTGCTTCCTTTCTTAATGCACAACAGCGAGCACTGCTGGACAGGGATTGATATCCCCCTACTTCCTCTTCAATGCTTCCCTACATGTGCTGTAGACCAAAACCAAACCCTAGCAGCCCTTAGAGGTATAATCTTTTGAGAATTTTGAAAATCAGAACACCTACAAAAGATAACCAAGGGACACTTGAATCATGAGCCAAGGAGGTGAAAACAATCTTCAGCAAATTCACCTCATTGGCATGTCTGATACCACCCATAATATACCTTAAGTGATGCTCAAGAAAAAAGTCAGAGATCCTTGAAATCATAGACTCTTTAAAAAGTTGACCCTGAAACTTTTAGTTAAATATTCAGCCTTAATGTTGACCTTGTTCATGTCCTTGGTCTTCATTACTACAAGGACTTGGCTTTCTTTCACCTAATTACTCGCAAAGAGACACAAGAAGCTGAAGATTGAAAGAAAAAGACAAGAATTGTCTATTTTATTCTCTCTTCCTCTTGTTGCTGTGATAATGCTTTATTAGTAACCTTTTACCAGTAGAGAAATTAAAAATAAGACTTTGTGGCAGGATCTCAGCTGTGGAAGAGAGGCAGGGAAATGTCAGTCAAAGCAGCAGCTTCTGCAGGTTTCAGGCTGCTCAGAGACACCCAAAAGGAGTGGAGGAGCTTCTTCTGACACCAAGAAACACAACTGATGCTAGAGGAATCATAACAGGTCCTACTGCTCCTGCCAACATCAGGGGAGCTGATGAATGGAGCTGGAGCTCAGCAGTACCCAGGATTTATTTTCTAGCATCGTAATATGCCAGATGAAAAAGACAGGCAGGCTCTTGTGCCTATTACAGTGCCAAATGTCACAGGCAAGCTGAGTAAACAGGGTCAGACTAAGCTTTTCTGGAGATAAAGACTTCTCTCCCTCAGCTTGTATATAGTGTAAGAGCAGAGTTGATCCAGAGCTGCTCTGGCTGCCTTAGGACTGCAAAACCTCCCACATCTGCTATTCCGACACCCTAAATGGGTCTAACAGGCTGCTTCACAAAATTCCCAGCACAAGCTCAGACTCCTCAGTAAAGCACAAGCAAAACTCACCAAGTACTCACAGAATCTGCAACATCTCTGCATTTTTCCTTCCTCCAGTATTAGGACGACTTATTTTTTCTATACTCTTTACTTTTTTTCTTACTGAAACAGAGAGGCCCAGATGAACATTAAATGTCCTTTGAACTGGTAGGTGGGGGGAGAATTTCATTTTTAAGAAAGTGTTAAAAATATTACAGAGATATTTTACTTGCTCCTTGAGGTTCCACAGGACATTTGTACAAGATAAAGATACAGGAAAGCAAGCTAAATTTGCTTGGATGTTTATTCGCATCAGTGAACATAGTGGGGTAAATAGCACATGTCACAAATATCTGAACATCATAAAATGGGAAATCTAATGTGTAAAGGAAAAATACCTTAACTGCTGACTTTTGAATTTTACCTCATTTGATGGGTCTATTTCCAACATGAGCAGCTCTGAGTTACTTACACAAGGCAGTCATACATTATTAAAGTGTCCCTTGTTATGATTTTTGCTGTTTTGTCTGATCTGAAGCATGAAAATCCTTATGCTCCAACTGTGATCTGCATTTTTACTTTCCACAGCTGATCACAGTGTCCCGGGCACATATTTCTCCAGAACCAAAAGAAGGTTCTAGTAACACCTGCAGCTCTTCATGGAGCAAATCAAAACACAGAAGAGCACAGATGGAGATGCTTCTCTGTATATGCATGGCACTAAACAAATTCGAGCCTGTTTTGGTTTGCTCAGTGCTCTTGAAATAAAAAGCAGCTCTAAATTCAGATCTCGAGTTACAGACAAGCCTTCAAAGATGCTCAGACTGTGACGAAGTTTAATCTTTTGCAGGGAAGGTAAGATGGGAAATAGGGTTTCTTGAAAGGAAGGAAGTCATGAATGCTGAATTAAAGATCTGGGATGGGGAGAGCAAGAAAGGAACCTTAAACACCAACATCATGATGGAATGCCAGCCTGGATTACATATCCAGAGTATCTGAAATGCTGCACAGTATCAGAGACATGGGGAAAGAAGTAAAACCAAAAGGCTGGGGCAATGAGCCCTGCTGCAATCTGAGCATGGAGAAACTGGAAAACAGGCTCCCAGGAAGGCGTGGGATCATTTTGAACGTTACAAAGAACCTAAGTACTCCAAACCAGTTACTGCTGGTAAATTTCTGGAAAGAATGAGTATCCCACTAGGTTTTTTGAAGGATTAATCCCTTTGCAAAGTGAGATGCACACAGATGCAGGAAGGGAATTCCTTTTGATGATGTAGATTGATGACCAAACTACAGCTGTGTAGACTTAGTTAACGAGACCCTCCCCGAAGATCTGAAAGGAACCAGCTTGCACAGGTTTTTATCTACAGAACAGGGCTCAGCCATCTGCCTTAAAGTGAGGTGAATCAGCATGGGGGAGTGAGTTCTCATGGCTCTTTTACCTGCCAGTGCAGGCTGTTTGAATGGGTGGGACACGTGATGGAGATGTCTCCAAGCAGGGGGTGGGACTTGGACCATCACGTCCCATTAATCCCAGCAGTAATTGAGTGGCACCAGCATTAGAAGCCAGGGTATGCAGGACCTTCTGTTTTCCTTTTCAGGGACAGGAGCCCACTCCCACCCCAGTCAGTGTAGCTGTCAGCTGCAGAAACCCAGAATTATAACTGGCTTAAAATAACCCCCCTCCTCTCAGGAGCTGGTGCAGCATCATTCCCCACTCAAAAGCTGTTCACCAGCTCTGGGAAAAGAGCAAAGCTTATTTGCATGAACTTTCAGAATGCAGTTTATATAATGCTGTACCAGCCTGTTTTGAGGGAAAGGACAGCAGTTGTGGAAGTTCTGGAAGGGTTTTGCAGCGTGTATCAGATTGGGAACAAGCATAAGGGAAAGCTCCTCTTTCAAGAACGCTCTCCTTCCTTTCTGCTACGATAACCATGTCAGCTGAAATCAGATTAGAAAGGTATGCTGCAGCTCCCACAGGTGGGGATGTTCAGATCTGAGATGATGACTGGCAGCTGCAGAGCTAAAGTACACCTACAAAATCAGAAAGAAGGTTCATGCAGAGTATCCATCCGTTTGGTTTATTCTGATCCAGGCTGCTGTCTGGGGATATCTTTAATTTATAGTCCTCATTATAGATTGCAAGAAAAAAAAATAAATAAACAAAAAGACAAAAAGAGACAAGGCAATCTTCCCCCAAAGAAGCATAGAAACAACCCATCACTTCAATCCTTTCTTCACAACTTACTGCAAGTCTGAATTTCTTTAGGGTTAAGGAAAAAAAAAAGGGGGGGGGGGGGGCGAAGGAAGAAAAAGAATCAATATGTTTCAATATAGCTGCCTTTTGCTCCTGTCTCCATTCTGTTCTCCACTGAAAGGCATGGAAGATGTGCCAAAATAACACAAAGTTACTGTTCTTCCTCCCATGCTCCCAGCAAGACAGGAAACACTATGGCCTCATGAGAATATTTCTCAAAAAACAACTGCGGCTGATCCTGCACTGAGCTCCATGGAAACAACAATGGAACTCATGCCTGGACTGTAGCCTAAATCTGGGGTTTAGCTCCATTTTTTTGAGTTTGTTCTCATTTTGTCCAAAACAGCCTACACATCTCTGGTACAGCTCTGCTGATCTGTCAGGAGCTAAGCTGAGCTCTCCAACTTTTTTTTAAACAAGATGCCAAGCAGCCATGAAATGGTAATGACTTTCAGTATTTAGCCCAGTAACCCACAGGAGGAATGCAGGTAAAACTCTGTTGACTAATGCTGCATTATGTAAAGCCAGGATCAGATAAGTGCTGATATTTTTTCTATGCTTGCCATGATGAATAAAAGCACACAAAGCTTTATTTCAAAATATAAATGAGGTTGGGCTGAAAAATTCCAGTAGATCTTTTAAAAATTACACAGTTGAAAGAGAATTGTCAATCAATTTTATAGGGAACAATGAAAGCTAAACCTCATTCAAGATTGTTTCTGTACTGGTCTTATTTTCCTAGCATAGAGTGCATTATTTTGATCCACATATCAGATGGTATCTTTACACCCTGTTCTTTGAACGATTTCATCTTCCGTGCACAAAGCCACGAGAGAATCCTGAAAGACCTTTTCAATTTGCTGATCTGAAAGTGTGTTTGAATACTGGAGAAGCCCAGCTATTTTATATCCTTGACTTGGTTATTTTTACAAAGTACAGCTACATGTGTTCCACTTTAGCCAATAAGGATGCCATTGAAAAGTATAAATATGCCACTCAGTATGCAGGGCTTCTTTCCCTGGCTGCAACAAGATGTTCTGCCAGCTAATTCACATTTGCATGGCATTGTAATATTTCCATTAGCATGGCTGATAAAAGTTTTGAAAGTCTGGACATGTTGGCAACCTTCCACGTATTTTAAGACACTTCTGCCCTACCTCTTCTTGAAGAAAGGAAACAACAGAAGAGCCAAACTAAAGGGCTAAACCAAACCATCATGACTTAGAAAAATGATGATTTTAATTTAACTAAATTTTTATCTTTAAGCAGGAAAGCAATTCCATTTTTTAACGTTCTGCTGTTTTAAATGTTTGGAAGAAATTGGCACCACAAGCAAAACAGACATTGAGCAAAAGTTGGGCATAAAGCCAGAACCGGTCACACTTGTGAGTCAGTGTAGTCCAGAATTCTACTATGCACAAAGGCATGAGTCAAACACTGAAAGCAGCCAAAGGCCAGAAGGACGAGATAAAGGATAGCAAGGAGATAGCCTTGAGCAGTTCCTACTTTGTAAATCCTAAGAGTATTTGGCACACCTTGTCCAGAGAAACCTAACCTTGGATGAGCAAACAGGGCCCACAAAAAGAAGTTGACTCCCTCAAACAGCAAGAGGCCAAAGTACCAGAAATTCATGCAACACAGGAAACAATAAATAAGGAAATAGCTAATTCTGGTGGAAAGTAAGCAGCTAATCAGGATGCTAAAGCCTCTGCTGCTCTAAGAAATAGGGGTCTAAGAAATCACACAGGGTCACAGATATCAGAGAAAGCACTGTTCAGTTTGCATCCTCAGAGACTCAGGTGAAATGCAGGACCCCCTCATCTCACCTGAGACAGGCTCACAGATCCTGGAACAGGGAATTATTTTTTCTTCTTTCCATAAATAAAGCAAACTGAAATACAAAGTTTGAATAAATATGGCAAAAATAATAAATATAGGTCAAGAATATTGGACAAGAACCCAGGCAAACACCAAAACCTCCTTTCTCCTCACTCAGAGCTCCAGAGCCTGCTGCTGGGGGTAAGGGGAAAGAATACAACCCCTAACACCCTCACAGGTTTCCTGTTGTGAGGCAACATTAACTACCTACTTTAATACACAGAATAATCACAGATCGAGGCACTCAACCTCACCATTAATTAGTTCATCAACATCTTGCAATCAGTGGTGTGCAGCATCAACGAATCCAGCCCTGCTCCACTCGAAGCTAACTTAATTCTGATGAGTATTTTGTGCATCACTGGTTGTAAGTGTGAGCTGTTTTCAAAACTGGTAATAGAACTCTCACTCTGTGACAGAGCTGGAGCGTTTCTTTTTCTGGAGGGTTTCACAGGGGCCATATTTGTGGCTTCTAGAAACATCACAGAGATGAGGAATTCAACCTAGCCTCTCATAGCAGTATTTCTTTTAATATGGTTAAAATTAAACATTCATAAAGTCTTTAGTTAAAGTCTGAGCACACAATGCTGCAGGGCATTCATTACCTGTAAGTTCTTGTGCCCATCAGCTGCCCCATGTAACATGGCAGAACCTCACACCAGAGCAGCTCAACCTACCACACAACTAGGTCCTGTGTAAGGAAATATCTTAGAGCTTGAAGTCATGTTTCAGCTTAAGAATCTTAATGCTCTGCAAAGGTCCCTGGCCAGTGGAAGAAAGCTGCTTTTGCTTCTTTTGCACTTGGTCTACAAGACAGATCTTGCCCCCAGTGGAACTCTGCAGTTGTAACTGGGATCATCCCAAGGATTATGCTGCTGTTGCTGCATTAAATCCTTTCTTAAGGAGCAGGAATAAAGGTCTTGACTTCGCTTGGTTAAGAACAGCACTCACAGAACAAGCAGAGTCCAGCAGATGTCTGATTTGTGGCCATGCAAAAGCTCTGGTAGGAAGCAGCTGAGAGGCCCACATTCATTTCCCCACTGCAGGGCAGCACGATGCTCCTGTTAATTTGAGTCAATTTAACCTTTGGGTTTACACTTCCTCATGATCTTGCCACTAATTTGTTCACACTGTTCTTATGAATTGAAAACAACCCTTTGAGGGACCTTTTCAAATGTCTTCACATGTCCATACCATTAAGTCAGAGCAAGAAGAGCTCCAACCTAACTAAATACTAAATAAATAAAAGTCTTTAACATCTCCAACAGCAGTGGGTGAGAAAGAGCTACACCTAATGAGCCTCAGCCCACCAGAACATATGTTTGTCACTACTGCAGATTGATGCCAGGATTTGTTATGTAAATTATTACACAACCATTTATTGAGTCTCCAGTACTAATGACTTGCTGCAAAAATAGATCATAAGCAGAAAAAGAAAATCAAGAAAGAGACCACATTATTCATATCTGAGTGGTTTTACTTTTGCCATCAACAATCTCCAGCCAGATTGTTTCTTGAGATAAACCCTTTAATCCACCAGTGGCTGCCGATGGGTTTCTGTGTTTGTGTCTGTAAAGGAGCCTAATAATAGTACAGAGAGTGTGGTACACACTGAGAACCAGAAAGGGAAATAAAAGAACCTCTGGCTCAAAAGATGATCTTACTTTGTACCCTTTGGCTTCCACAAGGAAGTAGGTTTGCACAGTTCATTAAGGATCCCAATATGTTTTTACAGATGACAGTGACATCCATTCAGCAACCCACCTGGGACTCTGTGGCACAGCCTGGTGTTTCAATGACTGCAGTTCAGAAACCTCCCATTTAAAGGTACAAATTCCGCATCATTTTGAAATTATTTGCCAGAAATAAAGGGTTAAAAATATATGCTCACAGCAGCACTCTTTCCACAGGTGTGTAACACCTGCCAGGGAAGCAAAGGCAGGCAACATGAACCATGGAAAGAATGCTTTATAGTGCCTCAGCTCCTTGGTGTGGAGCCCACCCTTTCCAAAGCACCAGTCATAATTCCACACAAGTGAGCATTTACAACCAAAACCATCCTTTTCTATTGTTTTGATTTTTAATTTCTGGTCTAAGTCTCACCTGCATTTTCCTTAGTTAAAAAAAAAGATTCATTCTGACCTCTGTCAGAAAGAAACACATTTCAAGTTAACAAGCTACCTTTCAAAAACTTCTACGCTGCAGTCTTAAAAGTGATTGACAGACGAATAGTTCCCAGTCCTCTGTTAACTAATTTTAGGCACTTAACTACTGTCACCCTGAGTACCCTAGGAAACAGCAAGGCACCTACAGACAGCAGCTGAGATCATGGTGGTACAAGCTGCTCACTTCTCTCTCTGACCACAGGGGACACAGCACAATTATTTTCCAAACTGAAGCGCATTAATTATGTACCTAAAATTTATCCAGGCTTATACCGACCTACAGAGCTTAATGTTTACAGAGAATCACTGCACCTAAAGTATTTCTGTGTACAGGTCGCTCTTTTAAAAAGTTTAAAAAGCCCCTGTTACATTTTTAGGTACCTCATTCCCAGTGAATTAACTGGGAGCTGGTGAGTGACTGCTCAATGAAGACCTTTCCCCAAAACACACTTGAAAACAGTACCTCTGTTTTTCACCTGTTTGGGGGGCCTGAGCACAGCAACAGAGCAACTGAACACCTAAGGAGAACAGGTAGCAGGTTATGGGAGGAGGAACAGCTGGGAAAGAGAGAAAATTGAATTACCTTATTGGCATTTCCAGCACTTCAGAGGCTCCTGGAGAATCCTGCTGGCTTTGTGATTGATGCGATCCATGAAGATCAAGAAGCCAGCAGCAGCAGCCCAAGGTGGATGCCACAGTTGACAGTGTTGCTCTCCAGTGGGAATGCAGAGGGGCACATGCAGAGTCTCTCTCCGTGAGATGCACCACTTTAACCCTTTATAAAACATGCCAAGCAAGGGCTTGTCTACTTACTTGCAAGATAAAAATATCCCTTTGGCAAAAAGAACCTGTTACAGTCCAACCAAAACTTTTGTTGAAGGTAAACAGAGGCTCAGAGGAGAAAAGCAGCACGCACCCATGAAATTGGCCAGGTTTATTTAAGCCTGCAAAAAGTCTGAGGAGGTTTGAGGATTTACCAGAGCAGATCTGATAACATCCCATATGTAATTAGAAAAAGGAAAACAAATACATCCTAATGTATCCAGCAGATCTCCATTGCTGCATGTTATGGGGAAAAGTGCAATCCCCTTTTCTCTCTGCTGAGATGGGGCATTTAAACCAATTAAAATATATCAGCTGGGTTTTAATATGCATTTTCACATTAATAAGAAGCATAATACAAAATACTGAGAGGTGTAGGCAAGTGAAATTAGGAAGGAACATCCAGCTCCACACTTCCCAGAGCTTCCATCATGAAAATAATAAAATGCAATGCCAACCCATCCTTTCTTTTTAATGACTTAGGAAAAAAGAGCTACCCCATTGGTGTGAATTTTAAATACTTTTCCACATGATCTGACCCTTAAATTAAACAATGCCCAGTTTTCCAAATGCCAAACTCTCCACTTCAGACACAGCTGACAGAATTGGATGTTTTGCTTTAATACCAGGATACACTGCAAAGCAATGTGCAACGTAATGTGAAAGGCTGACTTGACAACCTTGGGTCACTGCTGCCAATATTTACTGGTGAAAGTGATAGAGGTTTTCCATGGAGAAAAGCCAACTTTGTACGAAATAATTTGTCACAAAGTGTAACATAATCCATTTAACTTTTCTAAGACACAGCAAAATATGTGGCATTGGGCATGCTCCTAAAAGGAGCGAAAGGTGGAATGGCCATGCCCTTCCAGTCCAAATTTTATTTAATTATGTTTTTTGCTCTGGCTGAGCCAAATTTCTGCATTCAGCCATGAAAAATGCTACATCAGGCTTCCTGATCCTGCAGCTGCAGGTGAATGTGGTTTATAGAAGTTGAGGTAATACTGGAAACTGGTGTCAGCACTTAGCTCTAGAAAAAACAGCACTTCAGTGCGAGGCTGTTTGTTCATTGTATTAAACAAAGGCTGAACTTTAAGAAAGTTGTGGTTCATTTTCTTCATTATAACATATGTGACAGCTGGGAAAATAAAAAAGCTTTAAACAATCTCTGGCCCAGAGCAGGTTTTGCTTCAACAGCAATAATTAATAACAATATCTAATAATCTCTGAAAGTCTCTTAAATTATCTGGACCTAATATTTCCCTCCCACTAAACAGATATAACATGTGCTACCCTCACAAAAATCACCATGATGATGAAAAATATTTCCTCTATCTAACCCTTCTTTCAAGGAAAAAAAAAATATCCCTTAAAAAAAAAATTAAAAACCTGATGGATACATGAGCTTGATGTAAGCTCAGCCACATTTTCCTTCGTTAGAGAAGACACGAAACATATGCTCATATGGGACACAGTATGGCTTTCTGGTTCCTCTTTGTAAATTCGCTCTCTGCTGGCAATTAGAGGACTTTTAGCTCTTTGTCGAGGTTTGCGGTGGCCTCTAGTGGTGTCTGTGGGAATGGGACACTTCCCTCTCCGGCTGCCGGGATATCTGAATGAGATCCATCCACCGAAAACATGCGTGCTCTGAGTTCTCCCATCCTCTCAAACGGGAAAGGTGTGGAAGAGCTAATCAGTAAAGCTCTTCCACAGTTTACTTTTTGGGATGACAAATATAGACCCTTTGAATGTGAAGAAATAACTTGGTTTGCTCTCTATTTCTTTGCAACAAGCTCATTAAATCCTTACTTAATACTTCTAAATCTTTTATCCTGGTGCCTCGAATTAGTCCTCTTTCCTAGAGTTTCCCTCAAAGTCTTCAGGGTCTGTGGTCTTTAACATGACTTCGCCCTCAATCCAGTAATAAAGAAATCTGAGGATGGTCTTTCCTAACAGAGACACACAGGTGAACTTCCAAAACTCATGGGATGCAGTCTGACTGTGCTGCAAAAACGAGCAATGATAAGGATAGTTTTAGGGTCTGATTTTCTCACAGAATAAATATTTTTGAACTTCATTCCTTCAGCTGTCTTTTAAATATTTCTCAGGTCCATTTCAAAAGCAAAACACTACCCTCTGCTGAGTGAAGTACAGACAATGTGAGGAAACATTTCTATATATACACTCAGGCCATAATGACATCTTTGCTGGATGTCTTTTATCATTTCTCCCTTATCTATCTTGAAATCATTCTCATGAAAAGACTCAATAATCCAAACTGCAGTCTCTGCTAGACCACTGCAAAAATCTTTTAATGGCTGCCCTGTTTCTTCCTCCTCCTCCCTTCAGACCCGAAGGCCAGACTGCAGAAGTGTGAGAGGCTCCAGAAGCAGCAAATCACTGGCACGAATGTGCAGCAGCAATGGCAGTGTTCACTTTGGCCACCATGTTATTTAATGGCTCTGAGACAGTTTATTCCCAAGACACTTGCTAGCAGAAATCAGGATTACAGAATGCTTGTCAGAGATGTTTGAACTGGATGTGCTGAGGCGGGGCCTAATGAAAGGTGAATCTATCTAAAACACATGGAGCTTTTTTTTTAAACTTCTTATTTCTTCAAGGGCTTGTACAGAACTTGTTCTGTTTAGCTTTTAATTTCATCTGAAATCTAAAACATTGAATAGGCAATTAAAAAATAACATCCTCTCTTTCAGCTGCTCAGCTGGGTTCCCAAAAGAGGCCAGAAGCCTCTGTGGAGGAGCCCAGAGAACAGCTTTGAAGTGAGGACTTACATGGGCTGGGAAACTGAGTCACAGATAGAAGAGCACACAGATAGGACATGACAAGGTCAGAAATAAACTCCAATTTTCCCAGTTCCTAGGACCCCATCCTAGTCCCTGAACACATTCCTTTCCTTGGGAGGGTTATTTCATGATGAACCGTTAAATCCCACCACCGTTCTCATCTTTCTCTGGCCAAGTGATATCACATGTTGCTTTCATTATTGGTTTGTGCTATCCTTTGGCTCTCCTGCTCCACTCCAGCTCACTTGGCTTGGCCCACGATCTCTTCAAAAGCGCAGTGCAAGTATTATTTCTGTTTCAGGCAAAGCTTGCCTAAATTTGTGGCAAGGGAAAGGCTGCAGAAAAACTGTATCGTGTAACTCCCAAATGAAACCAGCTGCCTATTATTTCCATGTCTGCAACTTTAGACCAAATTATGTGAGCTGGAAAGCTAATCTTTGGCCACCCTTTGACAAAGACAGCACTTTATAATTATTTTTATTTACATTTTGTGCTGTTAGCACGGCAATTTGATCGCAAATGTGACCTTGTTGTCGTCTCCTCTCGCTCAGCCAATTTTGCTGCTAAGCTAATTACAACAGTGGTGTGGAAAATTTGCCTTAATGTGTCATTACATTGTAGCTGCCAAGCTTACTAATAAGAGACCAACACTCAGTGGCACCACCTCCCATAGGCCATTGACAGCAATTGCAAAGCTCTCCTGCAGTCTTCACCCGGCTTCCTGACAGGCTGTAAAGGGTTCCACCAAACTCTGTGCTACTACAGACCATCCCTGTCTGGTAACCTGAATAACTGATCTAAAATTAATTTGGGGTTATTAGGGGTAATATCAGACTAGAGAAGGATATTGGCACCACAGGCTCTCTGAGAGTAGCTGGGAGTCGCTAATGTTACAAGCTTATCTCCAAGATAAAGATTGTGTGTCTTTCAAAAAGCAGTTCTCACTCTGAAACAGGCAGTAGGTGCAGGAACTGTCCCATGAAACATCATGGCCAGAAGTCTGTAGGGTGTGAAGTAGATGATCCCAATTATCTCTTTGGTTATTAAAGAATATTGTTTTCTCTTGAGCCTGGATGTAGCTCTCTTTCAGCTACTAGAGAGTAGTGCCTTATTTCACCTCAGGCATTTCAAAAATTCCTCCTCCAAGCTTCTTTATTCTTGTGGGAAGGCAGAGATGAGAAAAAATTGATATTTTCCTCATTTTTTCCTGCCTTACTTCCTACAAGTTGTTCTTACTCGTTCTTCTGCCAGAGGCCTTGCAAGGACTACACCTGAAAGTGAAATGACACTGCTAAATCTATTTCCCAAAGTCAGGCTCTGGCAGTGTGAGGGTGAGTACATGAAAACAGCTTTAACAGAGCACTACCTAGTGGCTTTAACCAAAATTAAAATTTCAGTGCATAGGAGTTGCACAGCATCTCCTGAGGCCTTGAGTACCACAACCAAGCTATGATTCACATCTCCTAGCACCTGTGCCCTCACCTGCAAATGGTCCGTGCTTGTGGCAAATCTAATCTGCATGGGACTTCTGTTTTTTGTACTTTTTCACTTCTCACCTTTTCAAAAGCCAGAATTCAAAGACCACACAGTCAACAATCAAAATGTCTCATGCAACCCATTGAGCAGTAGGTCACAACTTTCCTGAATGAAGCAGCAGATTCGTAGCAGCCAGAAGCAATAGATGACATGAGATACCTTCTTCCTTCAGAGGAACTGATGATAAGGCTTCATTGGAACACTGTGCAGTAAAGTGCTTGCCACTGATATGATGGGAAATGTGAACACCCAAAAATAGAAGGTGGTGGAAGCAGGATGACGGCCTGAGTGCCAGGTCTGAATCACTATGGTCTATTCACAGCCAGAATCTTGAGGCTCAGAATAAATCCTGCAATATATTTTCTTCTAAAAAAGAATTTATGGACAGGAAGAAAGCTGACCAGTGGTATGGACTCATTGTTAAACAAACACATGCACAAATCCTGGTACTCTTCAAAGGGTGATAGATTCAAATCTACTTCCATCCAATTATTTCTTCATTTTCAGAGGGTACAGTGGAATGAAAGTATTCAGAGGAATGAAAGTATTGAAGCTTTATCTTAACCCTGCCAGATCCGCGTAACAGAATGTGGTTTATAGCTTAAGGCTAAAACATAGTTATTTGTAGAACCTTTGGCTTTCTGGCTGCATATCCCATGGGCTGTGATCATCCCACATCCTCCTCTGGCTCTAAGTCTCTACTTCAGCAGATCTTCAGCAGAACATATGAGTGAAAGTGAAAAACTATTAGTTACCCAGCCAGCTGGGCATGCAACAAGCTCACTGTCTCCTCTGACAACACAAAGTGCAGAAGATGTCCTAGGCATTCCCAAAATAATTGTTATTTTTTGATTTCCAGAAAAACAAATCCAGAAACAAAAACACCTAAGTTCAGAGCAACAGCAGCAAAACCCAGATGTGAAAATCCTAGATCCTGTGCCCACCAGTCTCACCAGGCCCACAACTTTTGCCTTACAGAGATAGCTCAGAAGAAATTTCCCAACCCTTCATGGTTCTTACAGTTCTACAGATTTCATTTCTCTCTATAGCTTTGCCAAGGTTTTAGGGTTTGACTGCCAGCACGTGACTCTCTAGGATATGCTACATTATGAAAGTCACCCTTGCAGTTCTAAATGAATATATACACATGTTTATTTTTATATATATATTTACTTAAGTATCAATCTCATAAATATGCTGATAAATAAGCTGATAAACATGCAAACAAGTCCTGGAGAGTGTAAATTATAGCATGCTTCTGGCAGAGTCAGTAATTGTTGATTTTCATTTTAACCCCTTGCTCTTACACACTCACTGTTTCTAAAAGGCTTGCTTGTACTATTATTAGTACTGATGGCTGTTATTGTAGCACTTACAGACTAAGGCCTTTTTCTTTTAGGTCTTTTGTGTAATAGGCAGGAATGCTCTGTGATTAGTTTTACAAGCATCTCTTAGCTCTTGGCATGACCCATAATCCAGCTGAGCCACGTGGGCTCAGCCAAACCCCGGACAACCCTTCCCACTCTGACTGTGTGGGCCATGCAAGGGACAGGAGCAAAATCTTGGCAGGATTTTGGCAGTTTATAGTACCTAGAATATACATGCTACCGCAGGGTTCACAGATTATTGTTACGGCAATTTCCCATATGCTTCTACTGTGATTTCTTCCAACTACAATACTTTCAATCATTTAAGCCTGCTTACACCTGAAATTAATTTTCTTCTTACTTTTTTTTTTTTTACTCTTGAAAAAGAAATCATAGCAAGTCCTTTAGTTAAAAAATCAGCACTAAAGTGACCGAAGCAAAAGCTTTTTTTTATGGAAACTTGGGAATAAATAAACACTTTGAAAACACCTCCTCACCACCACCCTCTTTCCAGCCAACTTTTCACCTGGGATTGTTTTCTACTGCGCAGTCACCTTCACTTTATCCCATTGGATATGTCAGGTCAGACCCAAAACAGCCAGGGAGGCTTTTGCAAAGATGAAATAAAAGGAATAGAGGCAGGCACAGAACAGATAATTGCTGGTGCTTTCCAAAAGGCAGGACTTCAGGAATAAATTGTAGCCTGAAAAGATTTTTGGTCCTTCTGCTTTCCCACTAAACTTTCAGAGCACAGCTAAACCCTCAGTGGCAATGCTAGACTTGCACCCACCTTGGGATGTACAGCCTGAAGGCCCAGCTTGCACTGACAGGGTTTACAGCCAAGAGTTACCACCACAACAGATCCAGTCCAGCCTTGTCTTGGTGGACACAGCCATGACAGTATCCCTAGCAGAGCTACAATACTTCATAAAGAAAAAGTTCCTAACAGGACTGAAGATTTCAGTTGTATGCCTAGTCCTAGACACCACTCTTGAATTCTCTTGAAAACATCTTGCTCCTCAGAGCCTGCAATTATGTGTTTTCAGTCTTGCATTTTTTATGATTCTCATTTTATCCTTCCAATGAAGTTAATAAATAGTAAAGTTTAACAGTACAATACAATTTTTACAATTTCACAGCTTCAGTTAGTGTCTCTTAAGCCAAACTCAATATACAAACTTACTACAACCAATGCAACATGAATGGAAGTTTTTATTCCTCCAGTGTGCCCATTTGAACAGCAGAAATTTTGGGAGTTTTCTTTATAAAAGTTTGGGAGTTTTTCTGTTTTGGAACAAATGCAAAAGTTTGCTCCATTGTTTTCAGAGTCACTATGACTAGGCTCAGCATTTCTAACTTGGTTCTGCTGGTGTTACTGCATGTGGAATTTCTGATTTTTCATCACCCTGATCTGTGAAAACTCTTGTGCCACGAGCCTTTTGGCCCAGACTCCCAGATTATAGAACTCAGCACACCACTGGCTCACCACAGAGAAGATTTTTCTTCAACAAATTTTCACACAAAAACCTTGCAAACACAGGTCAATGCTAAATATTTGACTAGTTTCCAGTTGAGAGCAGAGAAATAACTTCTGCACACTATTTTTTGCAAGAAAACTTAAACCGAACAATTCCAATTGATACCAGCAGTGTTTTCGAGAAGTTTTGAGCGTGAATTTGTGACACACTTACTTGGCCATTACTATTTTGAGTCACATAAAGAGACTTTACTTAGAATCACAGAATGGTTTGGGTTGGAGGTGACCTTAAAGATTTTCCAGTTCCAAGCCCCCTGCTGTGGGCAGGGACACCTTCCACTAGACCAGGTTGCTCAGAGCTCCAACCAGCCTGGCCTTGAGCACTGCCAGGGATGGGCATCCAACTTCTCTTAGACTAAAGTTACTCTAAATGACAGCAGCTTCTAACACCTACTGTTGTACAAAACTGGAAAATGAGTTTGAATCAAGTTACTCTAATTAGTTTAGAGATCCAATATATTGGCAAGAATAGGGAGTGAAACTAACCCCTGTGCTGTTGTGTATACCAGGGTTAAAATTTCATGCAGTGACAACAAATGATAAAGGCCATGGATACTTGCTTCAGCATGATATTTTTGGTCTGTCAGGTTGCAGGAACTGATCCAGTTACTAAGATAAGTTTCCTCCATTAATGGACCTAATTTCTAAGCCTTAACTCCCCTTTGACACAGCAGATTAAGTGCTAGCGAGTGCCAAGCCATTTGGGGTTGTGCTTTGCTGCTGCTCACAGCAGAAGCATTTATTTTAACTTGTACAACAATCAGACTGATGATTATGGGAGGAAGCTTCTTATTATATGGAATTACAGGCTGATGATCCAGACTCTCTCCACCAGCAGCCAGGCCCTCTTTCTCTACATGAAGAGAAATCGAGTCCGGCTTGTACTGAGTCGCATTGCAAGCACTTAGAGGCAGCCTTTGACCACAATAATCCTTATTCCGCAACCTCTGACCTTGCCCCTGGTATCCCAGCCACAGTAACATTTCAGAAGAGACAAAATTTCAGTTTGCTAGTTTCATCTGTTAGCGAGATGGAAGCAATTTGCTGCAAATCTTTTAATATTCTCAAGCTTCAGTGAGGCTGAGAGCCTGCAAAATTTTGAACATTTTATTGCCCTGCATCTTTTTAATCATGACCATGTTGGTCATGATTAAAAAGACTCATTTAACTTGAAAATTAAGATATTTATGAATTATATGCTACCTCATTAAAATTATGAATAAGATGGACAAAGTAAGTCTCTTCCACAGCTCTTGTCTCTAAGTGAAAGAAGCTGGAAAAAGGATGAGGCTCTGATTGAAACTGCAAGACACCTGAGGGCTTCCACTGACTTAATAAGGCCAAGTATTTTCTCATTTCCAATTTCTTCTTGTATTATTTTGTTCTACTTCCCTTTGAGCACACAAAACTAATAACTGTGTTCTTATCACAGCGAAATAAAGTAGCGCTGCTGAAATCTGCAAGAGCAAGTGGGCATGGAAATGCCTCTTTTTTTTTTTTTTTAGTAATAAAGGCTTTAATAAAGACGTATGTATAAGCCTTGCAGCTCTTCAATAAGAGCCTGAGCCTGCATGATGTTATAGACCTCAACTTCCCCTGAAGTTGGCAAACCATTTTACAGGAAACAATCTTGTGCTGGTCCCAAGGCAATGAACAATATTATCTAATTTATCTTTTCTATCTTGACCCTCTGTCATTAGCTTCTTAATTATATCAGCTGGAGAATATCATGAACACAGGAGAGCAGATATGCAGATCCCAGCTGCTTTTCCTCCTGGTGCAGGAGGAGGGGACATGCTCCCAGTCTTTCACAGTGAGTGCTGGGAGAACAGAAAGCTCCCATCTGCTCTTCTGCCCAGCCAGAGCCCCTGTGCTGCAGAAAAATGCTCCAATTGCTGGCTCTGTCATAGGAATGTGGCAGACAAGGCCTTGGTGCCCAACAGGTCTGGCTGCTACCAATGGTGTTAGGACCCAGAAGTCATGGATTCATTAAATCATTTAGGTTGGAAAAGACCTCCAAGATCACTGAGTCTGACTTACCCCAGCACTGCCAAGCCCACCACTAAATCGTGTCCCCAAGTGCCACATGTACACTCCTTTTCAGTCCCTTCAGGGCTGGGGACTCCACCACTTCCCTGGGCAGCCTGTTAGAGTGCTTGACAACCCTTTCCATGCAGAAATGTTTCTTAATATCCAACCTAAACCTCTGCTGGTGCTACTCCAGGCCATGTCCTCCTGTCCTACTTCTTTTTACTTGGGAGAAGAGACTGACTCTTACACGCAGTAAGCAGTGAACACGTTTTAGGAGGAGTACTTCAAAAATAATTTTGGAGCCAGTCATTCAAATTTTTTCAAAGTAAATGAATCAGTACTGGTTGCAACAGTTTTCTATTTCAAAAGGGGAGATTTGATAAATTGGAAGTACCAGTTAACAAAATTGTTGCGATAGAGGGAAAACCCGGACGCTCAATATGAGTGATCAACAGGAATTCGTTTATTGATTGTACCAGAGCTTCTTATATACTATCAATAATAGGCTCATGCATATTCATAAAGGCGCATTCTAAGTGGTTCACGTCGTCTAAGCTGATCTCTAACCCCTCCTTTAGTTCCCCTTCTGTGGTCAGCAGTTCTCCTTTTTCCCTGGCCTTCTAACCTCAGATGTCTATTGTTATACTGCCAAAACCTATCCCTGCTAACTCTGCAGATAAACCCGTAGCTCAGCAATAAGACTCAATGGTGGTTCAGTTATTGAGCAAGATACATGTAATATTCTGCAACTTCAGTTGTTACACATAATGTGTGGTGCAGTGTTCTGTGAGACCTTGCTCAGCTAACTGCAAGGGTCTATGTGCCCGTTCTCACGTAGCCAGCTCCTCAGATCAGTAAGCTGCAAAGAATCTATATGTCCCTTCTCACGTAACCAATCCTTCACACAAAATGAACTAGGCAAGTCAACCAGACAGGGAAACCTGGGGATCTGAATGCCTGCTTGCAATTTCTGCAAGTTCATAAAAGGCACATAAACTCATAAATTCACAGCAAGTTCATAAAAGGTTTTATAACACATGGTGCCTCTGAGAGCAAGAAAGAGAGCTGCTGTGCAATCCCAGCAGACTTTCCCTCCTCCTGTTCCCAAGCCATCCTTCATGGTCCAGCCTCTCAAAGGGCACGCTCGGACCTCACTGGTGCCCAGCCACCAGGCCAAGCAGATCGGGCACAGGTATCCTCAGCACAAGGAGAAATTCTGGCTTTAGGCCAGAGGAAAAGCTGGAATAAAATTTTGTTTCTCTTGTTTATGACTTTGACATGCTCTGCTCAAAATGGAACACCAGAAAATTCAACTTGCATTAAGGTTTTTTTAGAGACATCTTACTTGTGTTTGTATTCAAAACTGTGCTCAGAGTTAATTTACACTGTAATAAAGTAATATTCCTTTGGCAAGTATTACAGCTACTTAGATATTCCAGTGAGAGCATTGCTTTAATGAAAGCAGAAACAGTAAGAAAAACAGACAAACCAACAATTTTCTCTGCCTGTTGAACTGTGACAACTGTTTTGTCTCCTATCGACCTTCATTAACAGGGGAAATGGTTTTATCCAACAAGTATTTGCAATAAAAACTGTAGGCAGTTCCAAGTTTGTGGGGATCAGCACTTTGAATTTAATTGCAGAGGCTTTTAGATGCCTTAAAGTAAAAAAAAAAAATACTAAAAAATTAAAAATTGAGTGCTACTAGACACATCCAATTAAGGAATAACCAGATCAGTTATTTACCAGAAGGACTGATTCTGTTTAAGGCTAAGTCACACTTAACACCAGTATAAGTAGTACAACACACAGACCTAGGAGGCCAGGCCAGAGGTATGGAAAAGAAACAGCAACTGAAAGGAGGCAGCATGAAATCACTCTGATAGGACACAGAGTTCTACTGTCTTTTACTGCCACTTTTTTCCATTTTTTTATTACTTACTGCCATTTTTGCAGGAACTCTCAGAGGAGCATGGTGTATGAAACCAAGACAATGATGAAAATGGATTTTAGTAGCAAGCCAGCCCAGACAAGTGCTGCTGTGTCACAAACAGCCACACTTTGGTTCAGGTGTAACCAGAAACCTGCAACTTGGTACCTGAACAGGAGCTAAAAATAAGGTATTGCTGTTATAGCCTGATTAAAACACTGGAAATGTTACAGAAAATTTAATTTCTGAGACTCAGGCACATAGCATGTAACAATACATCTCCTCCACTTTCTCCCTTGTGTCTCAGTCTTGCATTTCTACCAGATAACCAGAACAGCCAAAGCTGCAGAGTTCTTCAAACTTGGATTTAATCCTGTCTTTTGACATCTAACATAGAAACTGAGCAAAATGTGTGCACTTCAGAACACTGAGCAACAGGATAGGAGACACAAAACCCCAAAAGAATCTCTTGATTCTCCAACTATTTAGAGTCACTTTGAAGTCCAATAGGTAAAAGGTACTGGCAAGAAAATGAAAGCCACTAAAATACAAGAGCTGGGACCAGAAGCTCTCATGCACTATATAAATGGCATAATAAGCAGCTACAGTAATTATAGGCCCTGAAATCTACAGAAAAAATTATTTGCAGGTATGACACTATAACTTACTTATCTTCTTAATACCCAGACTGAGTGCAAAGAAATCAGATCTTTACAGTTGCTGCTGATTATTCCAAGTGTTAATGTCCAATGTTCCCTTAATGCTAACTATGTGTTCATAAGTTTATTGTCCAGATTGTACAGAACAAAACTCAAATATATTTAATTATAGGCCTGAGGAAGAGAGGAAAAAAAACCCACTAAACAGAAAAGAAGCTGCTTATGTCTTTTATCTACCCTGAACTATGCAACAATTAAAAGCCTTGTCTAGTGTCAAATTTTATGAGCACAAAAAGCTTGTTCACCTTCTGATTTGGGCATTTCCATAGCAAAAGTTCACCTTGGACATCCACAATACCCAGTGCATGCATGGGAGGATGTTTGTGTTGGGGAGGATTTTTTTTTTTTTTAACACAGTGGGTCAGCACAGAGTATAGGAAAGTTACAGCTATTTTAGAGGGAAAAAATAAAGAAGAAAAAATACCCAAACAACCCGCTTCACTGAGCTATCAGTATCCTAATGGTATCAGCTGAGCTCACTGCGTGTGTGACCAACCCAAGTCCCCGTGGGCCACATGCTTAAATAGGAAGTGTAAAAAAGGCCAGGTGAGGCTGGCTGGAGCCATTAAGGCTAATTTGCATCCGCAGGGTCCTGGCCTAAATATCTCCAAAGATCATTTCTCCCCACATTTGCCTTATCTCAAGATAATTGCAAAGAAACAAGAAGTGTATTGCCTTGTATTTCTGAAATGCAAAATCTGCCCTGTACTCAGCAGTGAAATCCCTGTGGTTGTCTTGAGCCAGGAGTTTACTTTAGTGCCACAATTTGAAAGGAACTTATTTCCTCTTGTGCTGCATGAAAAAACACCCATGGTACAAGTCTCTTTTCCAGCCCCAGTGACTCGCAGCAAAGGGACTGCAAATGATGCACAAGCTGAGGGGATTTGGGTGTTCAGGGCCACAGCAAACACATGAAAGGAAAACAATGCCCATTGGAGACCCAGGCAAGTGATTAATGTTTAGAAACATTCAGCATTTCAAGTAAATTTGAGGTAAAAAGCAGGTAATTTCTTAGGTGCTGGCAGAAGTGCAGAGACAGAAGGAGAACTTGAACGTGCCAGAAAAGAGGAGAAATCACTGGCTGCTTTGAGCAGAAGGACAAGACAGGGCTTTGACTCCCCCAGACACAAGTTCTCCAAGCATGGACCTGTCACAGTCAGGCTCATAAGATGCCCATCTCCCTGTTTTGTTTTATGTTTTTCAGATTTATATATGGCAGAGTCCCTGCCCTTAACAGCTGAAAATGGGGAAGAAGATCACAATAGCAACAGGAAAAAAGAGGGGAACAAAACCTGACAAACAAAATACTCCAAAACAGTGTATGCAGTTCTGGCACTGCTGCTTTTAATTAAATCAGGGGAAAAGTGTTACACGAATTTTCATTGTGGGTAGAAACAGGAGACTAACTCCACAATCAAAGCATCACCTTGATGCCACGCAATATATACTCCCTTTTAACTGTGCTTGTCTGTAAAGCTAAAAGAAGCAGCAAAGGTGAAGCAAATGGGACTACAGAGAAGATGAATGCAAGAAGCAGAAGGAAAGCGAGAGGAGCTGCACAGTAACCCAGGGGGAGTGTAACAAAGGGCTGCCGTGGTAAGAAAGCCATGCAGCTCATGGGAACTGACTGCAAGTGCAGGCAAGAGACAGCCTAATCCTGAAGGTATCTCATCCAGCCAGCTGAAAAGCTCTTCACATCCAGTTCAGATGCCCCATTGTGAAATCTTCTACACAGAAATGTCCTCTGGCTGGAAAGCCTTTTCCAGTTGTATCTGAGGCAGCTTTCGAAAAAGCTTCTCCCAGCAGTGAAGCCAAGCGTCTCAATGGACATAAAACAACAAGAAAGAGCCACACACAGCTGTGGGACCAGCCACTGCCTACAGGCAGTACCCTATACGAAGGCCATCAGATTGCAGTCTGGTATTTAGATGAAATTATTAAGACCACAAGACAAAGAAATGTTCTGTACCTATTCATTAGCAAACTAGACTAATATTTCATTCAGCACTCTGTACAGTTTCCTCAGAGCAATTACAGGCTGCACCTCCCACAGAATGCTGTTACTTAATGGAAAGCACAGATAACAAATCATCCTGTTTACTTTGCTCATAATCTTCACAACAGTATGCAATTAAGATCATTAAGTAAAAAAAAAATCAGCAAAAGAAAACACGATGCTGTAATGCAGAATGGAAGTAGGCTGTTTGAAGTGGCAAGAAAAAGGTGTGTGTTCCTAGCAGAACATCCCTCATCCCAAGCACTCCCTGACATTAAATTTGAATGTTTTTGAGGGGAACTCTCCTGTGTAAAAGGGAAATTATAGGCAGAGCTGTAGTATCATGGATCTAGAAGTCAAGAAAGACTCTCACTGACTTCAGCTAGACAAGAATCATTTTCTTCCTCATCTTCCTTATCCACCTACCACACCAATAGCCATCACCCCTGCAAACAGCTGAGAGTTGTGTGGGGTAGTACAACAAAAGTTGCCATCATCAGAAATTAAAATGCCCAGATTTTTCTCTGCTCCCTGTGGATCTGACTGCAGCCTATAAAGATTTGGATGAGAGAAAAAAAAAAATCCACATGGTGGCACATATTATAAGTTCTTAACTTATGATAAGTAAGGAGTGCTGGAGAAACCTGACATGATTTTCAATAGAGAGATGTTAGCATTAGAGAAACTATTCTGAAGCTGATCATTGTAGGGAAGAGTAAATAAATATTACGAGACTACTTTATGCCATTGGCTCAAAGAAATGTGAATTAGCCAAGAGAGAAGATTTGTGATTTGTAGTGATATGGAAAGGAGTTAAAAATCCACCCAAATGATGGGAAAGGAAGAGAGAAAAATAGCAATTTCAGCAGTTTCTATAAATTAAAAATCAAAAATCTTCTTTTGTGTATATATTTCCATGTAACTATGAGTAGAGGTCAACTAACAAGGCTATGAAAGTCAGTGAAATGGCAAATGAAGTAATGTATTCTACAGCCAAGGTACAACAGCAGAGTAACAAGCACAGCTGTGATGGTGTGGTCAGTACTTCAGAATCACATTAAAAGGGACTCCATGTCCAAAATTACACACCAGTCTCTGACTAACATACCTGACTGTGTGGATGTCTTCCAGCATGTACAACAAAACACTTGGAAGCAGTCAAGTGTTTCATCTCAGCACAGTTTCCTGTCATTTTCTACGGGTCAAATTAGCAATCTGTTTTGTTTGCAAATCAGCAGCATAGAAAAAAACGAATTCCACACATAAACCCAACAAGTGTGAAATAAAAGAGGCAGTATAACAAAGCTTCAGTGCAACTGCATGGAGCATCTGGGGACACTAATTATTTATGGAAAAGATGGAGGAGCTTCTTCTCAAGAAGTCAGAGAAATAGCATTTGTAACGCTCTGATAAAACACGAAGAACCGTGTAATCTTCTTTCAGCCTGCTGGAGTGGAAAAGAGCAACGTTTTTTAAAGTCATTAGAATGTCAGAAGTTGATAGTAAGGAGACTTGAAAGCGATTTTTTTTTTCCCAGTTGGTGTAAGAAGTTAATAGCAAAATGGAGATTTTATGAAGTTTCTGTCTCCACTACCAAGACAAGGAAAAACATCAGAGAGTTTTGTAATGCCAACCTACAGCAGCAGCTCAGCAGAGACAAGTTCTTCTCAGCCCTACCAGAACACACAGCTGAGATCTCCCATTCAGGTGGATTGTCTGAGGATCAAGGAGATCAGCAAGACACTGAGCAAATCTAAATATTCACATCATTTGCTGTAGATATATTCTGCTTATTCCTTATGTTTTTGGTATTTTGGTTTTTGGTATTTTTCCCTTGAGCTGCAGAGGAAGTGACCAAGCAAATGGGTTCTCTTTCACACAATATTTAACTCTGGAATTCCTAGAGTGAAAGGGGGAAAGATGATTGCTCTTTTAATAACAGAAATCTATTTTTAAGATGTAGTGAATGTTCAAAACCCAACAGCCAGGAACCTCTGTCGTTCAGAGAGGACATGAAGTGCCTGCACAGGTAATGGGAGTTGCCTTCAGCAGCTCAAGTTTTCTCACTGTTTTTTTAAGAAAACATCTCAGTTGGTACCTGTAGTACTTCTGCAGGGAAAAAAAGAGTCAGTCTGTGTGACACTTAGAAATAAACATGCCAAATGTCCTTAGCTGAAGGCACGACAAAGAGTTTATCTTCATGAAGAGATAAAATATGTTTCACTCTAGAAAGCTAAATCTGTGTAAAAATTCAGTGAAAATTAAAGCCTGTGTTGTTTTTATGAGAGCTATTTAGCGAGGATAACATCTATAAAGGATGTGAGAATTTATCCTGACTCTGGCTGAAGTGAAAACTGCCATCTGCTCTGCATTAGGATCTTACCACCCAGCATTTCTGAAGCTACTTTTTTTCATTAGCAAATCCAGTGCCAAAGGATTTTTCTCTCTCCCTGCTCTAATCCAGTTTACTTCCTCTCTTTCAAATCTGTCAAACAGTGAATGGTTGGTACATGTTTTAGTTTGGCTGCTCAAGGCAACTGAACTGACACCTACCCACTTTTGGGCTGCTCCCATTTTGAAAGGGCTGCTGAAAAAAACCTCAAAAAATTTACTTTGCTCAAAAGCTGTCCTCAAATCAACTTTAAATTAGTAGCCCTTCCTCCCTCCCTGGCATCAATCGCTCAATTGGTTTTGTTTCACTTTGGATTTTTTCCTAAAAGAAAGGCTCCTTTGGTTAAACCAGCCATGCTTCCCCATGTCTACTGCAGTTTAATTCCAGTTGGACTCCACCTTTCTGTGTATGTAGTGTTTCAGATAAGGACTTGCTGCACTCTGTAAAGGTAGTACAGTCCCTCAAACTTTAACAAAAATACCACACCCAACACTTCACAGCTTTTACTTAAAGCCAAAATGTATCAGTGAGCACAGACCATGCATAGAAACTCTGAGAGGTTTCCAAACTAGCAGGGACTTGAGTAGTGAAGCTTAAAATTCTTCTTCGAAGCACTTTTAGATTTAGGAAAAATGAACTGAAGCATAATCTAATCTTTATCGTTTTTAGAGTATTAATTCCCTCCAAAGTTTTCCTGGGGAAAAGTCAGACAAGGGGGTTGGCACGTCATGGACATCGACACAGGCACTGTGATATAACTCAGGAACGAGATGTTTTTGTGCCTTAAGAAGTGTAAAGCCGAGAGAGAATCCTAAAGGATCGGATTGCCACAGGATTGGGCTGGTTTGAACCGTCTTGGATGCTACAGCCGAAAAGTGGGGGAAATTTCTGGGCCTGTTCCAATGCATACTCAATGCAGTGGAAACATCTCCCCTGATTTTCACAGGGTTTCAGTCAGGCCCAGGGAAAGCTAAAACTCAGCCTCAGATAAGCGTTATAACAAATGCGATGCAGGTGCTCAGGAGCTGTTGTGTTTCAGCCTCAGATACCTGTGAATCTGGTTTTCAATAAGTATTTCAGAGAACACCTGGATTCTGAAGTTAAACAAAAATGAAAGTTTTGAAAAATACTATTGTAGTTCTGATGAGAAAGCCCTTTAAGTCCTCTTTTTTATTTTGTGAAGATCTGAATATCCTGATATTATTAAAGTTCACAGGCTTGTTGTGTGTAAGAAACACCTGACAAGGATTTCAACTTCTCCTTATAAGGACTTGTTAGTTCACTTAAAAAGATAGCCAGAAAAGCATTCTGTATTTAGAAAAGACAGAATCTTCCTTTCTCTCTCTCTGTCTCCAAAAATAAATCAGGAACTTGGTTCTCCTCTACACTCAGTTATTTTTTGCAGAAATAATCATAATATTTCAATTTAAGATGATGCCTTCTTGAGCAAGAATTTGACAGAAGCTCTCATCTGTATTTGCAAGGAACTGCAAAAAGATAATGCCTGAATGATTTTCACCAAAACAGCAAAAAATGTTACTGAAAAATGTTTAATTTTATGCCATGTGTGTTGAATTCCCAAACCACACTGGGGAATACACTGACCTCTGCTTAGTCAGGTCATTGTGGTAATCTTATCCCAGATTTAACTGGGAGCTCACACTGGGGATGACTCAATGTGCCTAATCTGAGGCTGATGAAAGGTTTTCAGGTTCTTAGGGCTTTTGATACTTGATATTTTTTTCACAAAAAATGAAAGCTATTTGAAAAAAAAAATAAAAAAGAGAGAGAGAAAAGAAAAAAGAGAGGAGAGGAAAGAAAAAAGAAATTAGTTTAACAATCCACACTGCTACAAGCCTGTGGCTACAGCTGCCACTAAGAACTCAGGGCTCCAGTGGCAGCAGCACCTGCCTTACCATAAAGTTGTCCTTCCCCATATATAAAAAAATCCCTTCTCTTCACAAACACGAGTACACATGAAACATGGCCTGTTTTTTCAACTGGTAAATTCATTGCAGGAACAGCACTCGAAGTAGTAGAAACCTTCCGGGTTGTATGAATAATTTCTTGCAATAGGAGAGTTGTTGCGTAATTAAGTTCCTTGGAGGCAGCATGCTTGGAATGGATTGCAAATTAAGACCTTTCCTTTTCTCTGCCTTTCTTCAGCAACCCCTCACAGATCTAGTTTTTATTTTAAAATTCTTATTTACCCCTGTAACTAGTTCCACTTTTGATGGATGTCAAATTGCCAAATTCATATGAGCCTCTATCAGTTTCTTTAGTAGTTTTTAATAGAAAAATTAAAGAATCAAAGACATCAGCAAAAAGGACTAAAATTAATGGTTTTTTTGTTCTCTTAGCAAAGCTCTCTGTCAGTTCTCATGCCCTAGGATACATGGAAAATAAAATTAACACTGCAGCCAGATTTCTAAAAGTGCTAGCTGATAATAAAGGACATAATGATAATATTTGGAAACAATAAATTGTCCTCTGTACAGAGAATAATACCCGAGGGTGAAGATAATCCCTTTGGCTTCTGTCTTACCATCCCGAGCTTAAGAAAAATATTAGTTACTGCACTGTCGAAATAATTGCACATTAAACTTTTCCACTCAGGCCAGGCTGCCCTTAAAATACTGCCTTGGAGGTGTGCTCAGCTCAAGCCTCAGCATCCCAGCACCTCACACACCCAGCTGGCAGGTCCATCTGTGTGGCACCCCTCCCTTGCCACCAGCCATCCCTGCCACCCACACTTGGGGCACAAAGCAAAGAAACCCTTGGCTGCTCAGGGAGGCAATTCTCCTACATCCTGGCACGTAAATAAATCCAAAGGCACTGTTGCATCTTTCAGGAGGTGTAGCTTTGTCTAGGCTGCACAAAGGCTCTCTCCTGCGCTCCCCTGTGTCTATGATCAATTTAACAAGGAAGCCTGCAAAATAATTCCCTGATCCTGAGGCCTCTATCACCTAATGTCCATGGACTGCAACAAGCTCCATCGTTAGTGTTTCCTCTGCCACACTGCTTGCACTGCATGCCCCTGTGAGGAAATGAGCATTATCACAGCTGGGAGCCCCCAGCTTTCCCACCCGAGGAAGGGCCACCCTGCTGCACAAAGAGCAGGCAGCCACTCACACACCTCTCTCTAAATTATTAATGTATAAATATCACTGGCTTATAACAGAGCTGCAGATGGGTGCATACTAGCCCCCAAGCCCTTAATCTTTCATTTGTGAACAGTAGTATTTCTCTTCCCTACCAAATTATATAAGGATGCTGTGTTCTTCCTTGCAGGTCTAAATCTTGCAATTTTTGGAATCAAAGAACATAAAAAGATTATCATTATGATGTTAATACAGCTACTGCAATTTTATCCTAATAATATCTTCAAATCAAACAACTTATTTACAATTAATAGTTTTCATCTCAGAAAAACTGCATGCTCAGACTTAATCAGAGTTACTAAAAATCTCCAAATACAAATTACACTATCTAAGCAACTGATTTCGAAACTCCTGACCTAAAGACTTGCACTGGGTAGGTATCAGAGGCAAGATGAAATTTTCCTACTGTTTTTCAGCAAGATCAGGACAAGCCTCAAGGAGGTTTTTCTGTTCTCTCCAGTATCACCATCCTCTGCAGCCGCAGAGAACATGAGGATCTGTGCTGGTCCTTGGCACAAGCACGGTTTTGCCTCTTGGCATCCAGGTTGATTTTTGTTTTCCCGTCAACCCAAAGACGAGATATAACCAGGTCATTGCAAAAGAAGTTTTTGTTGCAGCCAGAAAACTTATGAGACTTGCTTAAAAAGAACCCCACAGAAGTCTCTCTTTGACCAAAGTGCCCACTCGTTCCTACACAAAGGCTTACCATGTAAATTCTACCAACCTGAAAGGCTGATGTACCTCCAACAGTGTTGTAACCCAGCCCTCTCACAGCTGGTATGAAGACAGCTATGAATTAAAAACAAACAAACAAACAAACCAAACCACAAATCAAAGAAAGTAAACTAAAAGAAAAGAAAAATTCTTGTTATGAAACATGGAAAGTTAGACAAGTTAGACAAGTTTTACCACCACACCCTTAAAACTCTCTCGCCCCTCTCTTGACAGGTATTTTAAGTGTGAGGGGGTTTTTTTCCTAATAATACTGCCCTAATTGAGTGGTAGTTAAGCATGTGTTTTGATTTGCAGAACAGAATGGCTTTCTTTGAAGGCAGAAAAACTTTATCCCAGAAACCCCTACACTTTAAAAGCAGTTTTTCCCCTGAACATTGTTGTCACACTTTCTCACATGGAAGACCTCTGCTAAATCAGTGGCAATAAATGAAGTGAAATCATAATAATGTCTCAGATATTTTATTCGGTTGTTCTAGGTACTGCTGAAATCATGTGAAAATAAAACGTGTAACCAAAGCCATGCAGTTTGTCATTTACCTCCACTGTTTTCATGATGTGAAAGAAACCACTTAAAGCTGGAAGCAGGAATTCCAAGAGAAGCAGCTAACCAGAAGAAATACCCACATTAAAATCAAAGAGAAAGCAGAAAAACAGAAATGAAACAGAAAATGAAGAGGAAAGCATATTATTAGGGAAAGAGAGAAGATGACAAGAGACCAAATTGCACTAGGCTAGAGAGAATTGCTGAGCACTAGGTTTAGATATTGAAGAATAAAAGACTTCTGCAAATTAAATGGCAACAGCCCTAATTATTGCAGTAATAAATGCTTTTATCTCCATTTTTGTTACAATGAAGTTTCCAAAGAGGATCTTGGTGCTGGTGAAGTGTTGCTACAAGATACCAGAGAAGCAAAATATACAAGGGGAATTAAATAATTCTGCTTCTTCTAAGCAGTGTGGAGATTTTGCACCCTCTGCAGGTCCAGGGAGATACAAAGAACCCAGAAATATACCCATCCTGTAATAAAACACATTTTGCATTTTATTTTTTGGGGCTGCATTTCTGTGGCAATGTCTGTTTTCCCCCTTTCAGACATTCCTGAGTGTTCTCCTTCCCAAACCAAGCCACAGATGATATTTACTTTTCCCTTTATGTTTTGACTCTAGCTCAGAGGACTGGGCTCAGGGCACCTGCAGTGGTCAGGAGCCTTCTTTAGACAATGTTCTTTTCTTCCCTACTTGGATATATGAGAAGGAAGGGGTTTTAAATGACCAAAGCCTACAGCACATCTTGCCTCACCTAAATATGATGGCCTTGTACTCCACTATATATTAAGTTAAATAGTCTCTTTTCTTCATGTACTAGTTCAGATTCTTTGTGCTTCTCTGCATGAGACACTTTTGACCAGGCACAGACTGAAGAAACAGCAGCAATCATACAATTCCTTGTAGAAACAAGATGATTTCAGGTAAAGCACAGCTTTTCCCAGGGTCACTTTAGGGAGGAAAAAAAAAAAAAAGAGGAGTCAATTGTTAAAGTTAGTATATATCAATTTAATCATGCAATGAAAGTTCACGGCTTAAAAACCATCTAACCTAATACACTAGCACAAAATATCAATACTAATAGATATAAGAAATCAAATCAATGGACTTCGAACTTTATTTCCTCAAAAGAAAGTAATCCTCTAAAATATGAAGAGAGAAAAATCTTGACAGTGCCTGAGAAAAAAAGAAAAATAAATAACATTGCATTCAAGATGAAAGTGAGTTTGATGGATTTGGTAAAGCCAGTGGTATATTACTGTGCACCCTTATCTGATACAGCTGCTCTAGAACATGTCCCACTGCAGCAAATATAAACACAGCCAGCAACTGATGATTAAAATTTGTGATGAAAAGACATATTGGACTAGTCTCAAGTATATAACAGGGAAAGACTGTATACCACTTTTCCTGATGACTTCAACGTGTATTTGAAACAGACAGCTGCTTTCAATTGCTTTTGAACCCTCCACTGACGTCAATAACAAAACAATGTCAGCAAAAGATCTACGACAAAATAAGATGAGCTTATTTAAGAGCAACTGTGCATTTGGTTATTTATTTTTAAAGTGCTTTGCTGCTTCCAGTGGGACTCAGATGAAAAACACATTTACATTTAAGAGTATGATTTCCCTGTTTTTCCTGCCTCTCTCCTTTCTTTCTGGATCTCTCATTTCTCATGTCTAATCTCACACCCTGCACCTCCTACACAGAAGTCATTCCCAAATTTTCCCCTGGTTTCCCCACCAGTCAAGATTCCACTTTCCTTCCAATTTTCTAAAGATCAGCAAAAAATTCCTTATCTTAAAGCGCTGTTATCAGGCTTTATAGATTATCAGGCGAAGGAAGAACTAAGAAAACTTAGAAGAGATTGTGTACTAGGGGAAAACATTGCAATTTAATTTTCACAACCAAAAGACCTAGAAGTATAATAATTTCTTATTAAAAGTCCACAGCTGACATCCAGGTAGTGCTAATGTTCTATGGGGGTCACACAAATACATTAGGAAGGTTTGGACATACCTCCAGCTAAAGAAATAGCTTGAAGATCAAGAACAAATTATGCCAAAATTGAAGGACAAATGGCAGTATGCCCTGCCCACAATCCAGGGAAAGGTGGGGCCTGAGATCTTCATTCTTTTATGACAGCAGACAATTTTTCAAGCTTTCTTATACTTCTAACAGTGATAAGAAGGAAAAAAGAAACATATTTTTTTCTCTTTTTTCTTAAAACATGGTTAAGTTGGCTGTTTTTCCTAAAGCTACTTAAAAGTTGCAGTCGTTGTAACAGGATTGTTAGTATAGTCCAGCTTTGTTAATAATTTGATTTTTCTGAATAAAAGAGAATAAAATGGTCATTTTATCTGCCCTGAACTGGCTTCAGCACATGGTTCTCTTCTCTTGCCAAAGAAGGCTGTAAAATTCCATTTGGAAACTGATCTGCAGGGAGTTACAGAACCCCTTCTTTTTATGTGGGCTCTGTACAGAACCCATATACACCAACCGTACTGAAAACTCTGCTGTAAGATAAATGAGGAAAAAAATTGTACTTGGAGTGTAACAGTGTAATAAAAACAAACAACTCTGTGTACATAAATGTGGTTACTTGCCATTTCTACTTGTGTGAGTCAGCACAGGCAGCTGGGACAGCCACAAACTCAGAACTGAAACACAATGAGAATATTTATCTCTGTCAGCTCACCAGGGGATGCCCGAAGCAGCACCTGGGCAGAGGCACAAGACAAAGGGACAAAGGCAGTGTTAAACTCTGTCCATGCTTGAGGATCACTGGCCTGCTGTTCACACAGGTTCATCAAGAGTTATTCCCAGCTGCACAGGCACTGGAGCACATTTACAATGGCCAGGCTTCTGCTTTTAACTCGCCCCTCCCAACAGTTTGTATACTGCCTTCTTGACACAAGAGCACCTATTTTAATAAGGCCTTTAAAAAAAGACTGTCCATTCTCTTGTAGCAGCAACGACAACAATGAGCCATCATCCCCCCCATTTAAAATTCAATTATTCCCAGTTACTAAATGTATATATCTTCTCAGGTAGTTTGTTGGACGCCACTCTGGCGTATCTGTTTGTTCACAGTCAGAAACCATCTCGTGAGGCTGGGCTGACATGTATCTGAAAAGCTCTATCAACACTTCAGAGTGAAAAGAGCTGGATTGCTGCCAGACCAGTACATTTCCTCATCCATCGAAACTTTCCTACACTCTTCTCCATGAGCAACCACCCCCGCTTCCTTTGTGTGGCTAATCTCGGGTGATCTAAGCTGTCAAGGTTCTTATCTGGATCAAAGGTGTTGTCTCAGCTCTTTTCAAAAAACTGCAGTGGAAGAACTCCAAAATTCAGAGGAGGAAAAGAAGAGACGAAAGGCCCTAAAAGCAGGGAATAAGCAGCAGTCAGACTGCACAACTGCTGAGCTGTAGAAAGCCCTCACAGGATTTAACTCAAGGCTCTTCTGAACACAGTTAAAGTATGTGCTTATGGATGTGGCAAATGAGTGGGCTAGGCTGCTTAAAGAATCCCTGTCAAAGGTATTAGTGAAAGCAGGTTTTAACATAAATTCGTAAAGATGTCACTTAACAGAGTTCAGTGGCAAGATTTACTCCATTACTAACTACACAGGTGAATCATACAAAGGAAAATCGGATTAGAATCAGTTCAGAATAATTTACATGGAGACCAGAGATGCAAAATAGTGAAGGTGCAAAGGGTAATGGTGCTAAAGGGTAAGGGTGCAAAAGGGCTTAGCAGCACTTAATCATTGACTAATTTAATATTTATAAAGTGATTCAATTGGATTTATTACAGTTACTAGAGTGACCTAATTACAGATTCAAGACAGCACCATTCCTACTGTACTTGAGAGGGTATTTGAATCAATTCACATGCATGCACACACAGACACAGAGATATCTACATCTGTCTGTACAAAGGTACCTCTTAAAAATTTCTCAGGTGCAGTGAAATACTCACACTGGATGCCTTTGCATCTCTCAGTGGGTAGAGGAATGGAGTTATCAGCCCTGTCATCAACTTCTGGCAACAGCCCTCCAAGAATCATGAACTTGAGGGCTCATGAGCTCTGAGAGGCATCCCACTCACAGGGAGGTGCTCGCACAGCCCAGTGTGGTCCAGGAAAGCTCAAAAGGCTTCACTTAGGACCTAACAGGAGCCCCTAAGGCTGTAGAGTAGCCCCAAAGAGAGGGGAGCAAGTGCACCACCATAGTGGGGAAAGAGGACATAGCTTGGGATGCAGTCTGGCTCTGGTGATTCTTTCCAAGGAATTTCTAACCCTGGTCTTAGAGTTTCGGTGAGCAGTTTCACTTTGGTGTTCCTAAAACTGGTGTCCTGCAACCACTTCAAAGGCAGCTGCTGCAGGGAAATTATTTTAGTGAGCACTGAAAATCCACAGCTTGCTGATGAATTTGGGTACTGTCAGTCACACTCACGGGGGGGGGGGGGGCCCCAATCAAAGCATTTTAGAAATGTTTTTCTCACACAAAAACTTTCTTCACTGCTGATGTACCACTTCCTACTGACATTGCCAGATCCATGAACATGACGTAGTGCAAATAAGATGGATGGAAGTAGTTCTGTCTCAGTTAGAGTAGACCTTTCCTGCTCTAAGTTATTGGGAGTTGTTTACTTTTTGTTTTTAGAGAAAGGCTGAGAGTATGCAACAATTCAGAACCACACTGAAGACTGTGACAGGGTACAGTATAAAAGGGAAAAATTTGGGTACACTGGCTGCCACAGGCATCCTACAAGAAGGCCCCCTGCAAAATGGTCACCTCCTGCACAGTGCCAGCTACACTTTGAACAGCACTGCCACGTTTACGCTGCCCGCACCCACAGGCTGCAGTCTGGGGGTGCAGAGGGCTGGGTGCCCTGGAAGGGCTGCCAGGCTGCCCAGGGTGTGACAGGGAAGTGACTCAGCCAAAGCACAGGTGAGCATTTAGGGATTAAACCCTCGCTCCTGTTACAGAGACTGAGGGAGATGAGGATCTTTAGTCTGGAGAAGAGAAGGCTCGGGGTGGGGGGGGGGAGGTCTTGCCAGTGTTGATAAATACCTGAAGGGAAGGTGCAAAGAGGACAGAGCCAGGCTCTTTTCAGTGGTGCCCAGTGCCAGGAGAGTCAGTGGGCACAAAGAGAGACAGAGGAAGGTCCCTCTACCATTACAAAACAGTTTTCTACTGCAAAGGGGACTGGGCATTGGCACAGTTTGCACAGAGATGTTGTGGTGTCCCCCATCCGGACACAGCTCTGAGCAACCTGCTCTCAGTGGCCCTGCTTGAGCGGGGAAGATGGACAAGATGAATTCTAGAGGTGCCTTCCCATCTCACCATTCTGTGATTCTGTACTATGTCTCAGCCTTCACCCATTGCATATTCTGTAAAGGTGCCCGGTATGCCTTTAGACTCACAGGAAAAAAAAACAAGTTTTAGTGAACTATAAATAGCAATACTTACCTTCTTAACAGTTCAGAGAATCAAATTTGGTGTTTCACTATTGTTGCAATCATTATATTGCAATGTTTTGTCAGCTATGCAGGAGAAGACACCTGTGACAGGCTCCTCAGCATTAGTTCAGGAAAATAATGCACACTGTTTCCCCAAGGAACACTAACAGCAAGGTTGACTCATGCTGGGGCTTTCTACCTAAAAACTTCCATCTCTGAGGGCTGGACCTGATGGTCTTGGAGATCTTTTCCAACCTTAACGGGTCTATGATTCTGTGTAGACAAAACATTCCCAATAGCACTGGACTGTCCACATAAGAGATTTGCATTTTTGCATTTCAGCAGAAGCTGATCAGAAAGGAGCACCATTACTCTCCAGAAGAGTCACTCCAAAGGAGGGACAGCTCCAAAGCAGACACTAGAAAACTTGGAGTGAGGTGATAGAGACCCATAAAAAGGTTAAGGGCAAGTCATCGCCTGTATCTGCACACTCTGAATGGTGCAACAGCAGGGCAGGGTGCCCAGGGGAGTTGCCAGGCTCTGCAGGGAGTGAGATCACCATGACTCAGTAAAAAAGTTGAGGTGGATGGGCCTCAGTCACCACCCATACTTCATCCAGCAAATAATAGTAGTTTAAAAATAATAAAAGCCTCTTAAACCCTCATAAAGTCAGGTTTTATATGGCTTTACATGCTGAGTTACCTTCCTCCATGCAGACAAAGAAATCAGAACAAAAATGTTTGAACACAAAAGCCTGTACACATAACAGTCTTTCCAGCAGTTCTCCTCTGCCAGCCCATGCTGTGGCTGAGTTGCTGGAATCTCTCCCTGCTCCTCCCTGGCCTGCAGGAAGTTCACTCCAAAATCATTAATGTCTTCGAATAAAGATTTACAAGGATGAAAATTGTTAATGGCTCTGCTAAACAAATGGGGGGAAAAAAAGAAGGCAATTATGTGGGGTTTATACCTTCCAGAGCAAGACTTGCTGCAATTAAAGGTAAGTTTAATAGCTCCATCTCAGCATTTTCTAGCCTATTCTCTACATAATTTTGGTCAGCTCCTATTTCTGTAGCACCCAAGTGCCTTTAATAGAAAATTAGTAATATGGATATGACATAGGCTTGGTGTAAAATCTTTTCAGTGTAATTGGAGATCAGTATAAGAAGAAGAGTGTGGCCCTTTCTGGCCTTAAAAACAACGTACCATTACTAAATTTATAAAACTTCAACAGATGTTTTTCTTCTTCTTTTTTTTTTTTTTTTTTTTTTTTTTTTTTTGTAGATCTTTCTGTCACATTCATCACATCTCTTGCAGCAGCTTTGTCTTTTTCTTCTTTTGGGTGGAGTTGTTTGATGTATGTTTTTTTCCATATTTGTTTTCAACAGAAGACACCTCCTCTCGCTGCTCTCGTCTGACCATACTGGAGTTATCAGCCACTTTGAAAAATTTGATTTCCTGCTCCTCTGTCTCTACTTCATATCAGTTTGGGGGGTTTTTTTTCCCATTCTGGAGTGTGTGATGACATCCAAGGCAACAGAATGATGACAATAAAGCTTGGTTAAGCCAATGGCTTAGAAACCAGGCTAAGCAGAGCAGAAAGAGATTTTGGTTCTATTTAAACCCAGAACATGCATTTGCCAACCAACTGAAAATACTGTCCTATAAAAGCAGCTTAAATAATGCAAATGCACATAAATTTTAACAAATCACATCAAACAGCACGGTTAGTGGCTCAATAATTTACAGTTGCCTCCATATTTTGATAGGCAAACATTATAAGTCGGAGTATAAAACATTTACTTTTATTATTTAAAATACCTCGCTCACACTGTACAAGTCACAAGATGACACCAGTGGAACTGCCACAGCGTGTAAATTGGTGGTCAGGGATCAGCAGTGAGCAAGGGGAAGTTTACAGCAATATAGGAAAAGAAAAAGTAGAACTCAAGCAGCAAAGTATCCCTACTGTGATAACAAAACCCAAAGTCTCTGTGACGTGTGAGATGCCTAAGCTGAACTTACATCAGCTTCGTAGTGTGGAGCAGATTTTCCCCCAGACAGATGCCAGCTAAGCAGCCCAGTCCCTCCAGGCTCTGGCTCTTGATTTCTGAGGCCCTGGGCTCGTACAAAGTCTCCTGCCACCTTTAAATACCAGCCTTTTCACCCTAAGCAAAGAGCAGGGGGGTTATTTGGGCTGAAGCTCTACCTGTTGGCAAGCTGTGATCACAAATCCCTTTTGCAGCCTCTGACACCCTACCAGCACTGGGTGAAATTTTAATTGGAGGCCAGGGAAATCTTTCACACAGACTGAGGCAATGGTCCTGCAGGGATCCCACCCCTCTGCAAAGACAGGGAACACAGAATTGAGCTAAAAGGTAAGGCCACATTCCCTCTTAATGAATTCCTCTGTAAACAGCAGGTAAGCCTAATATTTTTGAGGAAAAAAGATGAAAAATTCGGTCCATTTGCCACCACCTGAGAGCGAGAAAATCCTCCAATTGACACCCATTGCCTCATGCAGAAATTCTCCTAGTGCCCATCAGGCTCTCTCAGCTGTGGTACCACGGAACGATTAGGGTTGGAAAAGACTCTAAAGTCGCCGAGCCCAATCGGCCCCCGGCACCACCGCGTCTATCACCAACTCCTGTCCCCCAGGTGCCACATCCATACACCTGCCCAGTGCCACATCCATACACCTGCCCAGCGCTTCCAGGGATGGCGATGCCACCACGGCAAAGCGCCAAGCCCGCGGCTGAGGCACTTGCTCTCAGGCAGCTCATTTGCAAACAAGCAGCTAAATCAGCATCGAGGCTTTCCGCAGCCTCATGCCGACGCGCATCTCGGCTCTGCCGCGTATTGCGAGGCGGAGAGGAGGGATGGGCGTGGGGCGAGGCGGGGCCGGGCCAGCTCCGCTCCTCATAGAGGCCTCGGGCAGCCCTGGGCCAGCTCCGACCGACGGACGGACCGACAGACAGACACCGGCACCATGGCCATCCCCCTCGTGGAGCTCAGCAACAAGATGAAGATACCCGCCCTGGGGCTGGGCACTTGGCAGGTAGCGAGGCAGGGTGGGGATCCGGCGGGAGATGCCGAGGTGCCAAATAAGTAAAAAAAGGAAATCTAATAGGAAAGGACCCCCCCTCAACCAGCGGGCTCCGTGCCCCGCGTGGGGCCGTGGGGTCGGTGTCCCGGCCGCTCGGAGCGCCCGATGGCGGCCGCTTGTGTAACCGGGCGGGCTGCCAGGAGCGGGGGGGCCTTGGGGCGACAGAGGCCAGGGGAAAAGGCAAAAAAAGGAAAAAAAAGAGACAAGAAGCGAAAGAAACCGCCCAAAAGGTCCGAGCGGCTGCGGCTCTTGGCCCCGGGATGGGGTCGCGGTCTGAGGGGGGGTCCTGGCCACGGACCCGCCCTCGCGGGGCAGATCTGGGGAAGGTGAAGCGGCGAAGCTCCTTGGGCAACACAGGGAGCAGACAGGGGAAATGACAGTGAATATTGCGGTGCTGGCAGAGCTGAAAGGCTTGGAGAAACAAACTCCGCTCTGTGCCCGTTCCATGCAAAAAATGCTGTTTGCTGGAAGCTCCGTTGGCTTTCAGTTAAATGCAGGTGATGAGGAAAGTCCAGGAGCAGCTGGAAAGGGGGACTGTGTGGAGCTGTCACAGCACTGAGCCCTGCCAGGAGGACATGGAAGAGCTCATGGTTGGCTTCTGTTTGCTTTCAGGCTCCCCCGGGAAAGGTGGAGGAGGTGGTGAAATTTGCTATTGGTGCAGGCTACCGCCACTTCGACTGCGCCTATTTCTACCAGAATGAAAATGAAATAGGGAATGCAATCCAGCAGAAGATCAAGGAGGGAGTTGTGAAACGGGAAGACCTCTTCATTGTCACTAAGGTACAAGGGCGCCAGGTTATTGGAGCATTTAGCTTTTCTTGCAGAGAAACCCTTGCTGTACCTGCAAAGTAACATAGGGACCTATTCCCTTCTCTGAAATTCACTTTGTGGTTTTCTTGTTGTGTCTTAAAAGTTCTATCCTGTATTTGCAGTTTGGACTCGGCTTTATTAGGAACCACGGACAACTTAGGAAAGATAGCACGGCTATTACTCATCTAATAATTTCCTCACATCGATTAAGTCAATTATATTGAATGTTCAATTGGACACACACAAGAAAGATAAGGGGGGGAAAAAGAAAAGACAAGACAGTTGTCTGGATTCATCAGTGCTAAGCAAGACATTTGAAAACTCTGTCATGTACAAATGGTAATCCTGAAAGGGAACAGAAACCAAAGTATTTTCTATGTTTTCTTCATTCCTTTATCTCATCCACTTGTCTCAGAAGTGCTCCTTACCAAAAAGAACAATTCAACTAATAAATTTATGACTTGGGGTTTTCACCAGCAAAACCAGAAAACGTTGTGTATAACTAAGATTTTCCACATTAAGCTTTGTTTTTGTTAAAGAACATGGCTTAATTTAATACTACTTGTGAGTTCTTCTGTTTAAACAACTTGAATTATGATTTCAAAAATGAAATAAAATTGGCAACTGTGGACAGTTCAAAGGGACAGAAAGAAGGTAGCTGTGACTGCTCAATACTCAAAACTTAGGCTGAAAAAAATACTTGTAACACTTAACAGTTTTGCTGTGGCAGATATAAATGTAACACTCGGGCAAGTGTATCTGAAAATCTCTTTTCATAAGTGGGAATCCTGACTCCTTCATGACTGCTGGCTTTGTGGTAAGTTTGTCCCGCCTTAACAGTGAAATGTTACATCCTTATCTTCAGCATGGGGAGGGAGTTGGCCTGCCAGACCACCAAGTGAGAAGTTTCTGTCCTCTGGTCTGCCCTGTGGGAGCTGTAAAGTGAGAGTTGGGCTTGGTCTCTTCCCACAGCTGTGGAACACATTCCACGACAAGTCCTTGGTTAAGGTAGGATGCAAGAAGAGCCTTGCTGCACTGCAACTGGACTACCTCGACCTCTACCTGATGCACTTCCCAATGGGATTCAAGGTAGTCCTGCTCTCCACACCTTTCCTCCTTACCTGCCCAGGAACAAGGTGCATTCTCTCATCTTTGCATTCTCATCGTCATTACATGGCTGGGATGTGTGGCTCATTTGGCTCTTCCCTGAACCCCAATTATAATAGCAAGCGTTTGCTCACTTAGTAGTGGTGTGTTTTAGCACAGGGGTCTGGCTTTGCATGCCTGTTGGAATGAGAGAGCTGTAGGTGTGAGCCCCCCAGGGCTTCTGGTAACCAGCACAGGGTGGTGGTTACAGCACAGACATCTCGGGTTTTGGAGGGCTTGGCTTGGTCTGAAGTAACCAATGGTGAAAAATGAAGCATAGCATAGAAAGAATGTGCTTCTTCCCCCACTCCACATCCTTGTAAAATAAATGAAGAAGAATAAAAGGGCTGGAAGGTGTCTGTTCCCTTCTCTCCAGATTTGCCCAAGTTACATAATTATCACTAAATCCCCACATTCTTTGCATGTAGGGATTGATTTTGAAAAATACGGCCCTCACCCAAAAGAGAATACTAATGGACACTCATCGTTTTTAGTTATGCAATATTGTTTAAACAACCTGCTAACTCGCTGCATGTAAATGCAGTCAAAAGTGCTGTGGGAAAAGAACACTGTGGGAAGTCCAACACTTAAAAAGTCTGTGTTTTATCTGCCTTGAAATAACAGGCTGGTGAAGAGCTGCATCCCCTGGATGACAAGGGTCACAGTATTCCCAGTGACACAGATTTTCTGGACACATGGGAGGTAAGTAAATGTTTGCTCTTTAGAGCAGGTATCACCACTAAAGATGCAGCAGAGAACTGTGTGCAAAGTGAAATTGAGGGATGTGTTTGGGTGTGAAGGACAGCCACACAACATTGTATTTCAGCCAGATAGCTGTTTCTATCTCTTGTTTTGGGGAGCAAGAAGGGGATGTTTTTAGCAAAGCTAAAGAGGAGAAAGCTATCGGCACTGTAGGTGCTGTGGCTAAACCACTTGAATACACACAGTGGTAGAACCAACCCTTTAGTTTAATCCAGGTGTGGTTGTTAACTTGCTGGGTGTTGCATACAGTTAGGAAATCCTATTTCTTTTGTTAACTGAGATACTTTCATGTAATCTAATCTAGCCTGAGCTCTTTGTCCATTTGTCACAAGCTTGAGAGAAATAAAATAATGTAGTTTGACAGTAATACCACCAACTCATTCCCACACCTTGGTTGTCCTTACTCACTAGGCCATGGAGGAGCTGGTGGATGCTGGCCTGGTGAAAGCCATTGGTGTCTCCAACTTTAACCATGAGCAGATCGAAAGAATCTTGAACAAGCCAGGACTGAAGCACAAGCCTGTAATGGTCCAGGTGAGAATTTTATTTCCATTCCTCAGCTAACCTTGCAGTCTAGAATCATAGAATGGTTAGGACTAGAAGGTAGAATTTAAGGATTATCTAGATCCAACTCCTTTCCATGAGGTTGCAACCTTCCACTTAGAAGTATTCCTAAATATATTTAGAATTTGTGTGTGTATGTGTATATATATATATAGAGTATGCCTAAGTTCATATAATATATAAATATAATATCTGTGTCCTATATAAATAATATATAACTTATATAATATATATTTATTATCTGAATTCCTATAGTAGAGATTTAGAGTAGTCTTAAATATATTCAGCAAAATCCCCGCTGTGAGTTTCTGCACCAGCATGGGACTGTGCTGGGATACACTGGACTAACTCATTTTTCAACATAAAATAAACCACTCAACTTCATTATACAAAGGAGGGTTGAAGTGTTCAATTCCATAACAGGCTCTCACCACGTACCTCATGAATGTAATCACAGGACAGCAGCAGCAGCAGCTTAGGGACCTTCTGATTTTCTTCCATAGGCAACTTCTTTGCATTCAGCTGAGGGTGCTGAATGCCCATCTCTTCCAGATGGGGAATATCCAGGGAAATCCCCACACAAACTACTGTACACATCTTTCATGTCACCATGCCTGGTAGTAAAGATCTAGTTTAGAAATAGCTGGGTATGAGCACAGAGCCACGTGAAGCAGCACAGACACAGCCCTGGGGTCATGCCATGGCTTGTGGCAAGGTGAGCAGCACCCCCATGGAGCTCCTGCTGCTTTCAGTTCGAGGACATCTTACCCAGACATCTGTTTGCACCGTGATTTTGCTTCCTTAGGTTAGCTCAGATCATCTCCCCAGGCTTCTTCAGGAATCAGGGAGGCTCTTCGAGGCAAGGAGAGGTTGGGTACGTCAGAGCAGAAAATAAACTTCAGGCATCCTGAGCTGCCCCTGTGAAGATGCAATCCTGCCCAGAAGGCTCATTTCCCAGTTTCCACACAGATAACACGTTCACTCTTCTCATCTATTTTTTGCTTTCTGTGGGTAATATGTAGCAGAGAAAGCTCTATTCTCTGCTAGGCCCTAGGCCTCTAGGTACTGCTGTGACATTAATAACTTTTTTGTAAGACAGATTAGAACCATGATGCTGGAGGTCTTCACATTTTGTGTCACCCAAGAGGATTTAAAATGTAATGCTCTGCAGCCCAGCAAAGTCTGCCTCTTTACCAACCATCTTTCTGTGCTTGCAGGTGGAATGTCATCCATACCTGACCCAGGAAAAGCTGGTCAAGTACTGTAAATCCAAAGGGCTTGCTGTGACTGCATACAGTCCCCTGGGCTCTCCAAACCGCCCGTGGTAAGAGAGCATCTCAACCTTTCTGTGCACAAAACAGTGCAGCTGCAGCTTGAGCTATGAAAATTATTATTATTATTAGAAAATTAAGTAAATAATACAGGTAAAATGACAAAAGTGCTGTTGTTTTTATGCAGATTATGTCACACAATGTTCCTGCAGGGAAACTATTACCTTTCTACCACTGATCTCTCTATTTCTTAACAGGGCTAAGCCAGGAGAACCCACGCTGCTGGATGATCCCAAGATTAAGGACATTGCAATGAGACACCATAAAAGCCCTGCCCAGGTAAGTGGGATTGTCAGAGCAAACTATTCCTCCTCCTCAGATGTGTTACAGGCCAGTCCTAGCAGATGCTGCTTTCTCTAGAGATACAGTCTAATGGGGCTGAACTTGACTCTTCATTCTGCCCAAGTTCTTAACAGCATTCATAAAAATTATCAGCTATTTTCAAGGAGGTGTTGAATGCCAAGTTTTGGGGTGGACTGAGCAGCAATGGTACATGCTTACCTCAGGTGTTCACCTTCCTAAGTTTTTATTCCTTTCTCCAGCTAAGTTATTCTTCAGAGGAGTTCTGTAATTTGTAGACATACTTGATTGCCTCCCATCTGCTCGTGTTCACAAAGGATTATTGAAAGCTGCTTGATTATTTAAGATTTTTTTCTGTCTACTAGTTTGCAAGTCACACAAATGAGTTGTTGCCTGGGGTGTGCAGAATCTGTGCTCCAAACAAAGCCACATATTCACGTGCAATCAAAGCCAATCATATCTTGAGACAGGCAGAGCAGGACAAAAACATTGTATGCAACAGTTCTTTTTTTGGGGGGGGACGGCTTTTAAATTCTGTAAATACGTTTTTCCTTTTATGGACTTCCAAAAGCTGAACCTTTGTGAGGTACTTACCTCTGAGCCCAAAATAATCTGTAGTATCATTATACCCATTGAGTCTGAGCACTCATATAATACAAGCCAGAGCATCACAGTTTTTCTCCCCCTCTACTACCCTAAACAAAAGCAAAACAAATCCGGGAAAGTCACAATGTAGAAACAACACAGGCCAGAAACAATTACGTTTTGCCAGTCTACTGGCAAACACATGAGCAAATCCTGGCATCTCAAACTCCTGTGTGCAAACTGGTATTCTTCCAAAGAGTAAATATGGTTGTAGAAAAATAAATCAGTTTGTAAAAAAAAAAAAAAAAAAATCCACAAAATGTATTCGAATAAATCTCCTGGGACCTCTGTGTTCATGCTCCTCCTTGTTCTTTCCTAGGTCCTGATCCGCTTTCTGATCCAAAGAGACATCATTGTCATTCCCAAGTCTGACAAACCACACCGTGTTGAGGAAAACATGAAGGTGAAGCCTCCTTTGGAGATGCTGCTACCTGGTTTTATGCAGGACAGGCACCCACACTCGTAGCCCCTCTGTGTTGCCAAGCAGCACCTAAGAGTCAGTGGAAGGGGGGTACAGAGAGTTGAAGACTGGGGCTCAGCACTACCAAACCATCTGGGGAAAAGCATTTTGTTCCTGCTAGGAGAGAAATTGTTTACACCAGGGTTGTCTGAGCTCTGTTGCTGTGGAAAGGGAGCCCCAGGTTTGGACTTGCCCTTGGGGTTATGCTTAGCAAGTCCTTAGGGTGTAAAGGAACAAGCTGTAAACACCAGACCTGTTACTGTTTGTCTCACTTTGAGGCTGTGGTTCCCCTTGGCAGTGAAGTTTAGCTGGATGTTTGCTCATAAGGTGTGGCATCTTCTATAATACCTCTGGGTTGCTTTCAATCCATGGTGATAGGGTTTGGAGTTATTTCTTCTATGAACTCCTAGCAAGAATTCTTAGACGATTAAATAGTGAGGCAACTATTTGCAGTTGATACCCAACAGTCCTCTCTTGTGACACAAAATTTACCTCTAGTTCCAGTATTTGTGACACATCCTGAGCACCCGAAGTATTTTGTCTGTGGATTACAACACAAAGTGCAATGGTGTTGGCATTCAGCCACCCTGAAATGCGAGACCTTGCTATGAACAGCACCTTGGAAAGAAAAGGACTCTGTTGATGACTTCAAGGGTTGTTATTTGCCTGAGAAATAAGAGGATTGCTTAACTACGCTTATCATGTTCCTACCTCAAGTCATAAGTGCATGAAGCACACTTAATAGCTAACTACTCATGAACCTAACTAAAAAGAGCTTTTTTTTTCCTCTTTCCCTGCTAGGTGTTCGATTTTGAACTGTCTAAAAAGGAGATGGATGTCATCCTCACCTTTAACAGGAACTGGAGGGCAGTTCCAGTGCTCCCGTATGTTCCTTATTATCCTTACTATCCATTAGTCCTATTACTGACTGTATTTTCATCCCCCCATCTTGAAAATATACATGACCAAAACCAGGGAGAGCTCATACTTTAAAGCCTGGACCCCAGGTAATGAGGCATGTCCTGGAACATCAGGAAGGAGATTCATTTGGAGCGTTCCCTTCAGCACATTGGTGTTCCAGGGGCTTTCTCACAAGCCTGTGTTCAGTTTAATGACAGCTGCAGAACTTGAGTGCATTGGCAGTGGGGGAGGGAGACTGCAACAGGGAAATGCTGCTCAAGATACTTTCTGCAGTACTTGAATAAGGAGGTCTTTCTCTTCTCAGAGCTGTCAATCACAAGGACTACCCATTCAAAGCGGAGTATTAAATGCAAGAGGTTTCTGCAAGACCTCCCTCCATTTAACTCCTCCCAGGCCAGAAGATGTACTCTGCAGCTTGATCTTCATTTCTTCTTCTGTGCTTGATAATAGTTATGAGCAGTTACTTTTCCTCCTTTTTTTTAAGAAGGAAACCACTAAGAATGCTGTAAGAATGCAGCAATAAGGGTGGGGTTTTTGTAAAGATACTTAGCAGAAATCTGGTTTTGATGAGTAGTAAAAAGACAATGTCTTTTCATTTCCTTTTTATCTGGTCTTCCTTAATTAGAGACATGTTTAACAAAAAACTACTTACATGGAGTTTTTTATATGTTCCTTCCAGTGTGATCAGTCATACTGGCTCATGAGTCACTGTCAAAGAATGCTCTAATTACATTGCCTTTTCTATATTTGTGATTTTTATAGAGTGTATTTCTAATGCTTTAATATCTTATATGAATAAAGTTTTATTAGCAACAGAAGTTGATCAGTGTAGTGCTTAAATTATTTTATAGAGTTAGGCATGGTTTTGTAAAGTCTGGGGGTTTACAAATTTTAACAGAGATAGAAATAAGTTTCTCTAATTCCTGTACAAGGGCAGGACGTACCCATCACTTTGTGGCTTATGCTTCAAAACAGGATTGTGCTCTAGCTAGGACCTAAAGAACAAAGTTGTACCTGTTGCCTCACAGAGCCCTTCCTCTGAATACCTAGAAACTGAACTCCTGTGTGATTAGTGGTGAAAGTTGAAGACAGCATCACAGGCAGTGACAACTCACAGTCAAATCCAGCCAGCCAAACATACGGGCTGCCTCCAACATCCGACTGGGAGTCTCAAATATAAACTTAGATTTTTGCAACTCTGCTGCCAGCATCCAGAATATTACATTCAGACACGTGCTGGCTTTATCTAAGGAAAGCATGGAAGAACTCTTCTTTAAAAACACCAAAGCAAACACTGAGATAGCCTCACAGTTAATTGCTCTAAAATATTGTCAGATAGATTTTGCTAGGCCAAGCTGGTTTGTGGCATTTTATATGTTGATAGGAGAAAGTCTGGCTAGAATGTGGAGTCAGCTGCAGGAAAGCCAACCATGATTTGGTATTGTCTGAAAAATCATCACTTCACAATGATGTTGAAACACCAAGAAATCTCGCAGTGCCGCTGAGTCAGCCACCGGGATTTGTCCTTGGTGAATTCTGCCAGGGGTGAGCAAACCACAGCCACTTTACAGTGTTTCCTAAAAACAAACCCCGTTGTGCACAGCACACTTCCACACTCTCAAAAAGGCAATAACCAAGAGCAGAAGAAACTTACCACCTTCAGCAAGGACCAGTGTCACTTCAGCAACGCTTGTGGTGACCCGTGGTGACACAGCCGGGCCTCGCAGGGCAGGAGAACAGGCACGATCCCGAGCATCCCAGCTCTTTGCAGGTCAAATTAGGCAGCATCCAATTATTTCTCCCCAGTAGTTCATAAAGCCAGGCTTGCTGCAGCCTTCCCATGGAGCTGGCAGCAGCCTGGGGGCCTCTTCTGGATGACCATGACCTGCTTAGAGTAGGGCATTGCATGCTGCACTGCTGTTAGAGCAAAAATGAAGGGGCACAGGAGGATGACAATCAGGAGGTGTCCCCGGGATCATCCAAGGCTGGAAGCACATTCCACTGGGTGAGACAGAAGAAATGCAGTGGCTCTCACTCAGAAAACTTGTTTCAAAGCAGGGAAGCCGACAGCTGCACCGCTAGGTCAGTGTCAGAACACCTTCTGTTGAGCACACCGCCTTGCAGACGATGCTCAGCTCCTGTCCTGTACTGATCAGTGTGACAATTAAGATGATTTCCCTCCCCCCACCTTGGGAATATATTTGTTAAAGCTGCCAATTTTACGACCTGTCTGTCTCCTGAAGGATAGTACATCAGGAGAGACGTCCTTAGGGGTTCTTTACCTTATCTCACAGGGACTTAGCACAATTCCTATTCCACTTACAACAACTGGTCCATTCCTACCCATTAACAAACAGGGGGCTGCTGATGGAAATATTCCATTTATTGTGGATGCAGTTTCAGGATACATTGTTTGAACAAATTGCTTTTATTGCAGCTATCAGATGTAATTGAAAGACTCAGAGGAGTGTTTACAAAACCCCCAAACAAAAAACATGACAACTCACAGACAATGTCAGGCACAGTTTCACCCCCTACAGATAATTTCGTGCATCTCTATATGTAAACAAGATGTTTCAGCCAAGCAGGGGAGCTCAGCTTTGGGTTGAAATATAACATTACACTTCTTCAGGAAGAAGTCAGATGCTGTAAGACATGGAAGTGGTGAAAAGGGAGATCCTGGGGGTTCTAATGCACAACAAAACTGTTAACAACATGCTCAGGGGCTACTTGAGTTGCTCAGTTTATGCCACCCATACACTGTAGGATGTAAATGCTAAACTGTATGGCATGTAAATTCAAACCAAGCTGACGTCTTATAGCCATGTGTTTACTATATACAAATGAAAACATCTGTAAATAAGATATTCAGGAGAGAGAGGTAAAAAGAAGCATTACAAAGATAGAGGTTTACTTCATTTTCGGTGGACCTGGTGTACGGCACTGATGGATGGCAAGATTTAGTGTACAGTCATTTGAAACAAGCTCCAACTCTGTTTACATCTTTTTTTTTTTAATTATGGTAGTTTTATATAAATTAAACTACAACGTTTTATACAAGTGACCTATTTTTGACCCTCTATACCCTTACCTTTTCCTCTTTTAAAAACTATACTTTCTTTTTAATTACCCATTACTGGGCAACTGACATTTAAATTTTTTTTAATACTTATCTCACCATACCTCTAATGGCAATTATGAAATCTTACTATAGAAAAGTGTGTGATTTTGTCTTTATTTTTTTTTAAGCTGTGATATTGGCTAATTATGTATGTTTATTGCTAAATATAATACTCTAGCACATATTAAAGCATTCTACCATTAGTAGTGCCTTTAGGCTAAACTTTGTAAAGCTATGTGTGTATATATATTCTAGATTGCAATCATTACTAGTCACTAACAACAAAAAGAAATATCAGTACCGCTGTCAGCTAACATAATCATCCAAATTTAGGTATTAACTTAAACTAGAATGGAAAAATTGATACTTAAAAAAAGTATAAAACAAAACAAAACAAAAAAAAAATTAAAACACGTTATTGATGCAGTATTTCTCATGACATGGGCAACTTACAGAAAATATTACATTGTCAACTAAAGATATTTCTTCCATGCCTTAATCTAAAGTGCAGAAAGAAAACGACTTCTGTGTCACAAAAGTAACCATTGTTTTTATAGGTTTACTGCACACCTTTCCCAAGCAACTTTACTTTACACACGTTTTGGGCTGACCTCTAATGCCAGTTGAAATCACTGTTCAGATCCATAGTTAGTTATGACTATCAGTAGGAGAGTCTATGTATTTCACAGCATGGGTTTCTTTAGGAATAAAGGCTCTTGTGCAAAGGCAGTACTATTCTGATGAATGCCTAGACTGATTATTAAATACAGTGCTAATATACATGGTTTTAACTGGGATAATGCAAAAAGACATTTTGGTAAATAAACATAAATATAAAAAGAACAATTTAGCACTTTTTCCTTTTTTTTTTTTTCCCCAAACCGATTGGTCCAGCGTCTTTAGTGGCCTTCTACGGTTCTTTCTCAAATTGTCTCAAACCTGCTGAGAAAGAGACAGATTAAATATGGCTTGAAACAACCCAAACACCTCTCTAGAACAGAAAAGGCACAGCTCTAGGCTAACACACAAGACGACAAGACACGAGCTGAGTGCTGCTCTGAGGTGGTCCCCAAGAGGACAAAAAGCAGGATTTCAGCCTCTGAGGAGAGGCTCAGCAGTGCCCAAACCCCTCTGCTGGGGCTGCTCCTGTGGGTGGAGAACCCCTTCCACGGCAGCACAGCTGCACTAACACTGAGTGAGCCCAAAAACCCCTCTCCTGACACTTCGGTTTTAAAAAAGGAGAAGAGGAGCAAAACAATTCTGTTTTACATGACTCTAAACCAACAAGAAAAGTTCACAGGCATACCATACCTCTGGCTTTACACAAAAACACTCAAAAAGGGTGTGCACTTTTACACATATTAAAGTGTAGAAAACCAAGAGTTTTCCTATGTTTGACCCTTTCACTCTTAGCAAAGAGTCGAGGGATGTTGCAAAGCATCCTTAAAGCTATTCAATTCGTCAGTGAACTTCCGTTCTTCCCCCACTGGTCCTTAGCCCCATAATTAGTTTAATTGGCTTTATTTGGAGTGCTTTAGGTTAAAATAAAAATAAAAAGCTAGGAGAGCTATTTTGTTGATTTCTTTCTGCAAAACTAGGTTGTGTTTCACCAACCAGTGGTTTCAAAATGACAATAGTACAACTGGTTTTGCCTTGAAAAGACACCAATGCACAGCTCCAGCAAAAGCAGTTTCTCAACCATTCATGTTTCAATGATATTGCAAGGGAGCTTTTGAAAGGCAAAAGGGGTTTTTGGCATCAGTGTGAACAGCTGCAGAATTTTAAAACAGGTACACCTGTGCAAAAAAGGGGCAAAGTTTCTGTACTACCATGTGTATTACAATATGTGCATTGTATGGTTATATGTATATTATTAAATATTGTACCTATGATTTTATTAAATACACATATAATAATGTATGTTAGCATTGTATGTATAATATGATTATATTACATACATGTATAATGTGTATTAAACTATAGGAAGTGGTGCAATGTATGCATTATGGCATTACTTACCATTAGTCTCTGATTTTTTCCCCATAGCTGATACCTGTTTGAAAAAAGCAAAAAGCCATTATTAAAATTCAGTATTGGAGGTCATTGCTATTTATAACAGGGAAAAAAAATTAACTCCATGCAAAGGACAGATGTCCACACATCACACAACTCTGCCAAACAGGAATATAAAAGTGATACACTGCTTTCTGCACCTCATTGTACTTTCTTTTATAGATAAAAAGGTGGGTTAGTAACAGAATATTATCCTCTAAACACTGCCCACAAGTGTTATTACCTTAGAAGAAGCAGCTGGCTTCTCCACTGACTGCTTCTCCCAGAGATTACGTTTGCCAGATACATCTCCTGGTCTTAAATCCTGTATTTTTAATGTCAGAGAACAGAAACCAACATTAGTTCAGGTTTATTTTCACTCGTGAAAGAAAAAGTTAGAATGCAACTTCCTCATGAGAGAAGGGGAGGAACATCCACCAGAGGTAAATACTATATTGTCTATCAGTTATAAAGAATTATATTTCACAAAATGACTCCACACATATCCATGTTCTAAGACAAAAACCAATCCTGTTGCATATATTTCATATGGCACAGACTGGTCTTAACCCAGTATGTCCAACCAAGGCACTGCAGCAAAGAGTTACTGCACCATCAGATTTTTACAAAAAAACCAAATCCAATCTTTGCAGAAAAAACCCCCACATTTCTTCAGGGACAGTATTCATAAGTAGCTTGTCTTGGTTATTTTAGATCAAAATAAAAATATTTTATTAAAAAATTGCAAAAAAAGTAGAGCAGGACTTTTAATACAACAGAAAAGCAGATCCTATTCTGCATTCTTAAATACAGATTTCAGCATTTATCACTGTAGTCCTTCATATCCATTTTAATTTCCACTGCATCCTTTGCAACCTTAGGATGTGCCAATCATTAGCCTGAGAGGAAAAAGAAATAGATGAGGTAAAGTCATTAAAGAATAGTAGTATTCTCTGAAAATGAGGGTATTATGGAGCCTTTAATCAAAACTCCATAAAAATGCTAATTACCTTCTTGGGCAGAAGGAGGGCTACGTCTGAAAATGACATCTGTTAGGTAGATGGATTGATATCTACCTCTGGGCATGGCAAACAAGAGACTCAAACAAGTTTGGACACAAGTACTCTCCTTTTCAGGAAGTATTCAAGTCCTGCATGGCTTCCAGAATTTTGCACTTGCCATCCATAGGGGGTTTTCTGCACATGAGCATTTCTACCTGTAAAATGCTCAGTGATGTTTGGAAATGAGATTTCTGCAAGGGGTATTTGTACCCAACAGAGATCCTCTAGAACTGATCACAATTTGCAGCCACAGAGGGCTGCTGATGATTAAAATTTGAAGCCAATTCTGCACTTTAAGGAAGGAGTTCAGTAGTAACAGAGGAAGGAAGAAAACAACCAGCTTGCAGTTGACCTTATCACAAAGCCACTTGCAGTGGACATTATCACAAAACCATTTCCATAGTCCTGAAATAACTTGGGATCTGTGATTTAGGTTCACCATAAACTGAAATCTTTGTTCTACCTTGAATTCGAAATTGTTTCAAAACCCACAAGAGTCTTGATGGTCACAAAAACTTTGAACATTTCTTTATTTTGGCAGAATGTGATGGGGGTAAGAAGTTACTCGCTAAATAAGAAATTCTAGGCTTCCCTTCAATTTATCCTGACTTGAAAAAGTAAAAACCACACATTATAGATGTATATAAACCTTTATAGTCAATTATAAACAGGTTTACCTGACCAACTTAGCAAACAGACCCCGAAAGAAGAAGAATAGGAGGAGGGCGCGTTCCTTCAAGCAGAGACATTGAAAGAAGAAAGAACAATCTATTGAGAAAGAGGGAAATTAAGACATAGATAGAAATAGCTGGCTGAGGGAGAAACAAGAGATTAGTTTTACATTATCCAAAAGATGCAACTTAAAAGAAAGAGAGAAAAATCTGGAGGCAGATTCTATAGTGGACAATGCTGCAAATTTCAAACTCCTCTTTAGGACAAATAGGAGTGTGAATTGAGAAAGTGTTTTTCAGGCTGCACTTCTATAAAGGGCGGGTGGACTGGCAGAAAAACACTGCACAAGGATATGGGAAGAAACCAGTTCTTTAACAAAATCCTGAAGTTGAATCATTAACATCCATGCAATATGGACATTTATATTCCAGTTCCTTATCCTTCCCCATCCCACAGTTACCTTTTCATGCTCCTTCCCACACCCACAGCGCTGCTTATTACCTCAATAGCATTTTCTGCTCTGATTCTTGCTGCAGTAATGGGCAGGCTAAAGGGCCTTCGTTAGAAATTACATTTAGGCTCATAAAGAATTAAACTATTTCAGTTGTGTTTTAAAACACACTTGGAAGATTTTTACAGGGCAGGGGCCAAGCCACAAGTGTGTGTAAGTGTGCACCCCGGGGTCTGTGGCTGGTAATTTCTAAATTAATGGTAAGGCTTTCACAGGTGGGAAATTAATGTCCTTCTCTACCAGAGAAGTGCTTCTCTAAGGTGAGAACTGCCCTGTTTCCTCTCCCTGTTTCCTGACTGCCAAGGAGTCAGCAGCCAGAGGGCCTCTGTGAGCTTCCAAGAGGACACAAAGCAGAGCTCCTCCAAAGGTCACCAGCTGCTGGAGGAAACACCCTCTGCCCGAGGAGAGAAGCCACCTACTGAAGAGATGGTTGTTCCCAGTTTACTTACAGAAGGTTTTGGAGCAGGTGATTTGTTGCTCTCTGGGGTCTTGGTCAACCACTCGTTGATACGACTGGAGACACCAACCTTCAGTCCAGCAGTTTCCTGCAAAATGATAAAATCCAAACAGAAGACTTTCAGAATGGCTTTTGCTCTGTTTTTCATGGTTTAGATTTAAAAGCAAAGCCAAGCCTAATAGAGAGGTCCTCATTGAGCCTATGGCTCGCTCAGAGACACCCTGTGTGCTCTGAAGGTATTGTCCCTCTGAATTACACAGTGCTGATGCCCTCTACTTTTCAAAAATGATACACATGGACTGACAAAAACATCTCCACTTTACTGCTACCTCAGAAATAACAGACATAAACATGTAGTTTCTACCACAAGCCCAAACTCCAAAAATCTTTAGCTTAATAGAAGAGATAACAGTCCAAATCTACCTTTTTTTTCTCTTGTGAAATTAATTTTTTTCAAAAAAAGCACACAACAGAGAAGCAGCCTAAACTTTAAAATGTTAAACCTTTAAAAGGTTAGAACAAATTACTAAAATTTAATGACTATCTGTAATAACCCACTTCAACCCATGACCCATCTTTTTGCCTATGATAAATGCTCATCAACTCACTTCAATTTGTAGAAAGGAAATGCTGCCAAGGATTTACATAGAAAAGAGGAAGGAAGGTCGGTCTCACAAATATTTCTATGCATTATCTAGAAAATATCATCACTATCTTGCCTATTCAATTCTCCTCTGCTCCCCAAAAGAATTTTGCTCTACTCAAAGAATTTCTTTGTACTCCACTTGAACCACCCAGATGTATTTGTCTAAGATACCTAGTGTGGCTCTGGAATGTCTCATAACTGAGCTCAGTAGGTCACTAAATTCTTCCATTATGCTCAATATTGGAGCCACACCATCTTGTGGGTTTCTGAGGACTTCAGGATCCTTTGGGATATTCTTCACCAGTGATGTCAAGAGGAGCAGCCAAGGCTTACTTACAGGAACACGGATGGCAAGGTCAGGCCCAGAGCATAATTCTTTATAATCACTATGTTAAATTGAACACATACCTTATTTGGTGTTCCTGTCCCAGAGGGTGATGAAAAAACATTCCCTTTCTCCCACATGCTCTTGATATTACGGACACCCTCAGCTGGAACGTGAAGGTCAGAAGCTTTAGCTGGTCTTGAAGCCTTTGTGCCCTGGAGAAAAATTGGGGCCAGTTGGTGTTTGGCACTAAGAGCTGGATTTGCAGGCTGGTTTGACTCTGGGGAATGCAGCATCTCTATGTGGTTCTAGCACTGATCATGCAAGGATGAGAAGGAGTACCCAGCTCAAGAAGTGCCACTGAGGCTCTCTGCCCTTTTGGATTTGCAGTTTCACCAGCTGTGAAAACAGCACTCGCTTGTTTTTGTGTTTATTACGTTTCTAAAATCCGTGGCAAACCATAGCTCTGCACACAACTGCTCCAAGGCTTCCCAATCTTAGTTACTACCTGGATCCTGGAAGCCTGGTTCTTTTAGGGACCGAGCTAGGGAAATCCTTTTGCAGAGGCAGGGGGAAAGGCTGCTCTGTCATTCGGCTGCTCCATCTGTCCCAGACAACTGAACCTCACCAACACAGGATTCCAGGGGTAAATCTCAGCAATTACAATCTGTTTGAAACAAGGTGTTCTTTCAAAGAGTGGAGAATTGGGTGGGAGTTGTTGGAAATGTGTCTTTTGCATGGTTACTACAAACACCACACCAAATTCTTCCTCATTCTTCTTTTCAAGGTTCTTGCACATTTTACATGTCATAGATCTGATGAGAATAAGAACCTGTATGAGTTGATGCTTTGCCTCTCTAGTTGCAAAGCAAGTCAGATTTGGCAAGTTGTGGACAAATCAAAAACCCAGCAAAGGAAATACTTCAAGTCAGAGGGCAGCTGGATACAGTGGTATCAAAATCCTATTTTACCATGAACTATGAAAAGAAAAATCTCTCAGTTCTGGCCCTTAGGCACATTATTAACCATTAGTTGCCAAAATCATCTGGAGTCAAATTCTGCATTTTAATGTGATTTTGTTTGCCCTTTGTCACTGCTTAACTCCCTAGTTCTCTGCAGAGCATGTCTTTGCCAAGGAATTTCACTGTGAGGTGGCAGCCAGCAGCACAGAGCCAGTTCCTTGCTCTCCTAAATAAGCTGCTAAGTCAGCTCTGCTCAGGATGACTATCAGCTCCATGCTGACAGCTCTGTCATCAGCCAAGCAGGGGATGTGACTGTCACTCAAGATGCTGACTGAATCCCCAAAGCTACTGCAAACCAGAGTAAGTTGCAGCATGAAAGGGAAGATGCAAATCTGAGGGCTTGTTTAGCTATATCTCTAGATGTTGGTTACAGATGGGCCTCAAGCATTTTGTTCTTGAAGTCCCCTTAAAGAAGAGATTGTGATCAAAAAATCCCTGCAATTCTTGAACAGCAAAACAAAGGCTGATTAAAGGCTCAAAAGCCATTAGTAACCAGATCCATTTAGAGGAATTAACTTACCTCAATTGCACTAGTGTATTGCTCAAGTCTACTGTCAATCTTTGAGACAACTGCTGTTGTCTGGGTGGGCTTCATTCCACTATAGGAGTTAGAAAAAAAAAATCAAGAATTATTATTCCCTCCAATTAAACACTGCTGTTTGAACTAAACTTGCTGTTTCTTTGCTTTACCTCTTTTGAGCAGATTTGTTCAAAAATTCTGTTCGCTCCTCTATCTAGAAAAGAGAGGAACAAAAGCTTTAAGTTTAAAGTTAATAAAGAGGCAGCCTGTGCAAGGCCAGCCTAAAATGTCATTTTAAATGTCAAAAAAGTCAATCTGAAAGAGATACATTCCACCAGAAATTTCACACACACAGAGGTTTTATAGATAGGAGCCTATTATGCTACAGAATCATAAAAGTGGATGTATTTTCTGCATGAATGTTTGCATCCTACACATTTCTCCAGTGCCTCATATGTAACAAGAGAATAAATGGACAACACAGAAAAAAGAAAAGGGAAGAAGTCTCTCTCATGTAAGGGACTGATATGCACAAAAATCTATGTCATCCTCATATCTCTCACACAAGAGCAAGTATGTATCTCTTGAGACAGACAGCAAATTTAATAAAGATTTTCTGAGCTGAGACATCAGACTAGGCCAGGTTTGGAGCTCAGCCACACAGCCTCCCTTATGCATGCTTTTGGAGGCCACTAACAATTTAAATGTGAGCTCCAAAAAACCCATCAGAGTAAACCCTGCTCATCATGTTCAGGCAGCAGGGTCACTGCTGAATCAGTATCTACCAGCTGTTATTATACAAACTGGTATCTTACATTTTATCATTATTTCCTACTCTGTAAAATAGGAAAATATTGTGATGCTTCCAAGGAAGACTCATGAAGGTCTCATATGACTTCTGTCAAATCTCTCAATACTTTGAAAACAAAAAACTCCATCCCTGAATGAAGTTTTAAAACATTTCACATTGTGGGGTGGGGAGTATGTGCATCTATTTGTATTCTGGGTCAAGAAATACTTTCATCAAACTTCCTCAAGTCTCATCCACATTGCATTGCTCCACTTCTCATCCCAGGCTCTACAGTTTCACTTAAAAGTAAAATATATGCAAGCAGCTCCAGGGGATTGAAATGATTAATAAGCAGCCTGGCTGGATTCCTGGGGATTCCCCAGTCTCCACAGGGGCTCTCCATTTCCAATTTACTTTAACCGTGACGGCTCTGGCATTCGTGCCTTTAAAACAAGGCAGTGACAGCCGTTCCTTTAAATGGCTCTCCTCAGTGCCTTTAGCATCCAAGGCTTTCCCAGAACACTAAGTCCCGCAGCAATCCCATCAAAGGGCATGCATGGTTTATTTCTCAAGCCCTTGCGAGCAGAAACTCAGGCAGTTCCCTTGAGTGCAGGATTTGCCAAAGGAGCTCACTGGAGGACCTCCAGCTACCACCCATCCAGCTCAAAGGCACGCCTGCAGCTCTAAAACGTAGGTACAATTTACAGAGTCATTTCCATTAACACTTCTAGTTACGAAAACGCGAGCTTTTTAAAAGCAGTCCTGAGTGCAAAGATGGGCTTTGCCAGGACAAATCCCGTTTCACTGGAGTGATATCACAAGGTGGCAGCAAAAGACCGGCAGGAGCCCTGCACACCCGCAGAACAGGTTACAGCTGTTCCACCCAGAGGGGATACGGTCGGCAATGCCACAAAACCAGCAAGTAAATGATTCAAAAGTGACCAAACAGACCGAGGATGGTAACTTAAAACACATCGCCTCTCGTCTGCTATGGTACAGTAGAAGTTTCCCCCAATGCTGATTTCTGGGTCGTAACCAGCAATGCATCAAAATGATGAGTTAATTCCAGCAAGAGCCTCCAGTTTCTCCCCAGTCTGTCCCCAACTGCATCGGTGAAACCCTGGTGGGCAGCAAGGACAAGTAGTATGGACTATCTCAAAGAACCAGGACTCAAGGTAACCACCTAATAACCCATTTACAGGATCTTCACTGTCTTTTACGTGCAGGTAGGAGAGATGCTTCTGCACAGCAGGAAAACCAGGCTTGAGCAGGCACTGGGGGAAAAGGGGAACAGGTGGAAGGGAAGAGGAACTAATAATATTATAGTGGCTGTAGTAAAAAGACAGAAGTGGGGTCATTCTTTACCCACTGGAAACAGCAGTTCTCAGGGCACCAGCTGTGGGATCAGGAAGAAGTCAGGGATTGTTCAGAAGAGGAGAATGAAAAAGCAAAACAGAAAATAGAAAAGCAGAGTTAGGAAGAAACCCTCAGAGCTGAGCAAGGCCCTCTGGCTGGGGAAGCAGGTGCCTTGTGTGGAGGGATAAAACATTTTCTGCACATTTATATAAGAATTTGTTCTAGAGTATTTTCCTCAAAATATAGCAGAAGCAGACATTGAATACACCTAGAGGAAACAAAGCTGTACACACGTGTATTCAGCATATAAGTCAAACACATTTAGACTGCACAGCAACATCTAAAGGCCATTTACCCACTGCACATCACACAAACTCCATGCAAAGAATTTCAAACGTTTGGCACATACAGTAAACAGTATGACAAAATAGATCTGTAAAAGAAACAGGCAAAGCAAGCTGGTTAGCATAAAATGCAATATTTTCTCAGTTTCAGAGCAGGAAATAAGAATAATCTTTTTACTCCATTCATCTTAACAGGATCTTGTTAAATAGCTTGGACTATGTTTTGTCACCATGGAATACTTTCAGAACACACACGTACTCGAAGTCAGCCTGCCAGCCCCTCATTAAATTATGACCAGAAAGAATGAGTTAACACACAATATGAGACCTTGATCTGGGAAACAAAAACCATTGGATATTTCCAGTAAAACTGGTCTCATAGAAAGGTCTTACATGATTCTTAGGAGTTTTAAGCTGTGTATTGGATATTATGCGACAGAAACTTGTAAATGGATCTATAGAAAACTCTTCTCAAAAAATGTGTCAAGGAGGAAGGGGAATAAAAATGCACATGGGAAACCCTGTGCTCTAATTTTGCCTCATATCCAAGAGTAGAAGAACCTAGTGGAAATCCACTGGAGATGTAGTCCCTGGGAGAGGCTTCTCCTCATCCTCCCTGAGTGGCCAACACAGTCTCTTGCTTCATTAAGCACAGTTATGCTTTTTCCTGCTGTCAGCAGCACCTGAGCAGAGGGTGCCAGTTTAGCTCAGTTTACCTACCAGACTCAAGTGCTGCCATCAGCATCAAAGATGGGGAAAAACAAACGTTGCATAACCTGTTCTTACCATTCTGTTTTCCCTCTGCTGCAAGAATAACTCATCTAGGAGTTTAATTAATGTGGAGTCTAATTCTTTCCAGTCACTGCCCCAGCTGTCAGGTATTGAGAGCAATAATGAGATAGGACAAGACAGGTCTTTAAAGAAAAAAAAAAGCCTCTGAAAAGTCCAATCTTCTGTCTCAGCTGTCAGCAATGCCTTCAGAGAGTGCTGGCTGCCACATCAGCTCGTTTCCCAGGAGACATTTTCTCCCAGGACAGGGATATCCCAGCCTCCTGCCATTGCTCCCTCCCCTCAACACCTAACTGCTTTTGCATTTCTCTAGTGGTGGAGTTCATCCCCAAGAGGAGACTTACTGCTGAATATGCTGTTCTCTCCTGATTAACCCAGAGAATAGAATACGAGGACTCAGCAACCCTCCTTCACAAAGGAAACACGAGGAACGAGCTCATGTAAAAAGCAAAATGAACAAAGATTTTTCAGGAAATTTCATTCTTTGAATGCGTCATATTTTGCATGAACTGAAGTAGGGAAAGCACAGAGGCAGATGGGAGATAAGCACAGAGGCAGATGGGAGAGCAGCAGAAGTTGTTCCAGGCTTTGTCCTTATTTAAAGAAAATAACAAGACACAGGACAGAGGTTGAAGAGAAGTTTGGTATTGCTGCAGCCCACGGGGTGTCCACCCAGCCCTGAGAAATCCAAGATGCTTCTGTCCCTGAGCTAGTGATGAACTTGGCCTGTATTTACTTGGCCTGTTTTCTCTTCACTGTCCCCTCAGAAAGAACCAGCCCTCGTGCTGTCACTGCGAGGACCCCACACTGCGGTAGTTCTGCTGAAGTAGTGCCTCAGGTTTGAGGGAAGCACTGTCTTTAACAGTTAAAACAACAGGAGTTGTCAACACTGCGTAGGCTGTGGTTTTTTTGAGGCCAGAGCAGACAATCACAGCAGGTCTTTGCAAATATAAGCATGTATGTACATTTTGTCCATGTTTGTATACATACATTTACATTTGGGCATCCATGAGCTGGGTCATACATGGAGAGAAGCTGCACATCTTTGTGTCCCAGTTCTGAGTCTGCATGTCACGACAGTCCATGGCCTCCTGATGGATAGATGCTCATCCATAGGATGGCAATACACCACACTGCTGCTCAGCTAATCTCCCTTCTTTCCTTTGTTCTTGTAGTTCACTTGGCAACCAGCACGCCCCACTTTCCTCAGTTAGCCACTCCTATGAACTTCTTTCTATTCCCAAAAGCTTATCACATCAGGAAGGACAGGGAAGGAGAAATAAGGTGCTTTGCCAAACTGTGACCCAGGAGAAGACAGAATGTGCACATGCATCATACATTATTTTTATACTGAGGCTCCCTTTCTTCGGCATTAATTCCAACCACCCACCCACAACTGTGCATTTGGGATTCTCACATGACTCATGGCAGATCTAACGAGATGATACATTCATTAAGGGGGAAAACCTGTGCCAGATGCTTTACAAATCAAAAGATAACTTGGGCAGTGCATAGCAGACAGCGAGAAAGCTGTGTGCCAACGAGGTGAGACCAGCCTGAGAAGTCTGTCCAAATAAGAGGTAGCAAAACAGACTGTTTTCTAATAACTGGATTTTGACATCAAGTTTCACATCAGGTTAATAAACTGAGATTATTCTTCCCTCAGCTCTTGACCACAGAAGGCCAAGAAACAGTTTAGGGTGTGAACTTCTACAGCATTACACACCTACACTGGCCACCCACAGATGCTGGACTGGAATATGTAGAGTATCACCGACTTCTCAGCGAGAGAAACAAAGAGGAAAAAATGTGTAGAGTTGCATGTATCAAGCTTTGTAGCAAACAACTTCAACCTAACAAGACACAAACCCCAGCAGCCACTGTCATCATCAAAAAAATAAAAACCTGTACCTTGGATGCTTAACAACATTTGAAAAATTTCAGCTTTCCTCTGAAAATACACTTAGAATAGTGAAGCAATTTGTACTGACAAAAGGTATCTGAAAGCTTTTAGCCTCCTGCCAAGTCCAGTGTTTTTTCACACTTTCCCCAAAATTAGGATCTATCCTTTTTACTTTGTGTTTTCAAGGATAATTTCCTCCATTCTGAGCTTTCTGTGAATTAAAGCTCCGAATGTATGTCATGAAAGGCATCTCAATAGACAGAAGAAAAGGAAGCCATCCCAGGAGGGCTGGGAAGAAGCTGTATATTTACAGTGTCTGTTATTGACATCATCTTTAGCAACCAAAATGGCAAGACCAGGTTTAACTAACCCAAGCAAGTCGAGAAGCTTGGCAATTTTTGTTTACAACTGTGTGCATTCTGTCCTAATATTTCAGGTCCAAATGTATCTTAGAAGCAAAGGGCAAGACCATTCAAAAACATTTGGATTCTGTATTTGCTAGGACTGGACCCAAAACAGACCTGAATCCCCAGATTGGAACAAAGTGTAGCTCTCTGTGAGTGGAAAAGTAATTTTGTTCAAATGCAGTTTTTCACTCAACGGTTACATTTTTAACCTCATGGAGATCCACCTCATGGTTCAATGGGCTCCTTCCTGGTTCTTTTCTCTCCTAGCTCCCACTAAGTGGCCTTTTGGACAAACATTTTGGATTCTTAAATGACTAATGGCATGAAATGGAAAAAGCAAAAGATATTTGAAAACATTAATAGATCTGCAGTTTGAGCTTGATCTGAGAAAGCAACTGGACTGAATTCCAAAACAATACTCCCAATAATTTCAGTGGGGCCAGGATTCCTCTTCCACGCTGAAAGACCATTTAATTGATTTATCACACTTCTAATATAATATAGGCCACAAAAGACCATTTAGAAATCCTGCAGCAACAGAAGGGTGAGGTTTTATTTCTCGTTATGTAAGAAAATGAAATCCAGACCAGTACTTCTAGATGTTATTCTTAGGGGGATTAGACATAAACTAGAACTCCCATACAAGTCAGTTACAATTAATGATGATTAGGCTGAATATGCTTAAAGACAAATTAGTCTGGCAAGGAAGAAAATAATTGTGGATGTGGAAGGAGTGAGAGAACATTTGTGACTCAATGATCTTAAGAGATCTTTTCCAACCTAAATGATTCTATGACTCTACTCCAGTTCACAAAGCAGTCCTATAATAAATTAAAAACAACACAGTAATACAGCTCTAAGATCCAAAAATAATTTTCCCTTGAAGATCCTTTTCGGAGATTCTTCATCAGCAAGAAGAGACAGCTGCCAGTCTAGCCTCCATTTTTAGGAAGGAACTCTAATTTTCAGTCATTCCAATGAATGACGTCCTTCAGCTAGAGGGTTCAGGCTAAGTCGGTCGAAGCAGTTTCCTAGGTCTGATTACAAGTATTTCAGCATTGCTTTTGATGCCTGGCTGTTGGTTTGGACTACAAACCCCATTCCTTTTTATGTGCTATGTAGGTGTTAGTGGGGAGGTTACCTTGAGAGATGAACCTTTAGGACTGAAACATTTAAACGGCTTCTTGTCTTCAGATACACCATCTTCCGGCATCTTTTGGCGTTTCTCAGCAGCTTCAGCCCTTCTTCTTTCGATTTCTTCCTTCATCCTCCTCTTTTCCTCCTTAAAAAATATGAATGTTTACTTGTTCTTTCAGAAACCACATCACTGTTACAGGGCTGTGCAGCCCTGCAAACATTTACCAGATTTTTTAAGAACAGATTTTTATGCCAGTCGAAAAAGTTCAGTGATCTGTGTGAAACTTATAGAGTTATTAATGCCAATCCATCACAGTGTTAAGGATGCCAGGAAGACAATTAAGTCTGTGCTGCTCTAGTGTCTCCTCGCAGTGAAGTCACCAAATTTATTGTCATATAGTGCCACCTAAACAGAGGAAAAGACTCAAACTCTGTTTCTCTGTATTCTCATGTATCACATTGGTATTGTTCTTCTGTCCCTCTACTCTGACACTTATTGTGCCAAAGTTAATATTTAACATGGAAAAATCAAGAGGTGGCCAAGAAACCCAAGATTAAACGCTTGCAGATCTCCCTCTAGAGATGAGTTTTGCTTCATGAGCTATGGTCAAACCAGAAGCCCTCAAAGCAACACCATTGTGAGCACTTGTCAGTGGGGTCTGACCAGCAAGGTATTGGGTAATCTTGGCATCTACTGAGTTCTGTTGTAAAGAGCTTAGTACATTAAAGGAATTGGCATTCAGCTGCCAGATACTATCAGTATTATTCATTTACCATTTGTTTCCCAAACAACTAGGATTCCTAAATGATGCACCAGAGACTTGGAAATCCTATTTGTAGAGTCCCTTGGCAGAGGAAGTACAAGAAAACAGATGTGTTGGATATTCAATATTTAAATAGACAAGAATATCTCCCTAATGAGATCTAGCCCATTGTAACTATATATAACATTAGCATTCCAGCCCATCTGCAGCAGATAAATTTTGACATGCACTTTGTAATTCAATCCGTGTAATGTCAAAAAATTCTGTGGCTACAGCACTGCCCCAAGATTCTGAATCCCCAAGAAGATAAGAAATTTTCAGCTATCACAGATGAAATCCTGACTAGTGAAAACAGATATTAGAGCCCTGTCTATCCTAAGGCTAGAATTAGAACATTTTTCCTATGCTGAATGCTGCATGTTTTACCTCAAGTCTTCACTAGACAATGCTGGAAAGAGTTATCAACTAATGCAAGAATAGTGGAAGTAAAGTAGTAATAAAGGAATAAACCCAAGTTCAACACTCCCTACTTTACACTTACCTCCTCTCTGATTTTCCTCTCAGCCTCCTCCTGCTTCTTCTTCTGCTCCTCTTCCTCTAGGATTTTCCGGCGCTCCTCCCGCCTTTTCTTCAGTTCATCCAGCTCTGCTGCTGCCTCCTGCTGCTTCTCCTTCAGCTTCTCCAGCTCCTCGCTCTCGTTCTCGCCCCGCCGGCGGCGCTGATCTTCCAACCTCTTCAGAGCCTCGACCCCTGGCTTCGCCTCCTCTGCATTTGCAGTCCCTTTCAAACTGGAGCGGCTGGGAAGGAAATCAAAGGAAAAACGATGCCATGGGGTTTTCCCTTCCTGGCCAGAGCCACCTGCTGCCACGTGCTCAGCAGCAGCATGAGAGCCTGGCACTCCAAGGTGCTGCCTTCTAAGACCATTTGCTCCTTGCAAGTAATGGCTGACCCAAAACATTTCCCTCAGGAGTTGTTAGGCTGGGATATTACAAGGAGCACCTCTCCCATCACTGCCAGGGAGTAAGGAGTCTCTCCCACACGCCTGTGTGCACAGGATCTGCACCACCGTGCCTGAGAACTTGTGCCACCCCTATTTTGTGTTTTGTGCCATAAAGGACGCACTAATCCTTTGCCTTCAAAGGCAAAACTTTTTTATAAACCTTCTAGAAAAAGATAAGCATCTTTGGGGACAGAACAAATTATATTACAGGAAAACAGGAGGAAATAAGAGAGGGGAGGGAGTCTTCCAGTTAAAACAGCATTTAAAAAAAAAAAAAACCCTAAAAGGATTCCTATCCCATCTATAACACCCATCACTCTAACTCCACCAGAATGTATGAACAGAAAGGTTCATCAGGTCTTTTGCTTACATTTTCTAGGGAAAAGATGAGTTTTTAGTAAGGACCTGGAAATTAGTAATGGTAACTTTCCACAGGAGAAAAACAGGAGTTTTCTAAGCAGCTGTAATATATAAACAGAAAAAAAGAAAGAAAGAATGCAAAAAAACCCCCCCAAACCTAAAGAATTTGCACAGGTGAAGTGCATGCTTCCAACAGAGTCAGACAGCATCACCTTGTAAAATAATTACCACATCAGTGTTTAGACAAATATCTGCTCCCTAAGTGTATTTAATGTTACTGCTGACAAGTACCTAAGATTTCTAAGTGTGCTATTGACATAAAGACAGAAGATGGACATATTTATGGAATTTTCTAAAAAAACTTTCGGTATTGTTGGCATCGAAAGAAGCTGGATAAAAATGACCACAAGAGAGTACAAATCAAAGATACCAACAGTAACTGTTAGAGACAGCAATATAAAAACTAGTACTATATAAATTTGCAATCCAGCCAATCACACCCAAACCTGCAAAGATGCTCTTCATTCAGACACCTCATGCAGATGGAGTCAGCCATATAAAACAGGACCAGAGTTAAATTATCTGTGGTTTCAATATCATAATAGAAGCTACTAACACACAGTTCTCCACCCCCACATGAGCTTACCAAATCAAATAAAATTCGGTTCTAGCATTGTATCACTTAAAAAACGCATGACAAATTAATTGAAGTGGCTATGAATGAGGGCTTGCATCAGGTAGTTATGCCAAATTACAGAAAGGAACCTCTGCTTTTGTAAACGAAAAATACATACACAACTGAGCAAGCATTGTGAGAATACATTGGAAACTTTATCCAAAATGTCGTTTAGCCCATTCAGAAACAAAGTGAAGGGCAATACGTGAGGTGTGATTTTGAGCAGGTGTCTAGCCTGGAATACCTCTGAGTCAGTTTGCAGAACTACTGAGAACCCAAAATGTTCCACAAGCCTCTACAAGGCACTGTGTGATTTCTGAAGATCCAGTGCACCTAATGCAGCACAGGACATACGAAATCCCTGGCTGTCTTAAGGCTTTCCTGCTTCATTGAAAGGTTGTAGCCCCAACAGCAAACAAGCTCAGGAACCTCACTTTTTTTTTCCTTTGCCTTTTGGTCTCTGTGTTGCCAACTCACCAAGACCTGCAAGCTTTGGGCCCAAAGAAGATGGAAGAGGTCACTTCGGATAGACAAAATGACCCCCTGGCAAGGGCAAACATTTGGCCTTCAGAATTAAGAGAATGAAGAACATTTGCCAAGATTCTCCTAAGAAAGAGCCACTCTGTTCTCTGTCAGCACAGAAGAAAGGTTAGCTCTCAGTGCCTTCCGTGCAGTCAGCCCCAGTGAAATTAACAGGTACTCAGCTGATAAAGCCAATGGCAGAATCTAGTCTGAACATTCTTGTTTGCAGACCTCAGGTGATTATTTTGGCCTCCTCACAAAGAAGGATATTTAAAGTTTTGAACTTTATCCTCATGCTGCTCACAGGTCTTCCCTGACCGGTTCTGCATTATCCAAAATAGCAAACAATACACTGGCACTAATTATCCTTATTTTCCTCCACCTCCAACTCCTCTGTTTTCAACAGATTCTGGGAAATCTCTGTTCTCTGCTCTCAACATTGGGAAATTAGTATTGAGATGCTGGGTGGAGGAAGAGTTTTGTAAGCACCTCTTTGGTATTAAGAAATGAAGCTGGTTGCCAGCTTTCAGACAAGGAGGAAAAGGAAAGAAGTGGCTTGTGGGAGCCAAAAATGTCAGAACAATGTGAAAAAACATCTTACATCATATTTAGGACTTTTGCAGTCCTCTATGAGAATAGGGAGGAAGGCAGGTGGGAGGGGAGATGGGAAGGGGAAGCCATAAAATGGGATTTATTCTGTATTTCTCTTACTGACTGACGTAGACAAAAAGATAACATTTTTCTTCAGCCTCCACTACCCCGCTTTGTTCTGAATTCTCACCACTGAAAGTTAGCCAAGTTATATTCTTTCTAAATAGTGTCTGATATGTTCATTAAAAAAAAAAAAAAAAAGGAACAAAGGACAGTTGCAGACAGAGCTCAACTCTGTGGGGGCAGTCCATTAGAAAATAGGCCAAGAGCCCTAATTCATACCGAACAACCCAACAAACACTGGCGCCTCTGCTGATGTTGCCAACCCAAGTCTTCTTCTCAGCTGATAAAAGGTTGTTGAACAGGCTTCTTCACACTTCCATGAAACAGTAGAAGAAAAACAGAAATGGAAAAAAAAAAGGAGTGGAAACTCAAAGCTATGTTTTGCCACTAATGCCTGTCTCCCACAGGAAGTAAAGCAAATGAAAACACAACAAAAATACTTTTAGAGAATCATTCTCATGTTATCGATGATGTGACCTAAGCCATGAAGGACAGTTTTGAGCAGGGCCAATTTCCTGCTATTCCATCTCCATCGCTGTCTGTCTTTTGGCCTTAGGTCAGGGTGTCTCCAGGGTCTTTTGAGCTGCATTTTATTTTGAGAAAGTTTGTTTTTCCCGGAAGAATCACGAGGGGAATGCTGAGATACAATAGCAAATCCCATCTGCCATGCTCAGATTTCTCAAACTGCCTGGAGAGCTTAACCTTTCCTTTGCCTGTGTCAATGTAAAAGAGGAAGAGAGATGCAGAAGGAGAAAAATTTAGATTTCTAACCTACTCATTCCTAGTTTCCTGCTAAAAAGAACTTAATTTCTATTTCATGTATCCCATGCTTTTAGCAGGCAGGATCCTTTTAAATAAGATTTGCACTAGAAAATTTTTACCTTCTTTGCATTTCCCAATACAACCACAAGCCAAATATTTCCTTAAAAAGAAAAATAAAAATCAAACTGTGACACAGCTTATAAAAAGGAAGGCAAAAAGAAAAAAGAAGATGATTTTGTCTAGGAAAGGTTTTTTACCTAATTGAAAAAACACTTTTCTACAGAAGCCATTAATTTCAGTGCTTGCCCTGAAATCAAGAGAGAAGCTCTTTCTAGAGTTACCAGCTGGATCGCACTTCATTCTGCTATGCAGAGTCTAATTAAAAATAGGTGGGTAATTGGAAATAGGTTACTACAACAAAAGTTGAGATCTGACTTAAAAAATTAGAGAACACAAAATCCAGGGTTTTGTCATTATTGGCCTCTGTGTAGATATTAGAAACAAATGAGGAAGGAAAGCCCCAGCAAAGCAAAACCAAGCCTCTTGTCTCTACTGAGGAAGCAAGGCCATTTCCATCTGCTTTCTGAACTTCATGTTGTTACTGCAACAGCGTGGGGACAGCTTAGAACCTACAGAACTACAACCCAGTGGACACCTGAGCCATTGCTGAGGTTGCCAGCCCAGTTCCTCCACTCAGCTGCCACAAGGCTGTGAAGCAGAGACCCAGAGATGGCCCCTGATCTGCTGAAACCCAAGCAAGCCCAGTTCTTACTTGGAACTTACCCAAAAGCATTCTCAGTAGGTTTAAGTTTGGAGGCGGTGAGCTCACGTTCTCCGTTCTGTGCCTTTTGTTCAGGAACGCCCTTCTTACGATCCCAGACGCTTTTCATTTCCTCTTTGGGTGCTTTACCTTTGTCATCTTTTACCTGTTCAGAAGATAGCATAAATCACAGAAAAAAACACAAGACACACAAAAAAAGTCAGAATGAGGCATTCTAAGTAACAGCTGAGAAACACGGATTTCTTGGCAAGATTGGTAACTGTCTTCCTACTGTTTATGTGCTATATGGCAGAAGTGGTCTGCAAAGCTCTAACTGTGATCAACCATCACTTTGCTCTCCTGACCTGAATTCAAGACCAAAGCATCTTGAAAATAATATTATGGGTCTTCTGTGAAAGTTTTCTGTGACCATGGGACTATGCCACCACACTGCTTCACTCTGCAACTGCACCCCCACTCTTCCCTCCCACAGCCACATCATTCACCTGCTGCTTCTTAAGGTTGGGGGTTGCCAACTCTCTGGGACTTGTCAATACATTCTTGGTACCAGGTTTAGGGCATTGGTCCAATAAAAATAACACAGAGCCTCCACCCAACGTCAAGCTTGTTTGACAAAGTTCATGCTATTTTCAGTGTCATAGCAGAGGGATACTTCATTATTGCAAGAATAATGGCCAAAACACAAAATCATCCCTATATCAGAGCCAAACTTACTCTGGCAAAAAACACAGTCCTACCTGGGGCTGGGCATGGGTAGCATTATCAGACACGAATATTTAAACCTATGAAGAAGGAAATGCTCTGGAAGACACGAGTAAAAATTCTCTTTATCCTTACAAAGCTTTCTCTTATGATTCTTAATAGTAATCAAGAATATTTTGTGCATCAACTTCATTCTCCAGTATTCCTTCAGAGTTAAGAAGTATTTATCAATACCACAGATGGCCTGACCCCAGCATGCTGAGTCATGGCTAGATGCTGCTAAAAGGAGAAAGTGAAGTGATTTAAGTTATGTATCCTCAGGTAGAAATATTCCCAGTTAGTTAAGACTACCAGCCAAAACAAACTTCCAACAGCAGCAGATGAAACGTTTACCTCCGAAATATTTATTTGCTTTCCCCAGCCCTGTGTTGAAGGAAGCAAGCCAGAAATACCTTCTGTGTAGAAGTCAAATGGAGACCTTTAGAAATTAAATACTTTGGAAGGCTGTTGCAACCCCATTTGCTAACTAGAAAGATAAAGAACTTCTGTAACAACAGATAAAGAACTCCTGTCTGCAACACAACTGCTCTTCAGGTGTCCTGAGCTGCACCTTGAAATAAAAAAGTAGTACACAGCTTCACGTCCAAAATCAAAAGAAATTTCTTTTCTTCCTCGTCAAAGAGCAACTCCTGGAGAAGCAAAACCTTTACCTACAAAGGATGAGTTCAGAGTCTTCAAAGCCAAGATCCTCTTAAGGCATTGAATTAGGCTGGTGCTGAGTGAGTCCCAGAGTCACTTTACCTGAGGCCAGAGAAAACTGATCGGATGGACACCATCGTGGCAGCCCATGTTGTGAGTGAGTATAGGATGGTTAAACCATCTGAGCAAATTTGCTACTGGTGGGGGAGGCTGGACACAACCAACAGAGGCATTTGCTCTGCTCTGAGAGCAGGCAGCAGCGGTGCAGACTTTTCCCACCCTCTCCTGCCAGCAGGCTTTAGCCACGACCTGGCAGCAGCTCCCTGACAGACAAGAGGGGAGTTCAGCTTCCCTGGCTGTGCATTCTTTGGCCATGATGCTGCAGCTTCTACAAGCAAGGCCATTATTACCAGCAGCCTCAAGGAATGGTTTGCTGTTTTCTAGGAGCTGGGCTGAGACAAGCAGGGCTATTCATTTATCCTAATGAATGCCATCAGACAGTATCATCTTCTGGGTGTTCCCAAATCAGGGTGAGCTAGTGATCATGTTCACAGCAAGAATCTCTGCTGCCTGTTAGCAATCTCCTGACCCTCCAGCCCCAGTCAGGGTGATACTGAAACCGGCTGTGTTGATTGGTGCAAGATTTCTCATGCCAGGATGTCTGTCCTGGGATTTTGAGAGCATAAGATTTCCTTTGCTGAGATTTTCATCAAGACCTTCCGAAGTCTTACTAAAAAGCCAACACTTCCAGCTGCCTTATGTATTTAGGTCCACTGGGGAGGGCTGTATCTCTTACATCTTAATTGAAAGCACTGAGAAAACTAATATTAAAACAATATAGTTTAAAAATTAATAGGTTAGGAAATAGCATTTCAGAAGCCAGTAGGATTTATGACGGTGTGTCTGCATTTGAGAAAACCATTAACACAGCTTGGCCTCTTTATTCAAAAAGATGGTAAAACAAGATATTACAGAAACATTTCACATCTTTTGGGCCCAATCCTTCTCCTACTCATTTTAATACCAAAACAGAGATTGATTAGCACAGAAGCAAAAACCGTTGTATCTCATTCCAAAGGCAGGCAAGAGAGTAAGTTCTTTCCCTTGTCTCACTGCTTCCCTAAATTATAGACTAATTCAGCTTCTGCTGAATTAAAAAAGAATTCCACTTGGAGCAAATGGGTGATACTACCTGAACTGAAATAGTTCACATGTCCTCACAAATCTTGATATCAAGATAGAACATGATCAAAGGCATGGTTAGCAAATTTCCAACCTTATGTATTTACATTTTAATCTTTCTGTACACTGTTTCTTTACTGTTAGATTTTTATGCTGTTATTTGAGAGGTGAGATTTCTAAATCTTGAGTCTGAACACCTTCAGACTGAAGCAAATGCATTACTGAGATTGGGGCCATCTGGCAGATTTGATTCCTTACTTGGGCTCAGTTACTTGGTGAGCTAAAAGCTGTGGGCATCTGGGTCGAGGGCTTCCCTGTAGAGTCAACTCTGGGTCCAAATACCATGAGAATAGCAACTGTTGCAGCACATCTAGCCAAACTGGAAGCAGGAAATACCAGGAGCCTCACATCATGAGAAAGCTTGCTCTTATGAACTTCTCGGGTCACTTTTAAGAACAAAAACTGTGCAGAAGTTCATAAAAAGAGACAAATTTTTCTTGCCAAATTAATCGAAACCTGAACTTTGAGGGCCAAAGCAGAAGCAAAACCTGATTAGGTAGATACATTCTATTCCTTCAGGGTCTTGTTCATGAGACACTGGCATCCTCTTAGCTGCATGCACATTCAGAAAGAGACCTCATTGAATTTGTATGTCCTGGAAAGGGGGGGAGAAGTGGAGATGGGAGCCTGATCATCAAATTTTCGTCACAAGTAAAGAAGCAACAATTGAGATTTTCAAGACATTTTGAATGCTCAGAATGGGTATTCAGCATTGCACTAGAAATGGGATTCTATTAAGTTGTCTCAGCTTGAGCATCTAAAGATGGAAACACTAAAATCACAAGTAACTCTTAAAAGTCTTGCCAATTTCCTGGAATAATCTAGCCCAGTGGGTAGGGTTTAAAAGCATGATGAGAGCTCCAGGGAGAGTTGGTCCAGCTCTCCATAAGAACAAGCACGACAACTGTGTCTCAAGTTCCCCACAAATCAAAGTTTGTGGTCAGTTACAGACTCCTCTTTACATTTACTTTTAATATGCAAAGATTGCATGCAAAAGTGAATAGTGGAAACTGGTTCTGTCCTCTTAATATAATCCATCCCTTATTTTGTGTGTAGCTATTTCCTCACCACTGTCTGAGGGTGAGCTAAGCATCTACAGCGTGTTCCAAACTCATCTGCTAACTGAGGACCCTGGAGTGGACCCTCTACAACCCTCAATGGTCCCAACCTACTGGACTGGCAGCAATCTGTGCTGTGGCTCCCTTTAAGTCCCACAGATCTGGCTGAACCCAAATGGGTCCAAATTTCCAAGGCTCTGACCAGTCTCTGACCAGCCTCCCCTAATCAGAATCAGGGGCTGTTTTGAGACCTGGACCAAAACCACAGCTGCTGCACAGCACTGGATGTGGCTCCCTGTGTCCAGCTGTATCCTGAAGAGTAAATGGTCCCCAAATCTTATTTACTTACCATACAGTAAAACACCATGGCACCAGCTCCTGTGTTTACAGTGGAAATGCAATGCAGTAAATTTTGTAGATTTTCTCTTTAAAACAAAAGAAGAATCTTGGGTATGCACAGTTTATATCACGGGGTATTGCAGTTTGCAGGGGAATTATTAGTTGAGGCAGTCAGGTGGCCAAGGGGCCTAGATTGTTATTGGCATTATGACGATTATTATCACTATGATGATGATTATTAATTATCATTATGATGACAAATATTATTAGAGTAGGTTTCATTCATAGGGAAAAAGTTCACAGTAAAGTGAGAGGAAACCAGGGAAGGATGATTAGTTGATACTGTCCTGAAAAATTCATCCCTAGGGGGAAAACCGTATTTGTGCTATTGACTGAACTGAGTTTCCTGAAATATTTAAGACAAACAGGAATTGGCCCTAAAGCCCCAAAAGAACAAACCACTTAAGAATTTACTTAATTTTAAGCACTTAAGGAGCTTCATCCCTATTTATTTCAGCAGGATTACTCATGTTCTTGAAGTGGAGCACAAGTTTAAGTACTTTGCTGAAGAAGCAACTTTCAGTTATAGGTGCCTTATTTATTTTCGTATCTCAAGTTTCCCTATCACACCTAAATCAGTGGTTTATGAGTTACCTGATCTTTTATGGAGGTAGCTTGGAGCTTCTCTTCTGGCAGCTTTTCCTTTTTAGCTTCCACTTTTTCTTCCTCCTTTGTTTTTGGGTTTTCAATAATTTATTTATTTTTTTAACACGAAAACACCGCACCTGTCTGCGCTTTTGTTTCGCCACACTGTGTTCACAATCCTGTGTGCAGCCACAATTCCATCATATGCTGCTGTGCCCACACCTCTGTGTGCAGCTGTGCCCCCTGCACCCTCTCCAAATGCTCCCAGTTCCCCCCATCTGGGCCTTTCTCCCTTGCACGGCATCATGCTCACACGTCCCAGTACAGAGCCCTTTCTTGTGATTGCATTCAGCACACAACATTCCTCACACAGTTTAACAGGTGCACGTAATGTTCTGTGCCAAGATGTGTCTGCCTCCACCTCCTGTGTTACTGCATTAGGCCAGTTTGTAGCAGCTGAGGAAAGAAAGGCAGCAAAAGCACATGCAGAGGCCTGAACATGCAAGGTTTTCTTTGAACGACGGAGTGAGGTCAGGCCTGTTGTGCACTGAATTACTGGTAAGCAGGAGGGGCTTTATTTTTAAAAAGAGAGAGCGACAGCACAAGTATTAGTAACTTCAGTACAGGACTAGATCTGTGAGGAAATTCCAATTCAATCTTTTCTTGCATTACATTTCACACAAACCACAGGTGTCTTATCTTGGTGCAAAATGTTTACTGTACCTGTTTTTTTAAGAAAGCTGCTTGAGGTTTTTTGTCTTCTACTTTCTTCTCTTTTACCTGTTTATCTTCTATTTTCTGTTCTTCCATCTTTTGTTTTTCCTTTAATTTCTCTGCTTCTAGTTTAGCCTTTTCCTCAGCTGCCCTCTTTTCCGCTTCTGCCTTTGCTCTCTCCTCAGCTGCCCTCTTTTCCTCCTCTGCTTTCTGTTTCTCTTCAGCTGCCCTCCTCTCCTCTTCTGCTTTAGCCCTCTCTCTTTCCTCAGCTGCCCTCTTCTCCTCTTCTGCCTTAGCCCGCTCTTCCTCTTCTGCCCTAGCCCTCTCCTCAGCAGCCCTCTTTTCCTCCTCTGCTTTCTGTTTTTCCTCAGCTGCCCTCTTCTCCTCCTCTGCTTTCTGTTTTTCCTCAGCTGCCCTCTTTTCCTCCTCTGCTTTCTGTTTTTCCTCAGCTGCCCTCTTTTCCTCCTCTGCTTTTAACCTCTCCCTTTCTTCTGCTTCCTTCCTTTCTTCCTCAGCCTTTTCCTCATCCCTAAGCTTCTCTTTATCTACAGCATCAGTTACACTTTGCGTCCCTTCCGGCAGAGCATTTGTATCATTCTCTGCTTTGTGTTCCTCTGCATTTACAGTTACTGCCTCTTCTTTATCTGTGGATTTCTCTGCTGCCACATCTACCTGGTTTTCCTCTACGGGGAGCTCCTTTGGTTTCTCCTCCTGTACCTCCTCCTGGTCTTTTTCTTCTTTTTTTTCCTCTTCTTCCCCATCTTGCCTCCAGTTGTTCCTTTGGTACGATTTGGTAACTGTTTCTGTCTCCTCAGTCTCATAGCGTCCTCGGCGTGTTTCAGCCTTTTCCTCTTTCCCCGTGGTCTCGTTTTCCTCCACATTGTTTACTTCTCTCCTGCTGGGCAGTGACAAGCTCCCATCTGTGATCGTGGGGTCAAATTCCTTCTGGCGTTCCAGGGCTTCCTGCAGACGTTTCTGGCGTCTCTCCTCCCGTCTTGCCAGTCTCTCCAGCAGTGCAGCTTCATCATCTGTAGAACGCTTGCTTTCCTCTCCTGCCACACTACGTAAAAGGGACAGGTTTGCATTAAAAAAGAATAAAATCTTTCTAACAACATATGCACTTCACTGTTTCTAGGAAAAAAGCTTGCTGTAACATCATTCCACGATTGGAAAACACAGCAGGTTACACACTTCAAAATTTAGCTGCTGTTTTGCTATCTGTATCCATTCTCCTTGCCTTAAATAGAATGCTTCTTGTGCTCAGCATCTATTAGCACTTCCTAGCACAATTCTGGTTTCTTCTATCAGTTGTGTTATGGCCACTAGAAATCTGGGTATATTGTGACTGTGAACAAACAATTATTGTGAACAAATGATGGACAGACTGGAAGGTCAGCTCTGGACAGACAAGAAGGCCACTCAGCTTGTGACAAGTGGGTGGGGATATGAGTGATATGGTTTAATGGTTTAGTGGCTACAGGGGCACTGCTGGGTTTGTGGTTGGACTTGATGATCTTAAAGGTCTCTTCCAGCTTTGATGATTCTATGATTTTAAGAATCACCTCATTCCGTAAGTTTTTCTGCTCTTTATACCTGTCTGACACTGACAGTGCCAAATGAGTGCTGTGGCTAGAGCTCACACCCAGCACCCTGCAGGCATGTTGCAGCTACAACTTGAGGACTGGGTTGCCACCCAGTGTTTTGGCCCCACAATGCCATGACCCATTGTAGCAGAACAAAAGATGTGGTGTTTTGTGAGGCCAGATGCATCCATGCCTGAGAGAAATCTGAGAGCCTCCATGAGCCCCAGCTGAATTAGCCCATAGACAGCCTTGAGGACACCTGGTTATGTGTCATGAGCACAGCCTCAGGCTCTCACCCTACCTCGCAGACAGAGCCAGGGTGATCCTCACAGTGTTAGGTCCTTCTTCAGTTTAAGGATGGCCAAACCCAGTACTTAAAATTCAAGCGCCAAAGCAAAGCTCCTCCAAAAGTTCTCTACTCTGAACAAAAATTTCCATTGATTTGTCAGTAAATGACATCAGACATTTACCTGTTTTGGGCATTCACTTCGGATTTCTCCGTTACTTCTCCTGAGAGATCTCCTTCCTCCTTTTGCCGCAGCCTCTCCTGTCGAGCCCGCCGGCGACGTTCTCTGGCGGCTTCTTCGTCATCGTCATCATTTCTCTGGTAGGACAGCCTGCAATAGGGATAGGGAGACAAAGGTGCTATAGCATGTTGGACAATGAAAAAAATCACAAAATGCAGTTTTCTAGAGCACAGTAAGCATGGCTAGAGTGGCTGCTCCACACGCTGTTTAGAAAATATGCTGTGAAATTGAGATGTATCATTTCAAACCCCGGTTTTCTTTTGCTTCTTAGAAGTGAGCTTGACTTGAAAATAGTCCGGGTGAAGGCAGCAGCCACACCACACTGTCAGCTGGCTCCTAGAAAACACCAAATCCAAAAAAGCTCAGCTGTGTAGCTGAGCAAACATCCTGCCAGCCTGCACCATGATCCTGTCGGAGCACTCACAGCAGCATTTGAGCAGACTATTGCTCAGGCCCACGTAACTGAAATTGGACTCAGCAAAGCAGCTTTTCATTAGTCTCCTCTAAATAGCACATGCTGAAAATGGTGACGGTATTCTAAGTTTTAAAGACTAGAAAGCAGGGAGACACAAGTACGACAACAGCTCTCAATGGTCGGTTCTGAGTGCCAAACATCTGACACCCACAAAATTTTTGTGAGCCCGGAGCCCTGCCAGGCCAAATCACACAAGATCGCTGCTGTGATGAAAGCCTACAGCTGAGAACCCATTGTACTCATCTAACCCAACAGATGAGTACATTTAGTTTCATCCTACTTGAAAAGGAAAGCAAGACCTTACAATCCTAATAATCCTGTGTCCCATTCAAATCTTTGCTAAAGTTATTACTGTGTGAGATAAAGGGAGAGGCCTGCATTCCTCTTATCTCTTTGTGCAGGGAAAGTGAATTAGGAAGCTAACATGTGCCAGACCCAGTCAGAGAGTCCATTTACTTTGCTTCTGGCAGTGGTCTGATACATCATGGTTAAGAAGTCTCCCTTCCTTACACAGTCACACATTTAAGTTAGCAGTGCAGCCATGAACATAGAAAAAACCCAGAGTTCTGCACTGAGTAAAACCAAGGACCGATAATGTTTGTACTGCAAAGAATATTTTTACATTAAAAGCAACTAAAACATTTTGATTTAGCCATCAAACAGATTCTTTGGGCCCAAACCTCTGCTATCACCATGTTCTGATATTCCTTTTCTCCTTTGCTGAAAGAAGGGTGAAAGCATAGGTTCAGCAGGGGTTCAGCTACCCCAATTTTGCTTTAAGAATTTAAAGAGTAAAACATGGCTGAGCTACTTGCCAGACCTAGAACAGCATTTTCATCCTGAATGCACCAAAGAATTTGATTTGCTACTTGATTTGCTCTGCTTCAAGAGCTTGCAACCTTTTTCTTTAGAGAAACAGCTCCTCTCAAAGACAGGGCAAACCATGACCAGCATGGCCATGAGGGATCACAGTGGGGGATGAGGAAGAAAGGAAGGAGACAAATTAAAAACACTAGAGGTGATGCAGGGAAGGTAAGGAAAAACACTTCCTGCCACTTGTAAGCAAGTTCAAGGGGTATCAACATTTCTTTTAGGTCTAGAACAGAAAGGGTGTGAATACAACAAACCAATGGGGTCTCTGATTTCCACAAGAAAAGAGACTCTGGAATAAAACCGCATTAGCAAACTGACCACAGACACTCCCCCTCATTAGTAAGATATTCTGGCTTCAAGAAGCCTATGATCTTTTCAGGTCTGAAGTCCAGATGTAAGGGCACAGGAGAGGACACACTGCTCCTAGCCTGTGGCAGCTGGATAATGGCCACGACTGAGTCGATACCCAGGGTCTATAGCTCAGGATTTGTCGTTGCAGTGAGACCACACAAGAGTGAAGAAGTTTATCCCACTCTCTGTACCCACACAGAGCACCCCTACAAAGCAAGGAGGACAACTGCTTTTAAAAGCCTCTTTAAAATGCCTTTTTAAAACCACAAGTTGCTCAGCAAACTAAAAAAGGAAATTTAAAAATTACCCTAAGCAAAAAATTCCCACAAAATCTTATCCATTAAACAGATATGTACTTCCTGTCCTTGGACATTTATCACAGAGATCATCTGTTAAGAAATGCTGACAATGTCTCTTAATATGATTCTAAATATATCCATTGCCTTACTACGTACCACAGCAGTTTGCTACAGCGAGCAAGTACAGCAGATATGGGCTCCATCCATAAGAATCACCTTAAGTATTCATTTCTGTCCACCAGCACTGATTCATGCAACATGCCCAGTGTCTGGAAACAGTCACAGGAACAACTAATTGCAAGTTTTTTAATAGATCTGTTTCACGCTTTCCTTACAATTATGTTAACACTGCTTTCACTGGGAGCGTAGAGAGTGACCCTCATTCTCCCACTGTTACAGATTTCTGTAGCAAGCCATCACAGGCAAAATCAACCTGGGAGCTCTTCAGAAATTATCTTCCAATTGCCTACATCTTCTGATATTCTTCAGACTAAGAGTAAATAAACAATAAAAAGTATGTCTCCAAGATTTCAACCCTGTTTATCAGATGGAAATCTCATGATCCATGCTGGCCCGTGCTGTTTCTCCACCCTTGGAGAGCAGCCTTGCTGCCCAGCACACACCCAGCACCCAAATTAAACTAAACTTATACCCATTTGTCACCTTCCACATAACTGTTTAAAGGCTTTGCAGGCAAGTGTCTCTCCACAATCAGCTGTTCCAGCTGTCTCAGGCAATGAGACCACAACACAGCATGATGTCAAAGAGGTGTGCCAAGCCTGCTAATGCAACAGCTCTTGTTGAATACTCAGATCACAGAATATTCTGAGTTGGAAGGGACCCACAAGGATCATCAAGTGCAACTCTCAAGTGAATGGCCCATACAGGGATCAAACCCACAACCTTGGCATCCTCAGCACCATGCTCCAACCAGCTGAGCTGATCTCAGGGAAGAAAAGGCGATGACTTGGAAACCATCCTACACCTTGCTATCAAAGATATGTTCTCAGTCTAAACATCAAGCTAAAAAAAAAAAAAAATAAAAGGCAGTTTCTGCTGTTTGTCCTGTTACCTCCTCTACGTTTCTGACACGAGAAAACCCAGTGTAACCTCTGTGCATTGTTGGTAAGTTGTTCTAGCAAAGCTTTAGAGCTGAATCTGTCATCCTTCCCCTACAGCACAGCTCATCTATGTGAGAGGACACCTCCCCCCACGCTGGGTAGTGGCAGCAAGTACCAAGTGATAACAAGTACCAACAGATGTTCTGTCCTGTCAAGCAGGTAGGACAGAAATCCCAGACCTGCAGAACTCAACGACAAATCTCATTATTATCTCAGTAAGTCTAAAAATGTTGCCCTCAGATTGAATGGGGGGGACTTTGAGTGGAAAATAAATCTGCTGGATCAGGAATAGAGGAGATGTGGCCATCTGCTTCAGACCTTTTGCAGAGAAATACAGCACTCTGTATTTTACACCAAACACCGAATTTATACAAAGTTATAACCCAGCAAGAAACTTGGTAATAGCTGGGATGATTATGGGGCTGAGACCATTTCATACAATCCAGCCACAACTGCTTTCCACTTGAAACCACAAATCAGCTCAAGCATTATCTAAGGCACTTTGGGTTTAGAGTTCCTTGCCCAGTACTACTACATTATTATGTCTGAATTATGGCAGCACTGAAATTTCCTGATCAAGCTCATGGGCTTGCTACAGTAGGCAATTTATAAAGATAGGACAAGATCTGGTCCCTGTTCTAAACAGTGTGTATTCTGATTAAAGAGAAACTTGATAATTTGTAGCATGATCTGCCCTCAGTGAGTCATAAATAAACCTGATGAGTCTATAATTCTTTTTTCATTTTTCACAGGAGTAGAAAAAACCTGCCTAATTTGAGCTGGATCACACTACTCCATTCTAGAGGAGGCAGGGAGAAAGAACTGCTGTGGATATGAACTCGGACTCCACTTCAAGAGTGTCAGAAATACACGAAAAAATTCCAAACAGAACAAAAGCCTTTAAGATCTTTAAGCAGGCAGCTCATATGTGCCTCTTCTTTCCTCCATGGTTCACTCATATGTCAGCCTGGTTTTTATGCCTGCAAAAACACCTTTCATTCTCAGCAGTGCCCTCACAACGTGGACCTCAATCAGACACAACTGCACCTATTCAGCAAGCTCCTTCCCGCACAACTTTGTTATCCTGAAGCTTTGACACGTATTACAGATCGATTTTGTCTGTGGTCCACCCCAAGAAATGAAATCATTCATCCTGTACCAAACTGCTGTCCCTCCAACTTGCAACCTAACCCCACTTCTAAGACCTCTGCCCTTAATTATGTAAGACCACAGCAGTTGAAGTGATATCTGTCATCTTGTGTGTGTCTCCAAATTTATGTCAGATGGAGGGTGTCAGTAAAATGTCCTCAATGACAAACTTCACTGACAGACTCAGTCTATAAAAGTTGGATTTGTTGGCCTCCTCTGCTCTTAGAAAGTCTTTCTATTTACCCAGGCTCTTCCTGAAAGGATGGGTGGGGTGAGGATGGACTTTGTAAAAATACCCAGTGGGGAGTGCTCTTTGTGTCACTGTTGACATTCAGTCACATTTTATTTATGATTACATATGTTTTTAATCTTTCTATTGTTCACTTAATTTGTGTTATGATAGGCACACTTCAAAACCTGAATAAAAACAACTGATCGATGTTCACCTCAGAACAAAAACCCCACCATAACAAGTGCACATGGTTCCACAGAGGGCTGTGCCTCTTTCAAGCCTTGCGTGTCAATGTCAGCTGTATTTCATTCAAGTCGTATCTAAAAATGTGGTGAATGGTGGGGGGCAGTTGTGGGGAAAATTGTTTCTTCTAATCATCCCTCCACAATTCAATAAGAGCTGCCAGCATTCTGCTCAGACCTGCTCAAGAGGATTCATTTTATGAGGGAACAAGCAGAATTTCTGTCCAAAATGCTCATGCTTCAAAAAGATGTAGTGAGTGAAAACAGGGGATTATTCTGGAGACATGCAGACATGCCACCACAGTTCTCAGTCCAATGTTGTGCATGAATGCTGTTATTAACACCCATATTTTTCACATATTTCTCAATTTGACATGCACCATTTTTTTTCACATTGAATGTAGGAGACACAAGCGGATAAAATTAACCAATGGCTGGAAATTAAACCCAGACAAATTAAAACTGGAAATTAAGCACATGTTTTGAACAGTGAGGATAATTATATATACAAGAAATGATGAACAACCATCTCTTGCATCTCCACATTAAGATGGATGCCTTTTTGGAAGTTATACTGCAAAATAATACCGATTTTTGGGGTCATTATAGATAGTTTGGTGAAATTCCACAAACGCTTAGGTATGGGAAGTTAGGCTAGATTATATGGTGGCAGCTGCTGGACTTAAATACTACAGCCTTCCATTTACCAAAGATACACGCTTTGCTTTTCTCTCACAATTTATCTCAATCTCAAGCATTTTTACTCCTTTCATCCGCCCATTCTCCACAGGCACGCAGCCTGTACTTCTGAGCAGACAGAGTATCCACATACACAGTTCTCAGGCCAAAACAGAGACTGATGCACCTTTCAGTGTATTATGTCCTCATTCACCTCATTTTCTTTCTGTGTTTCTAATATACTTCCTTTTTTTTCAGAGCTCCAAAGATTTCAAGGATTTTTTTTTTTTAATGGGTAAATACTTTCTCTATAAGTGTTCAGAAGAACATTCTTTCTGTCACACCTGGCATCCTTAATTTCCTACCATACCTTTAGAAGCATTTCTTCTACCTTAAACCTTGATCTAAAATACCTAAACACTAAAACAGTGGCCGTTTTGACAACACTTTTTTTGTTTCAGCTGACAAAAACCTTCAGATTATTTACTTTGGTTAAGGACTTGGCTGGGAGATTGTTATTTTGTTCACGTGACAAAACAGTTAAGCATGGGAAAGCAGAGGTCTTCCGAGAGGTTCAGTTTGTGTACCTTTTTTTTTTAAGGTTTCTCTTTTTTTGATGTTTTTGACATTTAGGTTTTTTCACAGGTAAGGAAAGAGAAGGTACACTCATCTCTCTAACAGTGTGATTCTGAAATCTAAGGTGCAAGCCATCCACATAGAAGAATGAAGTATAAAAAGTGATATGCAAAGTAAAAACCACAAGGAAGAAGGACTCCATAGTGACAACAAAAATCCTTGGTGACTACCAAGTAATTAATGCAAAAACCATTCAGAGATTTTATTTAATTGCTGGGAATGGCACTGAAGCCTCTAGGGAAGATCCCAGCTTCCCAAATTAGTGTTTTCTGTAGAAAATGTTACATTTCAGTTTTGTAGATGTCCAAGATTTCCAATGCCCTGTCTCTTTTCTTCTGCTCAAAATGGCACCGTTTCTTTGGTTTTAGATTCAAGCCCTAAACCTGGGCCTCACAGTTAGATCCAGTCTGTACCATCACAGCATCACTCTGCACAAAGGCAGAATGACTCATGCATGCGCTTTTTTTTTTTTTCTTTCCTCATGGCTTAAAACTGATGATCTGTTTCATAATATGAAATGCAAGCAGATTCTCCAACCACATTCACATAGCTCTGGTAAATCGCCCCTGAGCACCTCAGCATAAATCGAGCGCAGGGCTGCAAACATGAAGGGTAAAACCCTTCTGCTACCGAAACAATGTCAAATTTGCCTCCAACATCTATTATAGTTAGATAAAAGTGCTTGCTGGAAATGTACCAGGGGAAAGCACGTAATTCTCTCAATATGTGAAGCCTAATGCTCTGCAGTTTTGCTTCGTAACAATAGACATGGCATTGACCTGTCAGTGAGCAGAGCAGGGTATCGAATCTGTTCTAATTTCGAAGTTTCACATGAAAAAAAAAGAATCACTGAGCAGAAAACAATTGGCCAAGTGCCTTCTACCTGATAATTTTTTACTATTTTCCTTGAAGCTCGGTGGAGTTCACCCAGATCTCTCTTTCCCTGGCAGATGGCAAACATAGCAAAGAAAGTGTACAAAACCAGCTTGCTTTTCCAAACGTGAAAAAGTGGGAGCAAAACCCAATCCGTGTGCATACCACTGTGGTTAATGTGGTATTTGTTGACTCTGGAGCAAATTGCTTGCTGCCACCACCTCCAGCTTCTAGTGCTTTATTGCATATAAAATCCAAAATAATTTATGCCACAGCCTTACCCAGTAAGTAATATTTCAGGCATATGACTTGAGAATAATGGGCATCTTGCCTAGCTGAGGCATAAGTCAGGCCTTACAGGATTGGCCCTAGAATATACAATCCACAATTTCTACAAAGACAAATAAGAAATTTTCTTTCTTGTGGTTTTGGGCTGCTATATTTAATATGGCTTTCAAGCACTTTTATACCTCAAATTGCTAGCTTACTGATTGCATCAAAAGTTAAGGTCTAACTTGTCCTGTCTTATATTTCGCTGCAAATAAAACTCCAGCTGACATAACCAAGAGATTTACTCAAGACAGGAGAAATTAAAAATTAAGACAGACATCTAACATAGAAAGCTCCCCTTCACAGTGAAAACTGTGGTCTTCCTAGAAAATATGCAAAAGGCCTGAGGAATGAAACCTACATATTTTTTACAGGTACCTTTAGGCAAATTGATGCCTCTGATGTGTCATACTCAAGCTCCAGATTCCTATATTTCCTCCAATTATCTTTTTAATTAATTAAACAAAATTCACATCATCACCTACAATATATATCAGAGATCTTTAAATGAAGGCCAGGAAGGAAAGGCAGGCATAAGGAGGATTGTTGTTAAGGGCCATCTCCTTATCCTACATAGCCATGTCAATAAGCTATGACTCTGAGGTAGGTATAGGCAGGGATGGACACTCCATCAGACATCAAATCTGGAGGAAAAGCACACAAGGAACTCTGCAGCCTTATGGGGAGGAACCTGAGCAAGGGCGCAGGACTGTTTCTCAAGGCCAACAGCCATCTTCCTCTATATATTTTTTATATGCCTGCACGTATAATAGATATGTATTCTAAGCAATGACTGTGAGAAACAGTTCTTTCTATTTAAAAATTAAAAACTCACGTCACATGCAGTGTTTTTTTCCACTAGAGGCTGGAGGAGAAATTGTGTTATCATTAGGAAGTGAGTGCACCACCTCAGCTAGATGGGCTAAAACCAGACTTAGCAAACATGGTGCTCAGAGTACAGACCACCTTCACCCTTGTGTACCTACAGCAGTGACAGAAACAATGGAATTTTGCCAAGGTTTCGCTATAGAGACAAAAGCAGGGAGTCTGGCTGGAGGGAGAATTTGCTTCTCACTCTTCTCTGTTCGATGTGCAGTTTAGCCCAGTAGCTGCAGCAGGCAAGGTTTTTTGGAAAAAAAATAGTTTCAACTTTTTTTTTTTTTTAATATTATTTCTGGTGTTATTTTTTTTTTATTCCAAAGCAGTACACTGCATCCTCACAAATTAGCAAACAAGAACAAATTGATGATTTCAGGAAAGCACAAACTGAATTATAAGTCATGTTTGTATTCCTGACCTGGAAACCCAGCTTCAATTTCATCTGCTTATCTACTTTCACCCTGGTTATCAGCTTTGAAGGCTTCTTTAATGCAGCACTCCAGGAAATAGAGAGCCTCTTAACAAACCAACACTTGCATTTCCTTTCCTCCACAAAGATTAATAGGATTGCTGCATTTTAAGAGCAGTGTATTTTAAAAGGAAGTGCAGCACCATGAGGATAAGGTCTCACACACATGAAGCTTCTTTAGTTCCAACCTGCTCTTGCTCCACTGAATATCATGTAAGGACAAAGAAAGTTAACTCAGAGAATCACTGATTTGAGGAACAAAACATTAATATCCAAACCAATCTTAGTCACACACCCTAATCCTCCATCACCATGCCCAATCTACTCACAATCAACTTCCAGCACATATTTATTCACCATCCACCGCGACAAAACAAGAAATTTGTGAAACTGGTGATGAAACAAGGCTTTGGTTTTCAAAGATGACAAATTTCTGAGCAGAATTGACACATTTCTGAGCAGAATTGCCTTTTGCACTCCTGCATTTTCTTCTCTTGACTGCCAGGCTTTGGAGGGTATAATGAAGAACCACAGGTCAGGACTCAACAGCAGGTGAGTGCTGAAGGGAAGAAAATTCATGGTATCACATGGATTGATATCAAGGACAATGCCCACCAACTGTGCTGGACACATCCTGAAAGGAGTTTTTCCATCTATCAGTGAAATGCTGCCCTGCCTGGCATGGATCAGTTTGTAGGGCTTGGATGGCTTCATATCTAAAACAGCCCTCTCTGATTTAGGACTGACACTGAAATTCATTATGGATTTGAACAGTGTGGGACAGAAACACTAAGTGGGGAGGGAAGGAGGAATGTGGAAGCAGGAATAGCAGGCTAGGTCTGCAGGAAGGGGCCAGGAACAACACATCTCCCTGGACTGTGGAGAGGGAGAGAGGAGACAGACAGCAGCAAATGGATAAGCAGCCTCCTTCCCTGCAGAGCATGAGATGGGGAATAGAGGAAGGTTGATGGAGAGACAGTCAGAGAACAGGGAAAAGGGAAAGAGATCCTTCTGGGAATAGCAAGGACATTGAAAGCACCAGCACTGGGCAAGTGGCTCTGTCACCAACATCCAGCCAGGTTCACAGGGCTGTCCGGGGCCTGGAAAACCAAAACCCTCCGTGACTGGCAGAAGGAAAACTGTAACACAGAAGGTTGTGACTACCCAGATTACACATCACTCAGTAACTTCGGCCTAGACTGAAGTGTTGTGTGATCTGAAACACCTACAAACAGTCAGAACCCGGTATTTCTATTGCTTGCTCCACTGAAGGTATGGGTGTCAGCATTAGCCTGGGCCCTGTGAAGTGTCAAAACTGCTCTGTCTTTCCCAGGGGATTAGAGATTGTAGCTAAATGACTATTGCTCAGAGCCAGACAGGTCCCTGAGGATGTCTGCTGAAGCTTTCAGAAATACAGCAAAGACTGTGCTGACGAACAAGGCATGTATTTGCACACAGGCAGTCTGGAAAAGTAATTTTACCAGATAATTATTCAGATAATAACAGAATGATCTTTTTTTATCCGCTCTTCCCAACACAAAATATGCACTAGGAGAACACCGCCTTAACATACCACAGCAGACTAAATATTGAAATCAAAGCCACAAACAGGATAGCAGATGAAATGCAAGACCAGAACATGCACCAAAACAGAGCAGACTGTGAACCCTTATGCTAAATGAAATAAACCAATTGAGGGGGGATATGGCATTACAAATATATCCAGTGCTACAACATGTGGTGAATGGAAAAAAAATTTAATGAAAATCAGATGTCTCAACGTCTTCTGGTACCAATTCCCCACGCACACAACTCACGGATGCTGTGCAGGTGTGGATTTTGTTTCAAGGGAAATTCATGGCCGTTTGCTTTTAACATGGGCAAGCATCTCTCTGCTTCTGAGGTGTTTAAGAAGCCTACTGTCAACAGCCAAGGTGATTAGGAGACATTTTCAGTGAGACAGCAGAGGAGTTATTAGTGCAGATCCTGTCATTTGCTAACAGGATTAGGGGCAGATACATTCCATGCATCCCTGTGCAAGCTAATCCTGAAGTGTCTTTCACCTTCATGAAAGGTAAAGAACTCTTCCACAAAACAGGTCCGTACAGATCTGCAAGGTCACGTACAGCACTTCGACCAGCACACTAATGTTACAACAATTTGCAGACATCGTATAACAGCACTGTGCAAATTAAACAGCTGGAAGTTTGAAATGCAGCCATTGTAACTACACCCACATAAACACAATAAAATATCCTGGCTTTATCCTTTCAATTAGTTTTCCCTTAGATGTGCTTGTTCTTCTCATATTGCTTCACTGTAATCCTTATTCCAGAGAAGTTGCTCATAAGAAACTACCATACTCAGTAAGGGAGACACTGTCTGGAAAGCTGACTGAGCTCAGGAGAGCTGATTAATCACACTGCAAATACAAATCTAAAAGCCACTGTTCTTTAAAAAGCGGGGGGAAAACAACCCTTCTCACAGAACTCTAGCATCCAACAAAAACCTCTTCCATTTCAAAGACTCACTAACAAATTATCTACAACTTATAAGCTGTCCACAGAGAGTACCCAGATAAAAAAGAGACGTAGGCAGCTGTTCAGAGGCACCTAACACAGAGAAACTGCCCTGTGGAGATATAGGGGCAGGGTAAGGGGCTTTTCTGCAATATTCAGTGTGATTTCAAACCACAGCAGTTATTATGGCACCCTTTCTGTTGTTGTTGCTGATAATTTCAGTTTCATTCTGCAACAGCAGTTCCACACAGGGAGCCAGTCAGTCATAGCTGTTGCAAAATGCTTTATGTAGGTGGGCATCAAGGCAGGAAGGATAGCAAAGAGCTGCTGTGATAAGAAAGCAATACGGCCAATGGAAACAGACTGCAAGGGCAGCCAAAAGAGGATCTGATTCCAAAGGTGAGAGGAGACAAGCCCTGATGAGTTTCCACCACCAAGAAGCAAAGATTCAACTGACATTTTTACAGAAAGGGTAATCAAAAAATTCATCATTAAATGTACACACCCACAGATGTTCAAGCCAAGGCTTCTGGTATAATCCATGACATTCCAGAAGTGAATGCAGACCAATGGCTATTTTCCCCTTGTTTTATATTAGTTCTTGGCACTTGTTAAACTCTTTCCATCAAAAGATCTCAACATGTTTTACAAAAGTTAAGCAATCCTTGCAACCCCTTCTGACTTCTGTGTGGTGGGTATTATTGCTATTATAATTCCAGTTTATGGAATGGAAAAACAGATATATAGATGAATCTACTACTTTTAGTCTAAACCACAGAGCAGATACAGTTCTCTTTTGGCTCCACCACTTCACACCTGCTCCAAAAACTTGTTGAAGCTACCAGGAGCTCTTCCAGCAACTTCTAAAGGGAGTTGTTGTAGGTATGTGGACTCCTTCCTCCCAGTCCCATCTCCAACAGCTGCACTGTGCTGGCTTTCATTGCTGCTCTTGACAGCACGTGAAAGCCACTGACAGAATTATCCTGAGATGTCTTTTTCTGGTATGCTGAACAAAGAGACATGCTCCCCTGAGCTCTCTCTGAGCAAGTGATGGCCTGTCTCTCCTTTACATTTTAAATAATGCCTTCTGTTGCTACGTATTTCCAAATCAGTAGTCTACATTTTTGAAAAAGAGGTGTGTCTGCTGGGAAATGGGAAAGGAAGGGCCAAAAGCAAGTTTAGCCCAGGGGATCTTGTAGCCATGCCACTGAGAAAGCACCTCGGACTTTTCACAGGGGTCAGCATGGCTCAACACAGTCTAGAACCTTTTGAAGCACTGGGCTGTGAACTGAGATACACTTAAACGCCTGACAGAATGAGGAATGGGGTGCAGGGTCCTCACCCTACCACTGGGAGACAAGGGGTTAGCTTGCTGCCACACCCTTCTGCTTCTCAGGCTTCAAGAGGTACAGAAAGCTCTGTAGATAGGACTCCCAAAAGCTGATGGAGTGAGAAAACAGTAGCTCTACACCAGAGAGGTTTTAGTCCTGGAGAAACTGTAGGAGTCACACGGGAATGCTTCTGTGCACCACAGCTCTCACTGCTCCCTCTGCAGTCCCACAGTGTAGATGGGACTGACCTGAATGCCAGCCAACCCTTCCAACACCAGCTCTTGCAGGATTTGGTCTTCATTTGAAGTCAAAACTTTTCCCCTCTCACCTGGACAGCAAGACAGTGTTTTAGGGAATCACTGAGCCTTCTATGGCATTTGCACAGCAGATGGATTTTGGAGGCATTTGCACAGCAGATAGATCCTTAGAAATAACACCAGAGAATAGCCCTTACACTCGATCCAACCACCACTGTTCATCCAAGTATCCTCTTCCTCAATGCACAGTAACCATTCACAGACACACACCAAGTCTATTGCAAGGGAGCTGCAATTCCATTTATCCTTTTATGAAAGTTCTCACTGAACTTAAGCCGTGCAGCCCTGAAAGGCACTGGGAGGGGCCAAAAACCAAGCACTGGATAACAAATTTACATTTAATATACTTCTGTGAAAGTACAGCATTTGTAAAGCAAGGATTTGGCAATGTAAAATGACAAATACTTGGCCCAACAAACAATTAGGACAAGCATAAGAGAATTTGAATTCCTACTCACACAGAGTGTGGTCCAACCTGTTACCGCAATTCAACTGACAGATTACTGAGTAAACAAGAATAGGGTAATTATCTGTCTGAAGAAGATAAACTTTAGCAGCTACAAGGTAACAAGGTCTAGGGATCAGCAATACTCTAAATTGGAAAAATAAGTTAAGACTGCTCTTAATCCGAATGAACATGCTGAGAGTTACGTTGCTAAATACGGGGGGTTGAAGACTTCATTTGGCTCCTCTTCTGCTACAGGTTCCTGTGTGAGATGCTTGAACTCCCTTGTACTCCAGTTCCCATCTAACACTCAGGAATGTTCAGTGAAAAAAATCATGCATTTCAGGATCCAGAGGCCAGCACAACAGGCGCTGCCTATGTCAAACACAGGCGTAACTCTCAACGCAAACACTTGTAATCCTCTGCCAATGAGGTGCTCTTGGATGTGCTTAGGGGTGCTACTGCCAGCCCAAGATGAGCAAGAGGCAGACTGCCAGTGTTAGTGCATAGCTAAAATCATGCACAAACAGGTTTTCTGGACATTTGACCAAGTTTGCTCGAAATACCACCACTCAGAATTGTTCAGGGGCAGTAAACATAGGGCTGGATGGGAGACTCTGTCTCCCAACTAAGCACTTCACAGGGTGTCAGGTGAGTTTGAAAGAAAGAAGAATCCAGGAAATCAGGTACGTAATTAACCCCATGGCTTTCCCAAAATGACAAGGGACCAAATGCAGCTCCTCTCAGATATGCACAAGAAAGGAATATTTGTTCTCAGCTGGATGGGCTGCAAATTATCACTAAAGCACATGCACAGCCATATAGATAAGGACTATGGGAACACCAAGACAGCTCTGCTACAGCATCAAGAGAGTTTTTTAAGTTTGACAAGCCTTGAGTAAAAGCTACGTTTTCAGAGAACAACAAAACCACTTTGCTACAGCCTTTATGGCAAATTTCACAGAGGAACAAGGAGAAAATTAGTCCTCAAACTTCATCTTTCAGACTAAAGTAAAAATTTAGCTGGTTTTGGAAACAGATGCAGCCTCTGCTAATTAGGCTTTGGGGCTTTTGCAATCCTGAGAAAGAAAACTGCTGACATGATGTGTTTGACCACTCCTGTTCCAGGAGGAGGGAGATGACTAAAGCCAAGATGCACAACACCATCTTACACACCCAGAGCACATGCCAGTGATTTTCCTCTTGCAGGAGAAACAGAATCCAAAAAATCTCATGCATCACAGAGGAAAGATGAGTGTTACACAAATACACACCGTAATTTAAAAATGGGATTCTTCTTTTAAAGAAATCAATGTGCAAGAGAATACAGTAAGGCCACACCACTTTTCATTTGGGCTTTGCAAAATAATCAAATAAAACACTACCAAGAGATGACTGAAAGGGAAAAATAAAAAAAGGGGGAAAGGAAACACATGACAATGGAGAATGCCACTGTAGCTCACAGGAGCTGGAAATCCATGAACAACCTGAAAATGAACAAAGAGACTGCACAGGTTCCACCATGGTCATGCCAGGGTGTGATGATGGTGGTACACATCATTTGTGGACGCTGAAACCCACACTGCATTGAGCTTGTGAGGTTCACCCACCCCATGATCCTCTTGCTGAGTTACAAACTCCACTAAATCAAGCATAACAAAAGTCCAAACAAACAAACAAAAACAAACCCAAAATGAAACAACAAAAACCTGTAGTAAGGAATGAGCCAGGACACAAAGAGTTGTGATGCTAGAAGGTACTTCTGTAATTACATTGCAGCAACTCCAGAGCTGAACGAATTGCAGATGGAATCTGGCAAGCCCAAAAACCTCCTGTTCAGAAACATGTAATACATTTTTATGGTTAAAAAGGCCTGTGGGCAATTTGGCTTCAGCAAACCAAACAGAAGCCAGAATTTTACATCCTGTACTGTCAAATGCATTGGTCTCAAGGACACACCTCTAAGACAGGCCTCCACATTTCCCAAAGAATCGTGGGAAGGAAAACAAGTGCACATGGATGGCTTCCACAGGGGCTGCTTTCTCAAATTTTTTAAATACATAGCACACCAGTCAGGAGATATTTCTGAATAATATTTTAAGCAGTCTGGAACCAGAATAATTTTTTATTTTTTGTTCCATAATACAGCAACATTTGCCTCGAGGACCCACAGCAGGACCAGATCCTGCTAAAGAGAAGCATAAAGCAGATTGAAAGTGATCTGAAAAAAATTCAGAGTTCAGAGTGAAACTTCTTGGACAGAGTTAATCCTCTCCAGTTGGTATGCCAGGTTCTGCTGGAGTCAGTCTTGCGCACAAGAAACTGAGTATTTCTCACCCTTGCTTAGTCAAGGTATATGGAAAAGTGGTGGGTGGAAATTAAAAAAGAAGATAAAGTTAGCCAAGACCCTGGTCTTCAAGAAAGATGCTGACTTTGAGGAAGAAGAGTCTGAATACAAACAGGCATCTTACAAAAAAACCAAACCCTACCAATCCCCCCAAAAAGGGGTTGTTTATCAAGCTTTTGGGAGTAGTACATACCTAATGGTGCATCTGTATATTTTGCTTGGTGTGAACTGGTACATCCAACCCTTGCTACTAATGCTGTTTATTCTTCTTTTCTGCTTTATTATCATCCATTTGTCTTTCACATACTTTCCCTACAGTAAGCTAACCTCAACAATGACAGGACATGTACTCTAGAATTACTATGACAGGGAGGAGAGGAAAAAAATTGCTTCACAAGTGATGCCAGCAAACATACAGTATTCAGAAGAAAATAAGCAAGAGAGTGACAGACAGAGAAAACTGGGTTTTGGTGATTAAGTTAACCATTATTCCTCCCACAATTAAAGAAACACACCAGAGCACTAGGTGGAGAGGGGCAGCCACTTTACATCAGTTTCAGTCTCCTGATGCAGCACAAAGTGAATTTAAGCAGAGCCAATACTTGGCTTAGTATTCATTTACCAAGAGACAAACAGGGACTGAGGAACAAAAGCCCCAAAATACTTCTGCCCTCATTTGAAACTTTGTTCAGCGTAACTCAGCTTCAAAGTCAAGGAACTACATTGACTTCAGATCTGAAGCCTGTACTTAAGCTTGGGATGTGCTGCTCATCTCTGGAATTCAATATGCACATCCAAAGTAATTGGAAGGAAAAAACAGATGAACAACTTAAAGACCAGCTAAACCTTGCAGCCAGTACTTTGCTCCAATAGTAGGGTTTTGAGAAGAGAGAAATTGTATCGAAATACCTTGGACTACAGTGTGATTTTTCTGACAATTTCACAACCGTTTAAATGCTTTAGATGTAGAAAAACCCACATGGAAAGCTGTTTTCCAACGTGCTCGCTGTCCCCCAAAAAGGTGATTACAGTATTGCACTGTTGGACTTGCACAAATGTCTCGTTACCACATCCAGTTTGAGCGTCACAGTGAGATTTCACAGCAACAGCTGCACACTTGTGCAAAAGAGAAGGAAGAGGGGAGGGGAAGGCAAAAGGGGGAGTGGGGGAAGCCCTCCCTGACTGTCTACTCTGCAAAGGATTTGAACTGCAGAAAAGAGGAACCGTGTCAGCAAATGCCAAACCAATGCGATACCTGCCAAACCGCACCTTATCCTTCTCAATCAGCAAAAAAATTATCCCCTGCCTGATTTCTCTTACCTCACCAATAAAGGGCTGTTTTTTTCCCTTATTAGGACAGTCTCCACGCTGTAAAATTCTGGCTCTAATAAGTGCCCTTAACAATATGTGCTGCACATCAGCACAAAAAGAAAGCAACTAATAAAAGTAAAGCACAGAAGGAGAATAAAAGGGCTGAGTCCTAAATTAAAAGGGACGACATCGGCTTAGCTTGGGCTCCAAAATTTGATCATAGATTTTACGAAATGGAGAATTAAAACTGGAATGGATAAATGTAGGAAGGCTAACATTACACAGATATGTAATTATAAAGTTGGCTCTGCAGCCACTTATACATGCAAGCTGCCTTACTGAACTCAAGGAGACTTTTTCACTACATAAGAGCTTACACATCCCAAAATATAATTCAAACAGTACACGAAAATAATGCAAGAAAGGGTTTTTTGAATGTTTTGGAATTTTTTTACAAAGCAAAACATGGATAGAGTGAAAAGTTACAGCAAGTTGAGCCTCTATGTTTCAATTATTTCAGTGATTGATGGACACATTTTTCTTGGTTGCATTTTTAAGCACTGGATTTAATTTACTGGACATAATTTACTGCTTTACATGGACATATATGCATATATATGAACTGAAAAGCAAAGAGGGCCTGAAACAATCACCAGAGAACTTTCCTGAGTTTTTTTGAATCTTCCTGCGTTACTCTGAATTGGGAACAGGGTGGATGGGGAGTGCAGGTTTGGCAGGAAAGGGAAAGGCAGGCGTGTGAAGAAGCAGGATAAAGTTCTACCACCCCCATCCACCACTAGCTGAACACCTATGCCAACAGTGTGGCTGTAGAGGAGCTATCTGGATTTAAGATCTGCACTAACAATGAATTTTCTAGTTTTGCTGAAGCAGAAGCAAAAACCCTTGTCAGAGTGAAGTGATATGGAAAATGTTCAGGGCTGCTTTATTTTAATTCAGCCTGGAACAAGAAAGCAAATCTTTCACCTAAGTTTTTTTCTTTTTACTTTTCTCTTTGAAAGGTAGATCAATTGGAATCAAAAGATTCAAAAAAACCTCAGAATTTTTTGTTTAAAAAAAAATGCAAATGTGCAACTCAATAATTTCTTATCTAGAAAGTGTAAAAAAAATAATTAAAAATAAAAAGTATTTCCTATTCTTTTCCTTCAGACAAAGCGAATTTCAGAAACCTGACATGAACTCACACAGCTCTGCTCTGAACTGTTCTGAAACAGTTCTGGCCAAAACTTCCCCAAATTTTCTAGGTTTTACTAAATTTACCTTTCATTAGAAGCAATTCTCACCGCTCATTTCAGGCATTTGCATTCACAGCAAGTTCCTGGCTTGAACCAAGGCTTGCACAGGGTGGAGAATTTAGATCAGAATTTTCATGAAACTCCCCCAAGTCACTTGTTCTCTGACAAAACTTTAGATGTTTGGTGCTTGCAGTCATGACTTAAGACTGAGGTGGATGCTCAAAACTCCACTCCAGCTTTGTGCTCCTGACAGCCAGTGCTTTTCTTATGCTGAAAACAACTTCTTTCACTGAGGAAAGAACGCTGCAAAACCTCAGAGGTTTCCCTACAAACCTGTCCTTTCTCTGCCACAGTGTTTCTTCCACCCAAGATACTCCCTCTCAAAATTGTTTCAGTCCTTCCTGTAGACTTGTCACTGTTGGGGAAGAGCCATTTTCAGAAATTGAGACCGCGATTCTTTGCTTCCAAAACAGAGACAAATAACCTCACTACAGGCTAACATCTTCGTGTGTCTTGTCTGTAGTTCATTATGTCCTTCTTGTATTACCTCAGTATTGTAAAAAGGCTTTTACAAATTAAGGATTCAGGCCTTTTCCCACTGGGGAATGGGAATGAAGAGCATGATCAGAAGAGAAGACCAGAGGGAAAGAGCAAGCTTCAAGAGAAAATTAACAGCATCAGTTTTTGGAGCAGAATTAACCAGATAACACTGTGCCACCAACACTACTGCTGTCTGTGGAGAAGAGTCCTCTTCAACCCCTCTCTTCTCCTAAAAAAACTAGCTGGTATCAGGCTTGAACATTCAGCAGGGACACAGAAAAGATAGGCTACAATATGAAGAAAATGCTGCCAAAAAGTGAGCTTCCAACAACCAAACTGAAGTTTGAACAGAAGTTATCATTTGCTGGAAGAAAATATTCTACCTGTTGGCAAAGAGAACTTCTGCTTTCTCTAGGAACTTGCACAGTAAACACTTTAGTGTCCAGCACAGCGAGCCAAGCCAATCCCTATACATTTATTAAACAGATTTCATGTTTTCAGGCCAACCAGAATGATTTCTTGGCTACACTGAGAGCTTCTGCTTTTAATTTCTAGTTATCAAATGCTAACAGGATTATATGCAGCTATTTAGCAATTACAAAATTTTCTACAACTACCACAAGTACACTGAAAGCATAGAAAATATCTTTAAACAACACAGATGAAATGATCATATAACGGGGCCATTAGAGGACATTTGCAAGAAGTTAACAATCCCCTTGTACCTCATTCAAAATAATGCAATAACAGCCTCCTCCTTTTCCCTGGAGAGTCTCCAGAGAGTTAACTTATAATGATTTTAATACCCCTTTTCTTTTCCACTGCAATCTCCTGAGAAGACATGAGCACTTGGAATGATTACGTTATGCCTCAGCCTGGGAAGGGCAGTATTTCATCATTTATTTCTCTGAGCAATGCTTTGAAGAAGCCTTTGTGGGTAATGCTAAAGGTGTCTTCCCTCTTTTGGCCTGAGGTCACAGAGAAGTTTGTTGCAAGGGAATAAATCAGTTTCCAAGTTTTGGCCATGCATTTGATTTCTCTTTAGAGTCCTTGCCAAAGAGAACTTTGCTTTTCTTCCTCAAGCATGCTACTGTGAGTCTTGACAAAAGAAAACCCATGTCTGGTTTTCAAGGTGTGTCTGCTCTTGTTAGAAACTGCTACAGGGCCCAAGACTCCCAAGATACAGGAAAACAGCAGTATAGTAGCTAATCATACTCCAAGAGAAAAGGATTGTTTTCACCGAGACATAATTTCACTGATTTCAGTGAACTCACCTCGCACACAAGCTGAGGCATTGCTCCCAGCACAACACAACAGATATGCCAGATGCAAAGGTAGCACACTGCTGGTTCCCTCTCCTGCCCAAAAGGGAGTGGAGGAGAATATCTCCCAGCAAGGATATCCAATAGGTCTCTAGTATTTTAAACAAAACAGCCACACCCTGATACCTCACCAAACCAGCCCCAGCACAGACCAGAAAGGATCTCAAGATCACCTCAGAGGTCCAGCCTGGATCACTGCACTCAGGGCCAGCTCCCCACATAAGGTATCACAAGTCAATGTTGTCACCACTTATAAAATCACTAAAGTACCCAAATCTCACCCACTTTTCCCCTTCCCCTCCCTTGCTTTCCCCTCACACTGAGTGCAGAGAAATTGGTGCTCCCCCACGGCTGCTCCCTGTTCCCGTACAGAGGTATGGGAGGGCTGGCTACTGTGGCTTGTGGCTGCATTTCACCACAGAACAACACACCAAAAAGTGTCATCTGACATGCTCTTAGTTATATTATTATTTATTGCCCAATTTCTGAAATCACAATGAGGGATTTTAGATTCCTGGAAGGGACTTCTTGGAGGGGCTGAGTTTTGGAAATCCCTGAGCTCCCTCTCCCTCCAAGAGCACAGGATTTCATGCTGGAAACTCTAAAAAACAGGCATACAGAAATCCCACTTGCTCTTCAAAACCTCTCCCAAGCTTTAAACCAAACCCTTATATAAATCACAGCAATTTAGAAATATAGTAGTGTCCTGTTTCCTACCCATCAGCTCCTGAAGTGGACCAACAAAACAATACAGGACAGGAATAAAGCAGATTATATTACTGGCACTATTACACAAGCTAATTGATTTTCTTCTCTTGCTTTCCCTTGCACATTCGGGGATGAATGTGCCATGAGGACTTTACTTACTCAGTAAATGAAGCAATCTGAGTTATGTGAAAGCTTTCACACAAACTGTGAAACTTCTGCAAACTTCCCACCAGCAGAACTCCGATTAGCAGCCAGCTCTCCCAACATATCCTTCTGCCACTGAACAGTTTAAATTCCACAATTCAGGTAAGAGAAATCCATAAATACAAAGACTTTACACAGAAGAGCACAATGTAGCAGAAAAAGAAGCAAAAGAACCCAATCTATATCCATTGCTCATTCCCCAGTTCAACCAGCTTCCCAGCTTGTTACACCATTCTGCTCCCCTTGCCACTGCCACCATCCAGCACCTCCTACACAACACCAAAAGGCTAAATCCATACAGATATAATAAACTGGCAACTCACTTGGAAAGGCTTGACAAGTTCTGCCTGCAGTATGATCTGCTGATCATGCCTGCAGCGTATGAATCAGTGCAAACTGCTGGCAGCTGCAGGGAGCAAATGGACGGATGATCAGGGCGTGGAATGAGATAATAAAAATGCCATTATCCTTTCAGGCACGCGAGACTCATTGGATGCTCTTTCCACCCCACAGGTTAACCATTTGGTTGGTCCTGTAGAGCTCCTGGAATGACACTCTGTATTTGCCTGTTGTCAAGCTCATTATCTATCTTGTATCCCCCTCCCCTCCCTTCACCCCCCTCTGCTCTGTGATCATATGATCATATGATTATTATTCTTTTTTACTGTATTCTCTCTAATAGATCCTCCTTGTCACTGCTGGGCCCCCAGTTACAGAAACTCCTGCAGATTTCTCATCTGCCCAAGCTGACTGACAAACTCTTGCTTCCCATTCAGCTTTCACAAGAAGGGATTCTGTTCAGGCAGCTCGCTTGAGCACCAAGCAGCCTCAGCACTGCACAGAGGTGCCTCTGCACGGATTTGCTGGTAGGAAAGTCACATTCCAGCCTGCCGAGAGATGAGAGGACCCAGATATAAAATAATGGTCCAGGGAACAGTTCTCCCTTTTCATACTAAATCACTGTCTAAGCCTTTTGCAGGCACTTGCATCCAATCTGACTTGTGAAAGGTCAAGCTGGATCAGACAGCTCAAGACTGACAGTGATTTCCAAACACAAACAAATCCAAGGAGGTGGGGAGTTGCTGCAAGCTCAACTGCACTCAAGGTAAAACCATCTTTTGTTTTCCAACAGGATTAAAAACAGGGCTGGAGCTAAATCCAGCCTAACAGACTGTCCTCGGTGTTCTTCCATGTAACCCAGTGAATGAAGCAGGAAACAGAAGTGCAAACAGGGATTTAAATGGGGGCACCATCAGTTACCGTGATTTCATATGCTTGGCTCTCATACCCCTTTCCCTTAAAGCCCAAAAATGTGAGCAAACTGAAACCATTTACTGTGCAGTCCTACAGCTATTCCACCCCAGGCTGTGATCTTGTTAACCCTCATAAATTAAAAGAGTGGGTATGGATGGATTAGTACCCCAAAGGGAAACCTCCACTGCAAACTCGCCTGTCTGTGGGAAGGAATGTGTGGGTTCAGCAGGTGGCACTCTTACCTTGGAGTGAGCACCCAGGCCACCCTCTGCACAAAGCCATGGAAAATGCTGCATGGCCAAGGAAGATTCAACCCTGACTCTTTTCCTCAGAGCTTTCAAGAATCCCATGGCCACACTTCGCTCGGGACACTGATATTAATTTATGTTCTGCTTAAATCCCATAGGCAATAACTGGATTTTTCTCCCTCCCAAAAATTCTCTCTACGGTTTTGAGGAGATAGAATTTTTGTGCAAAAGTAACAATTCTGTGCTTTACAATAGTTGAACAATTCCTGTGCAAGCATGAACAAGGGCTTCTTTACACACACACACACACAAACAGGTCTGCAGTACCCCAAGAAGTTATTATTTCTTCATGCACATGTTCTGTAGACCCAGCCCTTTGTTCTAAAGCACACTAAACCCCCCATCTTTGGGTGTATAAAATATACTGGAGCTCTGGTCTGGAGCAAGGAAAGGCCAATAGTGCTGATTGCTAAGGGAGGAAAATATGAATTCCACTTCTGTGATTGCAGAGAGAGCTGCAAATGAGACGAGGATGCAGCAGGCAGGCCATTGCTATATTTTTGTTTTACCCTGCCCTTAAAGGAAGGTGAACATGTAAGGCAGTGTGAATACAGAGGGTCCTTAAAAATGCTGGTGAGATGGGAGGCACATTTACTCTTCCTGGAAAAGGCATTTCTACTGCTGAGGAATTACAGAAGCAGAATTCTTCCCTCTGGAAGAGCATTAGTTAAACAGAGATCGTATCACTGTTCTTCCAAAATACACATTTTAATCAGATGCCAGATGTAAGAGCTGATGTTTATGAAATTCTAAATTGGGTTCCAAGGCAGCCCTATAGATTTCTAATACAGGTCTCTATTAACCTGTACTGTGTTACAGAAATTTTTTATTCCAGTTGATTGTTCTGCACTCTTTTCAATCCATCCTGGAATAAATCAGATTATTGCAGTGCTCACCAACAAAACTGTTTCCATTCGGGATAAAAATAAAAGCAAATTGACTATCCTCTAAAGCACTACACTCTACATCTTCAAATAATTGTTCCAGATTTTTAGAAAATCTGCCCGTACTGTCATGCATAGCTCTATTTGTTGGCCATTAGAAACAGGGGAAGCCTCTTCCACTTGTAGTAGACTCCAGAACCATTTTAAAATACTCCTCTTTGGACAGTCTCAAGAATCACAGCTTTTCTTGCTTCACTTTTCCAAATACTGTTCTGAATTATAAAGTTCTGGAAGAGAACTTCAGTCCAGATGAAACACAACGCTTCACATGGTCAGCCCATTTCTAATTTCAAGACCTCTAGCAACAAATTGCATCTTCTTGCCCACACCTCTATAGCACTATTGAGAATACATTTCATTTGCCCATAGATTCAGCAATGAGCAACGCTGGCCATGCAAGCCTATCCTCAAGGTGTGTGCCGTCTTTGCCTGCAAATGAGGAACTGAAGATAAATAAGGTGGGCAAATCCCACTTCCAAACAGTATCAGCATCTGTCTGTAGTGTTACCTGTGACAGGCACCCTTGTCAACAGCTGCCCAACACACTTTGCACATTGGCATCCCCCAAATTAACTTTTAATTTGACAGCACCGGTGTTGTTGTTATTCTTTCTTCCATCCAGAAATTGCTACAACAACGATTTGTCACGCTTGCAAAGCTGCAAGATCAAACAGGCAGCTCTGGACACACAGATGTCAATCCACTGCATAAGGCAAGGAGCACGCTGCCACGTGGACCTGGGCTAAGCCACAGCAGCAGCTTGGTGGGTGCACTGGGGAGTGCCCAGGAGGCCTCACCCCAGCTGCCCTCAGAGCTGTGCCCACCATTTAAGCCATAAGGTCCATCCAGCCGAGGAACATCACTGTTCTAACAAGAGCTACAGGGCCATTTGATCGTTCTGTTTGCAGCACAAAGGAGGGCTCAGCCGAGGCCAAGCCCTGCAATGCCAAGCACTCCCATTCAGCTGGGTGTGCATCCAGCAGCTCCCTAAGTTTGCAGCAGTGCAGAACTAGCTCCCCTGAAAGAAGCTGAAACAGATTGTGCCATGCTTGCAACCCCTTTGGAAAGAAGTGGGAGGAGGATCTGAGTCAGTTACAGATCCTTGCACTTCATAATCCCTTTATAATTTGGAAGCCAAATGTTTGTTATTTACTTCAGTAACTTAACCAAGAGGGATATTTTCAGTACATTGTGGCCCTGAGGTGAAGATCTTGCATATGGAAGAGGCAAATCACCTCCCAGATAATCTCAAAAATTCACATGGGCATCTAAAGCACAAAAGATGATGAGGCAGCAGACATATCTCAACCTGCCTTCCTTGTACATCCTGATGCTTCAGAGATCTAGGACACCAAAACCCTAAGGAAAACAGTAGAAAGAGAAAAAAACTAGAGTAAACAAATGCTAACTGCACCAGAGCACTTGTGAGGTGTCATTCATGCCAATGAACTCAAGGCAAATGGCTCTACAAGAGTGTAGGGTCATCTATTGCAGCAATGAAAGGAACTACAGGGCCTTTCCTATGTTCTGAACATTAAAAGCAGTAAAATGAGGAGGAGGAAGGAGACATGAGAGCTTTCCAAAAGGAAATTATTACTGGGAGGTTCCAATGTCTACTCATACTAACAGTAAGAATGTCCAGAGGTCATCCAGAGAACCACTTAACATTTTGTTTGTTATTTTTCCTTTAACCATTCCTGCAGGCAAGGCTGAGTTTTCAGTGAGCTGATCAAAAAAGCCTGTGAATCTTTTTTTCTTCTGAAATGGTAGTGAATTTAGAACCTGACAGAGGCATATGCACTGTCCAGACCATGCCTTTCCATATGTAGCTTATTCCTTTCTGTACCTGTTTGTCAACAGGGATGCTGCTTGTCAACAGTTGCTGCAATGCTCACTGTGCTTGTCTCGTTGTTCAAACACCTTCATGCTCCCTCAGCTCTTTGTTGAGGCAGTTTTAGAACAGGCAAGTAACTTACAGAAATGTACCTGATTGGTTTCAGAGACAGTAAATAGCTCTCCCTGCACTGCCTTTTCTCTGTGCCACAAGCCTGAAATAAGCAGGCAGACTTGTAGAGAAGTTAGCAAAGCTACTGTCATTTTGCAAGAGAACTCTGTTTTTTTATGAAAATCCATTCTAATGACATTAACATCTGCTCCTTATTTGAAGAATATTTTTAACTGTTCCCTCCCTGGGAAAATGAAAGATGCCACAGTCTCTTTCATGTTCTCACGGAGTAGACAAACTCTGTTGGTTTTTTTAAGGTCTGTTCTGAAATGCCCCAATACATTTCACTGCAGGGAACTCAGTGGATGCATCTCACAGGGCAAAAAGCATCTGCATTCACCATCCTAGGAGATTTCATTCTAGGGCACTGGCATGTGAGCGGGGAATTTATTTCACAGATGAACACCACTTTGTGTATTAAATCACACGCTGTAGGTAAAATCTGGCAGCTCATACATAAGCTCTCAGAGTATATCTCTTGAGTACTTATAAAAACAAGACTATGCACTTTGTCATCAAATAATGCTGAGCTGTCTCTTACGATGTATTTTTTTTTCCAAGTCAAGCTGTAAATATCTCAAGTAACGGAGACTCTGCCATTTCCCAGTCGTAAGTTTTCCAAGCTCTTTCAGGGTTCAATACCAAGAATCCATCCTACAGCTACAATATCTATTCTTCCCTTCGTTTTTTAACTCTATCCCACAGTTATAACTGCCTGGGTGCCTATAAACACCAGCAGAGTCAAAAAGTGAACGTGTTCAGTGAAACCTGTGAGTGAAACCCAGCTATGTACGTGGATTTATGGATTAAAATACATACTCAAATTGCGGTATGTAGGTTTGGGCACATGCATGTGCAAATCATGGAGTCACACACAAGCAGAATTTGCATGTTCACACTGACACATTATCAGGTAGCAAATGCCTTATCAGAAGACAGAACTATTTGCATAGACAAGTTCTGCAGCATTGGGAACACAAGCCTTGTTGGTTAGAATGCAAGAGCCTGCAGGTCGAAAGTACAAACACTTCCAAGATATGTAGCTCCAGATAAGACCCATATAGAGCTCATGCAGTGCTCAATCCTACCTGATGCCTGCTTTGCTGAGACAGGATGGCCTTGGACAGTGCAGGCAGGAGTTTGTTCCTCTACAGGGAGGAGAATTGAATTTTCTCTGACTGTCCTCAGTTTGTGAGGTAATATTATCCTGCTTTTCACGTGGAAAAGTTACTGACTGCATGTATGGCTGTAACAGTAAACAAAACAAACTCCAAGACAAGTGTTAAAATCATATTCCAAGGAGAACAACCACTGTAAATTGAAACTTGATCAGAAAAACACATTTGCTGGTGTTTGCATTCTCTATTGGTCACTTATGGGGAAATGCACAATCCAGAAATAAAGCAGCCTAATATTTCATGGGTGTGAGAGACCACCTCCACCAAAGCATAGCTTTGGTTTTATGTCATGTTTTCACTGCTTTCAAATAAACATGGAGATCCAAACAATAGTGTCCATATAACCACCAGGATACAGATACCTTCTGGTCACTGGACAACTGGAACGGGGAAAAGCATATGAGGGAAGCAATCACAAAGGCTTTATCACTTCTCCCTACGCCCTGCCACTGCCACAGGTGAGGGGCAGACTCTGGTCCCCTCCTGCTCTGAGCAGGAGCCCATTTCTCTCAGCCACCACCAGCAGCAGATGGAAGAGCCACTGCTTCCCCACACAAGTCCACACCCCTTCTCTTGTGCTTTATGCATTTCAGGGACACATGTCAATTCTCACAGTAATAAAAAGCCATCTATTATTTTGGTTCTCAAACTTTAAAATTTGCCATCTCTCATTTATATCTGAATTATAGTGGCTATTAATAAATTTCTGCTCTATCAGTGTGAAGGATAACATTCAAAGCCCAGACTTGTAGGACTTCTGCTCACAGGCATGTAGGATAATACTTGCAGAGCCCACAAAACAGAAAGCTGCATACAGCTGCCAATAATGCAGATATAAGTTCTCTTTGCCCCAACTGTTTCTGGCAATAGGTAATTTCAACAACGGATTTTATATGAGATTATTAATGTTATTTTTTAAATATTGGCGGCATGCTGCAAAGATAACTATTCACTTCAAGCTGAGCCACAAAAGCCAGAAGGAGCCACAATGTGGTAGGTGTGGCAACAATCACAGATGATAGATGCATCTCTAGGCAAAACAGGCTCTGCCTTGATTTTACTGCAGAGAGGGCAGGGGTGGAGGCCTCAGCCACAGCTCCTTAAGAGGCAGGTCAGTAAACAACAGCAAACTCAGAGCGGGAAATGTTGGATCTATTCACCCCTGTGTGCCACCACATGCCAGCAAGAGCATCCACTGTCTTGCTCCAGTCTGAAGCCGGGATCTGAGTCCAGGCTTTGGGCTTGATCCTTCTCTGCTGGGAGAGCTGATAGAAATGTGTGCACAGGCACACAGCTCTGGAAGGAGAAGAGCATTTCCTGCTGGGCCAATTTATGGAGACGTTCCTGTACCAAATCTCCCATCTTATGATGCTCTGAATTTTACTGGTGAACAACATCCAAGCCCCAGTCAGGATCTCACTTCACAAACAACCCAATAAATTCAGCTTTCAAGACCCTTCCGAATTCCACCAAAGGCATCAACTGTTCAACAGCTTGTGCCACTTGAACAGCTCAGAGGTATTCAAAATGAAAACTCAACCAGAAATATTCAGTTTGGACCTTTTTTATTCCTGAACTGAAACTGGATCCTCAGACCAGGACCCTGCTTCATGCAGGTTAATGATCAGTTATGTCCCTGTCCGACTGGACTAGTCATTTTTACTATCTGGTACTGGCCCTTAGGTGTTTTAGAAGCAGCTTTGTTTCACTAGCTGCACAGGGATTACCAGCTAACCGGATGCTCCCAGGAACTTTTGGAGAGCAAACAGTGTCAGTTTATTTAATAACTTTCAAAGTGAAACTAAAATCTTGTCCAAATCATGTCTCTTCTGATTTAATTAAAATGCACCACACATACTGCACTGCTCTGTTAATCATTAAACAAAGTTAATTCAAGACAGAAGATGAGTCTTTTCTTTTCTTTCCTTCAAAAGCCTCCAGCCAGTGGAAAACTTTAAAAAAATCCCAAAAAAAGACCAGTACAGTATGATTTTCGTTAGAATGGTCAACACTTCAGTATGCTTTTTCCCTTTCTTCTGTATTTCTGATTCCTATAGGAATGCATGTTAAAAGAGAGGGGTTGGGTTCTTCTCTTGCTTGGCAAAATACCTTTCCCAAATTTTCTAAATATTGCCTGGTATTTGCGTCAATATGACAGTCATTGGGTTTGACAGGAATCAGATTGCTAAACCCACACAAAAATGCTTTGGAAATTAGGGGCTAGTTATACATTCAATTTCATTCAAATCCACTTTAGCAAACTGGCAAGGAGTGGATCCGAACCGTCTCTGTTACCCCTCCACGTCTGTGGTTCACAACAGAGGTTTCTTTGGCACGTTAATCTCTACACTAACGTTGAGACTCACAACTCCTGCTGGCTGATAAATCTCCTTAGCACTCCTATCCCAATCCATTTGCAGTTTCCAAGATGACCTAGCATCGTGTCAAACTTACTCTCCCTGTGCAGCAAGCCTTGCCAACTTCTTCCACGGAGGAACCAAACAGGACATTAAACTGTGTTAGAAGTGTACTATTGCATTCTCTAACTGTGTTACTTCGTGGACTATTCAAGAAACAGGATACATCTAACATATTTTTTTCCATCAGTTCTCCTTTCCTGAAGGAGACCAAAATGAAACCACACACAAAAAAAAGGTTTCTTTATTTTCTTCTTGTCTTAGGGAAATCGAAACACAAAATCTTTCAGTCTCATCTGCAAAGTGGTTATCTAATGGGATTTCCCTCTTGAAAGCAACAAAGGGTAAGGCTGAACACTTTCCCAAGGCCTGTCGTATCAGATCAGGATGGCACTCCATCAAGGCTGGATTCTTGCCTCCAGCCATGGCTCATGCCTCACGTTTTAGAGGAAAGCAGTGGGAAAAGAAAAAACTGCAAACCCCACTGCACCTGGCCCATGGAGCAAAGCTCTCCCTGCACAGCAGCATTCCTCCTTGCCCCCTGCAGGCAGGCAGCTGGGGCTCTGCCAGGTACAGGTGTTGCCCTCTGCACTGCAGGGGCTTTCAAAAGAAGAAAGAAGTAATTTATTGCATGGCAATAGACATAAAAGGGCATCAAGAAATTAAAATTAAATCACCAAAGCACAGGACATAGTCTCAAGCTGCACCTGGGGAGGTTCAGGTTGGACATTGGGAAGAATTTCTTCACAGAAAGGGTGATTAGACATCAGCATGGACTGCCCAGGGAGGTGATGGAGTCACCATCCCTGGAGGTATGTAAGAAAAGACTGGATGTGGCACTCAGTACCACGGTCTAGTTGACATGGTGGTGTTTGGTCATAGATTGAACCTGATATCAGAGGTCTTTTCCAAATTAATTGATTCTGTGATAAATGTTCAGTAATTGCATCACAGCGTGGGCACCGGGGCATAACGATCTAAGGGCTTAAATTAGTCCAGTGTAATAAAAGACCCAACTGTATCTTTTCTCTGTTATTTCTCTGCATACCCAGGTGTTACCACTTATTTCTTCACTGAAGTACCTGGAGCCTGTTATAATTTAGTAGAAACACCATGTGAACAACTCTTTTAGGTACTCCACATCTACTTCCTAGTTTCTCCTGGACAGTGGCTCTCTGGTCATACCTTACACCCTCAGGATAGGCCAGGTCTGAGCAAACGCTCAAGCCCATGATTTCTTCCCATCTGCAGTGATAGATGATAGCAGGAAAAGCAGCTGTGAGTGTTCGCCTGTGTCTAAGGGAAACTGATAAATACTTACTTCCTTTCTTCTCACGATCTTTGAAACCACATAGCTTGACCACTCTCACAAGGATCAGCATCCCTGTACAATTCTCCTGGGCCTCCCATGCCACTGCATAGTGTTCTTAAGGATTTGGGTATGAAAACAGACCTTTGCCAAACTTGCACCAGCCTGGAGGGGTTTTTGGTGTGCTGCAAGATGGTGAAGGGTCTGAACCTCAGCTGTTCTTTTGCTACTCAAAGAACAGGAAAATCTCCTTTGCCACTACTAAACATAAAAGCAGTCCTTGTCAGCTCTCACTGGCTGGGATGGGTTTGCTTTCTCTGCAATCTGCCCCTAACCAATAGCCTCCCTTTCAACTCAGTTCCTCATAGAAAGATGGAAAATCTGATAACAAATGGCTTAAGAGAAATGTAACCTTCCCCAAAACAGCTCGCAGGCTTGTCTTCAAGGAGATTTAAATAAAATAGCTATCAAAAGAGTCAGTAGCAGTTCAGTTTGCATAGAGAAATATCAACCACTAGCTACAAAGAAAAATAATTTTCTTTTTCAAACGGCCAACCTCCCCTTCCAGATCTGCCAAAAGCTGCAGCCTGAGTTTTAGAGCTGTGGCTATACTGTCGTGCCCTGATGATGTTTTGTGACCTGAGAGACAGCTTCAGAGTGTCACTTTTTATGAATAAGCCTCATGGGATGGGAAGGATTCCAGGAACTCCTCCTACAGGGGCTCTTACAGGATTTAGAGGTTCGGGAGAGATTAAAGCATATGCAGTATTACAAACTTCCTCCTAAAATTAGCCATTATAACAGGAACTTACCCTTCCAATCGAAACAACTTATATTCAGAAACTGAATTTTCTATCATTCCAAAGCACAGGCAACTGAAGACAAGCCTGTTCTTATGGCATCACCTTTGCACTTAGAGAGCTTCTCACATTTCAAGGTTTCCATGGCAATAATTAGCAATATCTCACTAAAATGGCCACTAGATATTTTAATTCACTAGAACTCTTCAAAAATATTAAAAACATGTTTCAAATAAACATTTCAGAAAAGTCTGAAAGAAGTCAGAAGCATTTTCAGAAACTTGGCAGGATTTAAAGCACTTCTAATACTTGAGAGCAATTTTTTTCTTTCGAGAAAGGTTTGCAGCTTTTTCCTCAGCATTCATTTATTTACACTGAAGCTGCTGTGAAATTCTGAGCTTAAGACTAAGAAAGGATTTCAGAATACAAAGAAAGCAGAAAAATCCCTTCAGCTTGGAAGGGTAGAATCTTGCCAGGGTAGAATCTTGCCAAGCTAGAACCTAAAAGCAGGATGGAAGCGTTAAACCATTTGTTCCATTTGAATTCGTTTTGGTCCGCCAACAAGTAAGATAACAATTATTGATGTGATGTTCTGTGATTAAACTGAGCTCCTTTTTAACGTTGGAAATACACAGCTGGGAGGAACACTCGTGGCTGTGTGGGCTTCACCCAGTGAGCAATTCCCAGTGGAGATGCCACCCCTCACTGATGGGACGGGACCAGCAGCAGGTCCTGCCTCTCTGAACACCACCATGGACAAAGACTCCTGCATCACTTGATGCAATTTAAATTAACATCTACAACACTTGGGAACTTATACAAAAACAGCTGGCCTTGACCAGTTCTGAACCCAGAGATTAGTAGATAGCAGATACTTTGGGAGTGTAAGAAACCGTACGGAAAAGAAACAAGCGCAGTGTGATCCTTCACTGGTATTTTATTCCTTTCGGCATTATTTAAAATGCATTCTTCTTAAATAGTCTTTTTCCAAAACCCAACTTTGTCCACATGCTTCCATTTGAATCCCAAACACGTTTTTTCAAAGTGTACTTCTTAGAAACACAAAATCCAGACTATATACCTCTCAAATAACCCAATCAAATCATGGGATGTTTTCTTGCTCCATTCTTACTTAGGGGGAAAAATATGAAAAATAATATTCACTAGACAGGAGGCTATTTTTATGTTTACATTTTTATAATTTACAAAAACAAAATAGGGACAATTTTTGAACCATTATAACCTTTTGTTATATTTTTTCCTCTAAAGCCTTCCCTGAAAAAGACCTCTCATCTATGATAAGATACGACACGCAGAATTTCAGGGGATACAAAATTCTTTGGAGAAAGTCAAGAGAAATTGATTCAACTGGGAAGATAAGTCCTGATCCTTAACTGTAACTTACTTACTCCTGATGCACATAATGAGGCTTAAGAGGTTAAATGTGGTTCTGAGAGGAGCACGGTGTGTTTTTGCTTTTAGAAACTCTACATTTAATTGAGACTGGAGATAAAGAAAATGATCCTTTGATGAACGATGAGCGGGGTCTGGCTTTAGGCATTTTCTTATCAAGATGGACACGTCGAGAACCCACCCACCAACATACCAGAAACCACAGTTGGCAAATGCTATGAGCAAAGGCATTTCCTGCGCTCTGACTTTCTAGCTGAGGGCCAGATGCTTCACAATCCTTCCTTAAAAGCACAGCTAAAGGAGTGGGAGTTCAGAGCCTTGCCCAGTCTTGCATGGTGACCAGGCAGCATCCCAGCCATACACTCAACATCAAACAGGCCATAGTCTCTTCCCTGACTCTCAGTTCCCTGTTCTAGCAGAGTCTGGGCCAAAGGACTATTTTTCCTACCCCATCAACTCATAACTTACAGTTTACAACCCAAGCCTGCTGAATTAAGTAGTAATTAATGTGGTCCCCATCCACATGATGTGCCAAAATATCACAAAGAAAGGAAGAGCAAACATTATTAAAAAGAGGTAAACAGCAGCTGAAGCCTAGAGAGGGCTGTGGTTTATTTCAGCCTACAGCATGCTCTACCTACACCACTTCCAACAAGTTCCTTTGAGCTTTCTCTCCTATTATCTTGAATGTATAATAGAATAATTACTTATGTGAAATTCTCCAAAAGCACTTACCTCACTTAGAAGTTAAACACTTTCAAAAGTAGGAGTTAGAACCTCGTAAAAAGGTTTCCTGACCAAAAATTACCACAGAGATTCTGAAAGTTATAAAAAGTATTCAGTTCCTGCCCCAAAAAAAAAGCAACCAAAACAAGCACAGGCTGGTAATTTCAAGCCTGCAAATACTGAATAAAGAAAGTTAGCTTTCATCCAGAGGTGAAGAACACAAAGCTCAAGTACCATTTGTATGTGCAACTCTCAGACAGAGCAGAAATTATTGTACAGTGTGTCTGGCTAGAGATACAAGCAGCTCCTTTCATCCACAAGATCCGTGCTTACAATGGTAACACACATTACATACAATCATATTATTTTGCACATATAATCCGTATTATTTTGTGTCAATCCAGCACATGTCACTGGACATGACTGTCTACAAAAATCAAGCACAAAGCAAAGGAGAAAAACCTCTTACAGGGAGAATATAACTTCAGCATGCCAAAATCAGATTGCCAGAGCATCCCTAATTCTGCAGTCTTGGCCCTGTGGGTTACAGTCCTTTGCTACTTGATGAACCCAAATGCATGCAGCATGATGGATTGGAAAAATCAGTAATAAGGGAAAATCACATTGCAGACGTGGTTCATCTATCCATTGTCTTCCTATGGTGGTGTCATTTAGGGCAGTTCTTTTACACCTATCTCAAAGCAATAGCTTTTTTCCTATTGACTTCCAGATAGCTGAGATCAGAAAATAATGCACTTTAAACCATGGCAGAAAGAGATCTAGAAACCAAATGGGGAACGCCTACCAAATTCTTTAACAATATAATTAAACGTCAGGTAAGGAAACTAGGAACTCTGCACAGAAAGAAAACTGATTTGCTCCCATCTTTAGAATTCATCTAAACACCAAGATCTTCTCCACATATGTTTACAACCAAGCAGAGGATTTTAAGGGAACTGCCTGAAATGAAGAGGTCACTTAATCATTACTTAAGTGTCTTCAGTTGTGGGAGTTGTACCATTGAATCAGGATTAAAGGAGACAGGACCAAGGTCTAAACACTAAGCATAATCTTTGCTACCTTATGCCGAGTCACTCCATTTGCTTTCTCATAAGAGGCTTAGAGAGGTCATGTAAATTAAGAAAACATCCATTATTTAAAGTGATTTTAAACATTTCCTGATATTCTGCTTTATCTTTCTTCCTTTATGACCAGATGGCTCACAAAGACAGGTGGGAATAGAGACTGCTTGACTGAATCAACAAAAATGACCAGCCATCCCCTTCCATGCAGTGTGGTTCTGTTATCCTCTGAGAGAAGGCAGGTCACCACCCCTCCCCCACCAGGTTCGGGAAAAAGAAATTTTCCTCAAAGGAAAGTGAAAGAGATAAAAGCTATTTATTTAACAAACACATGGGAAAATGATAATAATGGTAAATAATAAAATCTCTCACTGTGGAGGAAAAACCTGGCTAAGTGTTAACAGTCCTCCCTTTGGTCTCCTCAGAGCTGGGGCTTGGCCCAGGGCCAGGCCTTCTGTGCCCGGTGGAAAGTCCTCCTGATGTGCTCTGATATTGAAGCAGTCCAGTGGAAAAGGGAGAAAATTCGAAATTCCAGGGAAGGGAAAAAGAAATTCAACTCTCAGTCTCTCTCCGGAGAAAAAGAAGCTGAACAACTGGCCAAAAGCTGACTGGAAAGCAGCAAGCCGGGTGCTTCCTCCCTCCACTGCCGCAGCTGGGAAAAAAAAAGTCTCTATCTCTGTTGACCTTAAACAAGCTGCAAACTGCTTTGAGAAAGTTTTGCTCAGTTTTTCCTTCCCCCTCTCAGGCTCAGTTTAGAGGCATAGAAAGGCACAGAGTTAATTTCTGGGCATAGGGCAGCAATATGGGATACACATCATAAAGTCACCCCAAGACGGGCTCTTCCCCAAAGATCAGCTGGATAATGGCATTTCCAATCCAACTCTCCACAAAGCCACAATAATATCGGATGTCATGCCTTGTTTCTACATGTTTACTAATACTGTATCTGACCAGAGCCCCCTTCAAGGAAAATATAACCTAGCGCAGGTAAAAAGCAACTGAATGAGGCATCTCACAACTTCACACACTGCATTTGTTTGGACCACTTACCAGCTGAATAAATCTATGGCACAAAAAGATTGGGATGCCTTTTGTCCCAATGAGTCCCAGAGCTCATGTGTAGAAGTGCACTGCCCACTCTGCAGACTCAGACTGAGGTCTAAGAATAGGAACCAGATTTCTCTGGCTCTTGGCATTTGTGGCAGGAAGAGCAATGACGGATGCAAAAGAAAGCAGAGGGATGGCCTCGCCATCCACAAACGTGCATCAGCTCAAATGCTACCAGCAATGGGATGGCTGAGCGCACTCCCAGGTGGATCAAGTTCTTCTGCTTTGGGTGATAGATGTTCCCACCTTCCCAGCAGCTAGCCCAAAAACACACACAAAGAATTTTATTCGTTCTGTAACTTCCCTTTGTTCCACCAAATGCAGCAGTTTCTCTCAGTCTGTTTTAAGAAGGTGTTATTGATGGTGTAGAGCACCAATGAAGACAGTCACTCCAGTTTGGTCTGTATTCCACACCAAGTGATGTCAGATCCCCTTGCAGTTAAGAGGTGCTCCAGCCCTTGTCTGTGGGTCTATTTCAGCCTGTTTACACAAAATGTGCTCCTCTATTTATCCAGACAACCAGATGCAGTCCACACGCCCAGCACACAATTGCCACCTCCACATGATATTTACAGAAGCAAACATCACCTGGAGTTCCTTATTTTCCCTGAAGAAGATTGACAAATGTCCCCAAAGTAAATACGGTGAGAAGTGAACCTAAACCTGGGATCAAATTGCCCTCTTGTATCTGCAGAGGAAAGAAAATGATCCTTTCCTCCTCCTGCTTTGGCTTTTTTTTTCTTTTTAGCTGAAGTATTAGGCAGGCAAACAGAGCAGGTTATGATAGACAGGCAGATATTATTATTCTATTACTGGTTTTTGGCCACATTTGCCCTATACTGATCTTGGCTCCAGCCATATAATAGCTATGTAAAAAAAAAAAAAAAAAGGAAACAAGTTAAACAAGGATTCTTTAAGTACTAGCAAAACATTTGGATTCAGGCTCTTGTTCATGCCCTTTAAAGCCATTATTTTAAGAAATGTTTATGCAGCAGGGCCATTTCTCCTACACATAAAAATTCTTCAAAAACAGGAAAAGGAAATTAACGCTTCCTTGGAAATTAACCTCTATTGGCACAGTCTTGGGTCTCTTACTATAGTGATAGTCTATGGTGCCCTTACCTTTGTCCATACTGACAAGATCCTGTATTTATTTTGAAGTTCAGATTTGAATATTTTTACTGATGTCAAACGTTTTTTCAAAGCAATTTTAAAAGTGCCATCAAATTACGCGGAACACTACAAACAAATGTAGCCACCACTACCGTATTTTCAGAATTGAAGCCAGAATTTTAAGAAATTTGAAGTGTCTCACCAAGGCCCTAGGATAACACAGTCAGGCATCATGTTGACACAGACCAGTTAGCAAAACTTCTTGTTCTGGCAGTGTTTTTATTCTCTAGCAATCTTCCCCACTGCATAGCACGTTGTCACCTTTCTGCATAATGGGGAAGTCTCCCCACACATCAGGTGACTTCTAGCATACCTGTGCAGTACCAGAAATCATCTTTCCTCCATACTTTCAGTGGTGGAATTAAACAGGGCCTGTTTTGATGCAAACTTGCTGAGCTGACTAAAACTTGGGTCTAATCCTGTGCAGATTTCCTGCAGAAATGCAAGGGGGCACTTCTGAACCATCCAGGCTGCAACACAACAAAGCTCTTCAAAACTTCCTTAAATCCTGCTGACAGCAATGAGTGTATACAGGTCCAAGTGCTGTAGCCTACACAGATGGATTAGAAGCCACCAGACAAATTTTGAAGGCATCCTTACCCAGGGAAAACGTGGCAATGATATTGCTATTTCACGACACACTGCAGTCCAAGGAGGCACACATCAACTTCTGCTATTAAAGTGCAGGTATTTTTACAACAGTCAAAGGCTCAATCTGGACTAGCAACAGCAATGAAAGACTTTTAGCAGACTTCTAGACTGCGCTGAAGGGAGCACCTGCTGGCAGTAGGAGTACAAAGGATTGCAGAGATAACCACTCAAGCTATTACAACTCACCCTAAGGAGGTATCACTAACCAAGGAAAGGAGTCCTCCTTGCTCTTGCCCATAGAGACTGGGCACAGAAGAATGTCTGCAGCACAAATTCTTACCACATAAGTGTTGTATCAACCGTAACCAGGCCTAATTGCTCTTGAAGACTTTAACAAAAGGTTTGATCAAGCAGTGGCTATGCTTCAGCAGTGCTTATGTGTCTGCTGAAGTCACCTTTGGCAAGGAGCTATGCTAGACAGCTCCTGACAAAGATCAAGCCAAATTCAATCTTAGCGCAGCTTCACTGATGACAGGGCCCCAACACAATCACATCCTGTGTTTACTTCATGGAGGGGAGCCCATAAGCAGCAAGTGAGTGGACATGGCTCTTTGTTTACAATAAACTTTTCAATACTGAGGGCTTAGTTGTACTTTCATGTCAGAAGACACTTGAAGAGGAGATCCCTTTGGCAACAAGTTGTTCTTTCAGTGAAATTTGCACCAGATTTCTTGTCCTGACATTCTCTGAAAATTATCACATGCAGTCTCCCAATTTCCAAAGACCAAATATATCCCCAGCTGTCTGGGATAGAGGAAAAAGAATATCAGAAATAGAAAAACATGAATGAAGAAAATGCCACACATTTTACAGCTGGTCAGCTTCCCTCTGGGTCACCATTTCTCCACCCACAGTGAAACCACCAAAGTCACATTAAAGCTTTTCCTCTGACATGAATAGTTCCTGTGAGGATGACTGTGAACTAGAGATGGAGGACTGTGGTGCTGAGAAGACAGCAGGGGGGACATAAAGGGAACCCAAGGAATAATAACACATCTCTGGGAAGACCCTGTACATCTATAAACATGCTGATTTTCAATCATATGACACTTTGGATTCAAAGCCACTTAATGTGCATACAACAGCAATATAAAAAAATTCTGTAGTCTCAACATTTTTCTTTCCTTAGGCTCTGTGAGAAGAAGCCCAAAGGCTTTTTAGTTCTACCTCACGACTAAAAAATTTAGGATATTAAGCAGCTCAATGCAATGGGCCTAAAAATGGCGTCATCTTTCATGGATCAAGTCTCCTGAATTATGTGTGCAGTAGCAAAATCCTGCAAAAAAAGATCCTGCCGGGGCATTTTCATTTCCGTGACCACAGTCCTACTAAGTGAGGCAGATTCTGTTATGATTACTGTGACCTTGAATATTATATAACTACAGTCTGGGAGAGATTTTACTGTTGAAAAAAGCTTCACCAAAAAAAAATATTAAGCTACTAATGGTCATGACAGAAGGGAGAAATTTGATCTAGTCATATTCTAGACAACAGAGAAAGGAGAAAAATACTAAGGCTGAATAAAGCCACAGTTTCATCAGATAAGAAAGGCAAGGTAACTGTGAAAGAAATCATTTGACTACATCCCATAAACTGGGAATGTAAGAAACTTGGAGGTCTGCAGCCAGGTTTTAGTGGACTCATCATCCCTGGCACCCTCGCAAGCTAACTCAGCAAAGCCACCTCTGAGTCAAGGCTATGGCACATGCAGAAAACTTCCATTCGGGACACACCCTGCCGTCCTTGGCTTGGAAGTCAAGACATCACTGTGGCTGCAATCCATCACCTTTCTTCTTGCTGACCTCCAATGGTTTCTGGCCTCCCTGCTGGAATAACACAGCCGGTACTGACTCTGCAGTAAGGCACAACAGCAAGTCCTGCTTCCATCTGGTTGTTGCTTTTTCTCCTGGATTTTGCCTGCAGGAGTTCCCCCAGAGCAGCTGAGCCTACTGAATATTTCCTATTGTACTTCCCAGGGTTCTTATCCAGGTGGGTTCTTGATGCATTTCAGCAAAGACCTTCCAAAACTACAAAAATCTGCCTTTGGGCAGAAGGTCCCAGCCCTTTTGCTGGTCTGCTTGGCGTAGGCCACAGCTTCCCTAGCGAGGTGTATCTGAGCACTCAGCCTCTCTCCACTCACCAAGCACTTTCCTCTAACATTACATAGCCTGGAAGGTCAAATCTTCTGTTTAATAGTTATGTTTAATAACCTCTGATCTTCAGGAAAACAACATTACAGGTGAGAAATTAAGCCCTGATTTTTGTGACCATGGCATTGCTCACTCAGCTGGCCAAATCAAGGTGCAGTCTGCAGCAAAGGGGTGTTTTTTAATTTTCCTGTCCTCACAATTCCTTTTCTTTAACCATTAGTGCAGCAACTGAGCTGTGTGGCTGCCAGTCATTGCCTCCAGCACAGCAGCATTTCAAAGCTGCAGGGTATGTGTGCACATCTGCCTATGTATTTATGTGGCAAACACAAATAAAATAGCCAAATTAACAGTAACATTAGCTGTCAAAAACACAAATACAATCCCCATGAAGTCAACAGCACTGTTTTACAAACAAGGGCAGGTAGGTTACAGGCCACAAATCTTTATCAGCTGTGCAGAGAAAGAGAGACTGAAAATATCCTTAATCTTAAAAAACACCATCCCCTCATACAGGCTAAAAGATGCTCCAGGGAGCATCTTTTAGCAGTAGCAGGGAGCTTGGGGGAGGTTTTCAAGAGCACACAGATTGTCTTCTGTGCAGCCCCATGAGATCAAAAGAGATTTCAAAGGCAAATCTTGCGAGGTATTGAAATACCTTTTAAAACCTCACTCTATGTACAGGACATATCTCACCAATTTTTTGCTATCAAATAATCCTTCACAGTGACAATATAGTCTTCCCCTGTCTAGAAGCTACCTCATTCCCATTAACAGTTAGGCTCTGCATGTGGCAGTCTCTTTGAAGACTAAAAGGAATCGTGAAAAAACAGAAAAGGTCTGACTAGATTGCATCACAGGTAAACAGTGAACTTCTCTCAAAGGCTGCACTTCAAATTGTGTCAGATTATACCTGCTTTCAATCCACAGCCTACACCTCACTTTCAATTAATTTGATGATTTTGTAGATTGGAATTACATGTGGACTTGTGTAAGAACAAGCTTTGCTGTGGACCACATTTTTAAGTTATGAGTATAGTTCAGCATAATGCTCTTACATCTTTTTCTGGTCCAGCATTAACTTAAGTATTGGTACAAGTAGCAGCTCTCACAAACTTGCCAAAAAAAAAAGTGCAATACTTTCTGTGGGAGTATAAAATAGATTGGCCACTGTTATTCTAACAAGCACATGAGTTCCATGGGCGAGAGAAAGAAAGTGCTCATTCATTACCCAGTTTACGGCGACAGCCTGGTGAGATATCTCGTTTACATTCTGATAGCCCCATGAAACGAACTGAATTCCCGCACAGTCACAAAAGGCCAAAGTTAGCATTTTCCTTTAAAAAAATAATAAACTCAAGTCTGCCTCTGGAGCGGATTGGCTGTAACCTTGAACCTTAAAGGAAATAAGAGGGGGAAAGAGCGAGCAAGGCACACATCATAAGAGGGGGTGGGGAAAAGCTAATGGCACTGGGAATGGAAAATGTGGGCATTAAAAGAATTTCCTATTCTAGACAATGTGCAAAGTTAAAAATATCTTCTCCTGAGATTATCCTCAGCATAAATACTCACGACAGCTATTTATAGCTGTCTGGTAGCCTCCAACAAAGATTTTTATTCCAACAAAGGAGCTATATACAAATGCAGGACCTGTTTAAAGAACTATTAAAACGGAAAATAAACCACTCTTGCGTCAGCTAGCCGGTCTTGGTACCTGTTTCCTACTCAGTCTAAACACGACTGTCCTGAATGCTGACAGTGGAGCTTTAAGTACTCAAGGGAGGGAAGAAAAAACCCCTCGGTACATTTATCACGGGCCAAGTACCCATTGTCATAAAGGCCGACACCTGAGCATGGCAAGGCGAGGTGCTGAGCTGAAATAAAGAGTATGCAAGTTTCTCAGCCCCACCTCGACTGCCCAGGAGCTCTCTCACAGCAAGTCTGGAGCCAGGATTGCCTGAGACAATGCAGGGAGGGACCACATTAGGACCCCCACACCGTGGATATGATCCTGCACCACTGGGAAACCACCTGTGGCAGAGTCACGTGCAAGCAACTTGACTCATGGGAGATGCTTAACAAATTTACTCTTCCTAGTATGTTCTTCCACTTTTAAATCTTATAACTAGCATTGGTCTGATCACTCCCTGTACTTGCCAACATATATTTTTATTGTTTTGGTTGCCTTCAGCCTTGAAGTAGGAAAAATAAAATTGCTTGTAAATATACATTTAAAATCCATGGGAGGCTTCACTGAGAACTCACGACAGCAGATTGCAGGCACTGCTGGTGTGGTTTTTTAGGACAAGGTACACCTGTGATCCAAGTGGGGTAAGGGATCCCCACACCTGTACATGATAAAGGGCATGTGTCCCATTAGATGGGTCTAACAGGGTCACAAATGCCCCACCTTAACTCCCCCAAGGAACTTAACTCCTTCCTTTTTGTCTCAGGTAAGCAGTAACTTCTTGGAGTGTAGAGGTAGGTGAGAGATACTGCTTTGTCCCTTTCCAGGTCTTCCTATAAAGCTTGTCTTTCAGTGCAATCCCTGTGTCTGGCTCCCATTTGCCAATGACTCCACAGTCAATCTGATGAGTCGTGGCCACAGTTTGTGTTATCTGTAATTGCCTGACTGTATGTTCTGCCATTTCACTGTCAATCAGCTGTGCACACCCTGTGTTAATTAAGACTGCAAGAATTTCAGAGCAGAGGTCTTTCCCTTCACTGCACATGTGTTAGCAACTTTGCAGTACAGCTCTGCTCATAAAGTTCAACTAATGTATACTTTTCAGCTCAGCTTTGGTTTGGTTTCAGTTTGGCTCGTTCAATTCAAGTTAATATTTGAATTTTAAAAAGACTTTTTAAAGCCATTATTTGGACTGAGGTGCTGTTCAAGAAAAGAATAACAGCTTAAACAAGTTTCAAGTTCACGTTCAGTTTAAGTTTTTTATGTTGGTTTCCAATTTGTGACTCCAAATAGTACTGAAAAAAACACTGATTTGAAGTTAAATACACCTAGTAAAATGTGTTATGACGGCCTAAGTTAGAACGCTGATTTGAAGTACAGCAAAAGAGGGGTTACTAAGCACAATTTAGGGGCACCAGGGCCACACCTCAGTGAAGGCAAGGCCTCTACCCTTATTCCTTAATGGAGCAATCTTCAGAGAATGTTCTCCATCTGGAGAAAACCAGAGCCGCTCATTGTCACCTTGCAGGAAATGTAGAATTTGTCCCCCTCCCCTTCAATTCTGTATATGAAAAAGGGTTTGGGATAAGCATTCCCAGTTTTCAGCACTCTTTCCTAGCTCCCCATCACCCATCCATGTTTTCATGAAAACCAAGCCTACAAGCATTTCATCCAGTTTTTGTAATGAAGTCAATCAGAACTTTGCTGTCAGTAGGAATGGCAAACAGGCACCTTGGAGTGCCTGAATGATAAGACTCTCTTCACTTGCATGCAGCTCTCAGTGGATGCAGAGGAAAGTCTGAGCAGCAAAATAAGCTGGTTTGAGACACGGAATTTTAATGGTAGTTTAATCTTTGCACACAGTTTAGCAACGTAATGAGGAGCCTATAAACCACACAAGTGCTACAGACTGACATCCGCATTTCACTCATAGTGCATGGTTTTAGACACAGCAACAACCATAGCTGGGGAGTACAGTACATTCTGTTCTACCAATGGCAACTCAACAGCATCATCTACATCTGACTCTCATTCTTTCTGGTATCCATATTATAGCTTTTGGAACAGGATAACAACTACTACCCCACCCTCCCCCCCCCTCAGTTCTGTGGTCAGCAGCTCACTTCTCTCGGCATATTTAATTGATAAATAATGGGGAATGAGGCTAGGGAGGAGGAAGTCTAACAAATAGAGTTGGGTTACATAAACAACCTCTTTTTTTCACCCCTAAAAGTCTTAATTTATTATCTGTTCCCAACATTCCCTGAATGCACAGCCTCAGCTGCCACATTCCCCTCTTCTGCCTAAACATGGTTGCAGGCAGTTCTGTGTCTTTTGAGACTCAGACTGCTCTTTGTTACAAGGTGAAGTTGCATTTGCCCCAGTCTATGAGAGACCCAGAGTACAGCTTGCAAGCAAACTGCAGAGCAGGCTGTTCTGTAAGAAAGCTCCCAGCTGTTCTCTGCCTTGCAGAGACGATGTGGTCCTGTGGCTGAGACATGGCTTCTATTCCCAGGTCTGCCACTAAGTGATTAAAGATGGAGCTTGAGGTAAAATGTGTTATGACAGTCTAAACCCATGATGACAAAGGCACATTTACAAGAAACAGGGTCGTGGTTCTGGCTTAAGCAAAATTTAAAAAAGAAAAAAAAAGAAAAGAGGAAGACAAAACCACAGAAAAAATACTAATCTGATATGGCCATAGCTGTTATCCCAGATGATGAATCCAGTTCACAAATGGCAGAAGAATACCTTCAGTCAAAGGGTCTGGTATTGCTCCTGCCCTATTTTCTGATTTCTTTCCCAAAAATTCAGCATCATGTTTGTTAGTTTTGGACAGAACAAGTCTCCAGATGTCTTCCACGTCCTCCTCTCACACAGATGCTCAGCAACATTAAAGTGCCCTATCCACTGACCATTCAAGATGTGACTCTAAAGCTTGCACAGGCATTTGAAAGACTCTTCAGTCGCCTCAAACAAAATCTGTAGAGATTAAATCCCACAAAATCCAGAGGAAAGGGGTTACAAGGAGGTGTTAGCCCTTGTTACCCCTGTTACTCCAGCTTCCAAAAACACGTCTTAAGAACACAGCTGCTCCATAAAAGCCCTGTAGCCTATGCAAATCACCTCATGCCATCTCAGTTCCAGCCAACCAACAGCCAAGAAGTCCAGCATTATCAGGCTGTCCACCTTATCACCCTCCCTTGCCAGGAGAAGTCATCAGCAGACACACTGCAATATCTCCCTATCAACATCCAGGAGTCGACAGTGAGTGGCAGAGATAAGCAATGGCTCCACGTACAATTTTCCCTGCAATAAAACATGCCCAGAGCTCTTATTAAATGTAAGAGATGGGCCAACCTCCAAAGACCTTAAAACTTATGGAGAAGGATTCCTGAAGCCTATGACTAAGGCTGCTTTTCATGGCTTCTCCTTCTAAAAGTGGCCTGTACCAAAGTGATGGTGCTAAAAACTGTGGGCCTGGATGATTTGCACATCATTCTCCAAATTCTGCAGCCTGGAGAAGATCTGATAAGCAAAGAGGCAAGCAAAAAGCATTAATATATCCCCTCTGATAAGTTTGTGGCCGAGTCCCTCATCACTCCTGATTTGGAAACACTACCCTGCTAAAAGGATGATGCAGGGATATATACATTTAGTAAATAATTGACAAGATGCCAGATGCCCTGGTTATGGAGATGTACAAATCAGCTTTCATCATGAGAGGCACCACAGTGCTTAAAGAAGGAATAAAAACAGTAAAAATGGCATTACTTTTCCCAACAGAAGGAATCACTTTCAGCTACCTTTCAAGCAGTCTGCTCTGGCCAGATTTCTTTATGCTTACATCCTTACTTCATCTAATTTAAAATTTAAGCTTTAAAGAGTCTGAATTCTAACTAGCAAAGAGGTTGTTCTATTAGGAAAGTCTTAATTTTAAACCCATTCTGCAACTCTGTTTATCCTGTGCTGCAGAAGAACAACGTGAAGGCACCACAGACGTAGGCCATGAACACAGAAACCCTTTCCTTGTAAAAGGTGACAGTTCACGTGATAATAGCTTACATTTACAGAAGCATCTTTCCTAAAAAAAAAAGTGTTTTTAAAACTACAGAGACACACATCTCCAGCAAAATGCAATTTCTGGTTGTGTAAAAGGTGGAAAGGTGGCAGCCTACAAAATCACGCACTCCAGTGGGACAAGGAAATATTTTTAGCTAAGAACACTCCATGTTGCCCATTAAAATGGCACATTCTTTACCTCAGAGGACTGAAGACCTCAACATTTACCACATGCAAGCCAAATAAAGACAACATCCAGAATATTTTTATTAAAAACAATTGTCTGGAATACAAACCGTCGAATTTACAATATGTTGGGTAGCTGCCGGATGTCGATAGAAAATGAACACATGCTGTAAATTCAGTGCTTGGTAATTAGGAAAATGTGTATGTTTCCCGAGTCTGCTTCTCTGTAGGTAGGACTAAAGGGCAACATTATGTCATTTCCCTTTGCGCAGGACTCCCTATTGACTTCCATAAAGAATTTGGCTTAAAAACTGATGACAGGGTACAGCCCGAATTGAGGGAAGAACAACCAATAAATAAATGAAGATGGGTTGGTGACGGAAAAGTCATTCCTAGTCACCAAGACATCTTACCAGAATTTCTTCCAGCAGTATAATGAGGACAGGACAGATGATCTCTGCTCTCAGTTATACCAATCCCTCAAATCCAGAGTAATTCCTAAACGTGCACAACCACCGAAAACAGGATTCAGACTGAAACGAGGGCAAGCCTTGAAACACAGAACACACCTTCCCGTGGAATAGCTTTGACTTTTTGACATGGCCTGTTAAATGGGTCTCCTGAGTTTAACTGGCAGCCAACCCTTTCCTCCTAGGTCTACCCTGCTTTAAAACATATTTCATTGATATCTGCTTGAATTTCAGAATTCTTCTGTTATCTTCAAGCAAGGATAGGAGTTTAAAAGCTTTCATCAACTAAACTGCATGTTTTGTGGTCTTTGCTCCACTTCTGTGCATTTATGCCTTTATCTCCTCAAAGCAAGATATTATATCCAGCAAAACCACGCAGCCAATAGACTGAGAAGTCACATTTCCTCCAAAGTCAGCATAACCACAAGCATGCAAGACCTATAATGATATCAAACGCAGTGCATCAGGATCTCATTGTGAGTATGATGTGAGCACGATAGGTGAAATCAGGATGGAGCCAGCAAAGCAACAGGGAAACAGATGAAGAAAGTTAGACTTTCAAGATATGAGTCACCAAAACAACACCTTCGAGCACTTCTCTTTACTCAAACAGTGTCAGAGCTGGTGACACAGTTGAAGTCTTTCATTATCGGCAGAGTTTATTAGGTACTGTATTAGTCCATCTGATAACAATCAGTAAACGAAAAATTAGATTACAGGTCCATTGAATTTGCCTGAACATTTCAGGTTTGCCTTGAAGATATATTTTCTTCATTCAATTTATGTGTATCCTGCACTTATATTCAGGCCTGAAAAACATGATGATATTTTCATTACTTAGTAGGAAGTTTTCTTATATTAACTTAATCACCAATATATTCCTTCTCGTTAGAATATTGAAATGACTCATCCATTACATCAAAAATTTGGGTGAGAAATGAGACTATAGCCCTGAAGGAACTTACTCAACCCTCCAGTCTAAGATGATTACATGCTAATGAGGGAAAAGACTCTCTAGCTTGTACAAGAGAGAAGGGGAAGGGGGGCGGAATTAAACCTTTTCCTTAAACAAATTCATCTTGTGGCATTCCAGCACAGACAAACCCTCCAGCTATCATAACTCACTGGTTTGAAAAGGTCATTAGCACTCTATCTCCTTTTGCTGGGAGGATGAAGAGCCAAATTCATGGCCATGACATGAAAATTTGCCCTTGGTATTGCTGTGGGATGACCTGATCCCTGAAATCCTACAGAGGAGGTTCTTAGGGACATTTTTTTGTGGAATATCAGCACACACACACATTCTCCACATGACAGTCACAAATACATCCTGCAGCCCCAGTGAGTGCAGCAATAGCAGCAATGCAAAATACACAGAATTTCAGGCCCTGCTTTTTTCCCTTCTTTCTACATTTCCCTACCCAAATATTTCTTTCTTCTTCTCAGAACAGCCTGGATATGTGGCACCAGACACATGATGCCTGCACTCAAAAAATAAGCTGCAGTGGGAAGCACTTTGTTATCCGTGACTCTGACCTTCAGAGGAATACCCCACTGTGCAAGCTGGACCATAAAAGGTATCCATGTGTAGCCAGTGTTTAGAGAATCCATCTCCTTGTCTTTCCCAGCTATGGTACTGCCTTATTAAGACACTGAAGTAGTAGCTGCTGGAGAATCTCGGGAATGATCCGAGCAACAGTGCCCAGAACAAGCTTGTCATTTTGTGTAGGCTGAAAATGAACTTGCAAAAGCTGTGAGGACTGTTCAGCTTGGGGATTACAGGCTAGGAAAAAAAGCCCTATTTTTAAGAAACTACAGTTATCCTATTCCTGAATTTTTTTTTCATTTCTAACCAGTCAAATGTTTTCTACATGGGAAAAAGGGAGAGAACAGACTGGAGGTTGAGGACTTCATCTCGAGGGATGGCATGATGTGACATGCCAATACAATGGTATAACCATCTCATGAGGAGGTGCAAGGACAAAAAAAACCTTCTGCAGATGGATCATGAAAAGGGCTTTCCTCTCCAGTCTCTGCTGTGCTCCGGTCGGCTGAGGAAATGGTTTGCACTAAGTGGGAGGAAAAGAGGCCACCTTTTGTGGTGGTTCATTTCTGTGAAAATCTGATGGCTATGTTTTGATTAACAGTTTTGAAATTCAGGTGAAGATCAAAAACAAATTTATGAAGTTTGTTGTTGTTTCCCCCCCCCCCCCCCACAAAAGGTCCATTTCATTGAAAGCCATTTATACAAACTTATTTCTTTTGTCTCCTAAAAAACACAGATGGAACAAGTTTTATTCTTTCTATTAAGTAAGCATTCTGCTCTGGAGCCAACTTCAGCCCTATATATCTTTCTCACCACTATAATTATAACACTGCCTTTCAGAAATTCCCAGGACTGAGACACTGAGTATCTGATCTTCTCCCTATCACTAGAGGGCTGACAGCATTATAAATGAAACCAGCTTGCTTCTGTTAACACTGTCTGTTCATTGGAATTCTGCTCAAAAACGTCTTCCCAACCCCAAAAGATATATTTCTCCAAATTAAGCTATTACACATAGGAACCTGTGTTGTGGTAGGAAGCTGTATGTCTTGTGAACACATAACTGTGTATGTTCTCAGTCACCTCTGCAGCAACTTTAGAAGTGCATTACAGAGTCATTGCTTGTGCACAGAAATAGTAGAAAATTACCTCAAACCTGGTTCAAAACCAAGTGCATTAAATCTGTGCAAACCTCCCAGTCCAAATGTGACTGGGCTTACCTTCCCATGCTGTTTCACAAAAAGACCTGACCTGCAAGAGGCTCAGCTGACAAGCAGTAAATTGAGTCATGGTAATTTGGTTTCTTTCCACTGTGCGCATTTAATTGGCTTAAAAATTCACCATGATATGTATGCATCAGGCTTAGATCATCCAAAGAGGGCTCTCTAAGAAGGGAGAACTTGCTCAATTCAATCAATCCATACACCAAAATGTTGTCTCAGTCTGGTGGAAGAGGGAAGTAGTGGTATGGAGAAGTAACTTAACCAAACCTTTGAAGAAACCCTGCTTTTGGGTACCAGTTTAGAGCATCTCTTCTGGTCTCAGCACAAGAACACAGTCCACCTAGAGGATAACCCTTGCTAGAGCAGTCCTTGCTGTTTGCTTAAATTATGTCTGCATTGAAAATGGGTCACCAGCTACCTTAAAGGAAACTGAGGCATGTTTTCAGAAAATGTCAGAGAAAAAAACCCCCAAAAAACAAAATCCCAAACCAAAAGACAGTCACAACTTGCTGTTGAGTTGCAGCCTTCCCTTGATTTTCTACATCAGCATGACAAACTTGCTGGCCTTTTACTCAAGACTATCAACAAGCAAGTTTATTGGGACCAACCAACAAGTTTTGACATAAAGAGGAGCAAAACACCATCTATTTATATTTCCTAAATGTCAGCCAAGATGAAGCTAACCTTCAACTGTCACATACACTACCCACTGGTTTATACTTTCCAATAAACAAAAGGAAATGTATCCTGCTTACTTTTCCACTTCCCACCATCCTCACTGCTCCCCAGGAAGAGAAGGGCTCAGCTGCAACACCAACACAACCACTGCTCCTTCCAATCTGTAGCTCTATCACTGGTGTTGACCTGACCCTCTGGTCAGGCTGCATGTCAGCTGTCACTAGACTTCTTTCCTAAGGTGTAGTTGCCCACTGACCTTATTTCTGGCCAGGAATATTTCTTGAGCTGTGTGCTGATGAGTTAATTTGCCCAAGAAGCACAGCCACCTGATGACTTCCTTCATGCTATGAAAGACCTTGATCACACAAGGACAATCTGCTGGCAAGAGGGATTTTCCTTGTTTAGCACGAGCTAATAAGTAGGTTGCGATGAGAGAAATAAAGCCATTTATAAACATTTATCTTCAGTGATTAAAAACTTGTTTAAAGGCACAAAGCCAAAAATGCAGAAGCTAATTGACCAAATGGGATGCTTCTGCAAGTTGAAATCAATTTGGAGTTTCATTTGCAGATCGCATTTTTCCTCTGTGGTTCTTTGAACTGAGCTGTGAAGGGATGGCTTTGCCCAGGCTGCCAGCAATCTGAAAGTGTTTACACAGCTCTGCTTATTCGTGTGTAAAACTTGTTAGCATTTGATTTCGTTTAATCTATTATCCCTGCAAACCAACTGGCCTCAGCTTTTTGAAGGGAAATCTCATCTTCTGATTGTCTGGTTTAATTTCAGATATTAGATCATAAAGACGTTAATAAAATGCAAACTCACACTGAGAAGCACATGCTCCTAGAAACACACTGGCTAAATTTATTTTCATGTCACTCCTTAGAGAGTCTTACAGCTGGGCAATAACTGCAATTTCTCTCATGTCTAATAACTTCTACCATTCTGAGATCAGAATGCCCTGAAGACTAGTAACATAATTAAGCAACAAGCTCAACAATGTTCTTGTTGTCTTAAAAGAAGGCATTTAAATGTAACAACTAAGAGATGCCACTGCAAGTCTGTGAATTTGCAGTTTTAGAGGCTGCCTTTAGGTCTTCTTCTGTCCAGACCCTTGCAACATACATATGCAGCATACAGAATATGTTACTGCAGGTAAATTTATCAAACATATTTGCCTGAAGGGTATTCTTTAAAACTTTTCCTAAGACACGGAATATTCAATCATCAGCTTCTTCTTTTGTATGGGAACAACATAGTATTCCTTTTGCTTTTCTTCAAACTACATGAAATTTGTTGCTGAGCATCACTAGTAAATATGAGGCCTTATTTAATCAAAAGAAGGGTTAATGTAGATTTTTCAGCCAACTCATTTGTAAGCACATGCATTTGTGTGATGAGGTATACGTGATGGCATGAGAATGCTTTATACAATGAATTAAATTAACTCCACCTCTTGCACTAGCTGTGGATATTGGGCACATGGAAAATGACTAAGCAGCTGAGAGCTCAGTTACATACTTATTGTCTAGGAAGAAATATAGGGATTTCCCTGCCTAAGAGTCTGACAAAAGTAGACCAGGGATCAAGAACGGAACCTTTTGGAGTCAGTTTAGAACAGTGCCTTGGGTCTCTACCATAAGGAGTTAGCAGAAGATAAGCTACGTGCCCTGCTGTGGATGGTACAGGAAGTTTCAAGGCTCTGTACCTTCACAACCTTAGGTTCACTTAAGGCAGCTTTTTTACATTTCGGGTATCTGAAGTCTTTTGTATGAGAAAATTCTGGTGGCAGATACGACTTACACTGTTTGGAGGTGCAGTGACAGAGATGGAAGAGCGCTGCAGTCTGCCCTGGCTTAACAGACTGCATACTGCCAATTTGCATCTAAGACACTAGAGAGATGCAATTTTTCAACATCACCATGGCAGGAAAGCCATTGACACTTATTTGTACTGTAGCAGCTACCTTTTTACAGACTCACGACTTTCTTCGTGCAGTACCTATGTTTTGGTCTAATTCTGAAAATCATGATAAAGTATCATGTTTTATTGCTCCTTACAAGGTACTCTTTAGAGCAGGCATGCTTGTCAGAATTATCAATAATAAGCACCAAAAGCTGTGCCTCCATGCCCATATTTATTAAATATTTAAATAAAATCCAGTTCATGAAGGACATTGGTCCAGTTAAAGCTAAAAATTTACAAACAAAAGAAACAAAGGGCAGATTTCCCTTTGACAGCACATGGGTTACCTGGTTATAGGATTGGAGGGGTCTCTTTTCACACAAGAATTTCCAAAATTCCTTGGTGTTTCCAAGAGGTGAAAGATGGGGCATTTTGCCAGCTGTCTGGCTGCTAGATTGGAGGTGTCCTCCTAAAAGCTTGGCTGGTACAGTACACGTAGTAACCGGTTACAGAATGATCTTGACATACATCTGGATTATCATATGAAATACTAAGGAGCTGATTTTGTTGTCTGCTTAGGACTTGCAGTGTGTTTAGCTCAATGAAGTTTATATTCTGTATGTCTAACTCTTTGGAAAAACAAAGCTGCTTTTATGAAACATTTCTCCATAACAGCTTTAAACAAAATATAATCTGAAAAACACAAAAATTAGCCGCTAAATTCTACTGAGCTTTCCATATGTTTGGTTATTTCCTCCAGGGTATTTGAAGTGCTACAATAGCAAAGATTTGTTTAGGATCCACTCTCACGTGAGAGTGACTACAGCAGAAAAGGTTTTAACGAGCCACTGGGTCATGCTTTTCTGCCTGGGTTAAGAATGAACTCCAAGAACTGCACAGCAGAGATGCAGTGTGAAGGGCCAAACCCACCGCAACAATCCAAATATGTCCTGTCAGTCCTGGAATTCCAGGCAGCTGTGAAGACAGGTTAACAGCTGGAGCGCTCTGCTTCAATTTGTTCTCAACTCTCACGCATCTCTAATCTTATTTATTCCATGTCTTAATATTTAACTCCTGGGCAGAAGATGTCATGTCTCAGCTGCACCAAAATGTGAGTATTTTACAGAAAGACAAACAGAAATCCTCCAAGTATTTGCAACTTCAGGATATATGAAGTTCGTGGAGACAGAAAACCACGTAGGTTGTATTCTAGTAGCAAAAGAGGCTTGGAACAGACAAGAGCACAGCTCTTAAGAGGACAGAGGCTTAACTTTGTTACAGTTCTGAAATAGAACATGAACATTGGGAAATGACATGGAACACCTATGCAGCCAGCTTCTCTTGTGTTCAAACGTGCACTCATCGAAAACTTGTATTAAGATCACATTCTCCTCTCCTCAACACAAACCTGGATTGAAGCATAGTCTGTAAAAACTCTTAATAAAAACATAACCAGATGCTTGAGAACAAGAAAAAAAGGCAAGTCCTAGTGTTTCAAGAAAAAGGAAGCCAGGAAGGAACCATTTTGTGTAATTCCTAAACTCTCAACACTGTTTAATGTTTCTCACTAATGTACACCCCATACCAGGGATAACTCCACTTCAGGAATGAAAAACAGCTTCAAAAGTCTTTTGTGGTCATTCAGTGTTGATCTAACATGGACACACACTTACCCTCACTGTCCTGGACAGGAGAAGGAAATTTTTTTCTTTCTATAGCTGGCAAAGATGACACTTCCTTGCTCTCCAGAAGCATTAAGATGCTATGGAAACAAATGTGTCCAGTCTTAACCTCTCCAGAAAATAAAAAACATGCTTCTCATTGTCCTGCAAAGATGTACCCTGCTGGTTGTACCTTCTTCACTTGGTGAATCAGTCCTCTGTATGCTTATCAGAGCTACAACAGGCTCAACAGGAACAGTAAAAAGCATGTTAAATGTCTTTCTGGTTCTCTACACACCTTCACGGATCCGGACTGAAATTCACATGAGTTCTTTTTCAGTCGTATGGTAATTTTTGGGATTAACCACGTGTCTTGCTTTAGCAGAAGTTGCATTAAACAGTTTACTACCCCAGGAGACTTTTAGCCTTCTGCAGGCTGCTGCCATCCCTGACCTGCAAGCTGGGTTATTCCTATGAGCATTCCCCAACCTACATCCATGAACATGAATCGCACTGCTTTATAAAACTGAGTAAATGACAGACTGGAAGGAGTTTGTGATTGAGCTGCTGGATCTTTTTTTCAAAAAATAAAGAAATCTTTAACTACTGCCTTTAGAAATTAATGCTGTCAGGAACCATACAGCTTTATGGCAGTGTTTTTCTCTATGACCTACTCACATACCCTTTTTTAGGGTGAATTTAGTAATATCTATTGGTCTGCAAAAGGATGAGTCCTTTAGTCAGGACAGCTGTGGCCCCTGTCAGGAGACCCTACACAGCCTACAAAGTAGTCTGGTGGCTTTAGAGAGCCTTTTCAGTGATTTGATGCTAGATAACCCCTTCTCTTTGCCATATTTTCACAACAGGATGACCAACATCTCTCCTTCCCCATGTAATGATCTGCAATCCCTTAGGGTAGAGCATGATGCAGGGCAAAACCGTGGTTCAGATTCAAAGTTAAGCTTCAGCTAAATGGAGGCCAGCCTGACAATGACCCCAAGACATTCCTGAAGTCTGCAGCAGTGATGATATGGCAATGGAGCAAACTGGATCGGCTTCCTAGCATAATTAAAAACAAACAAACAAACAAACAGAAAACCACAAAGCAGAGGTGAAAATTCATTGCTGGTACAATGGCAAGTCAGCCACTTGTAAAATTGAGTCTTAAGTGCTAAATAGATTAACCTGAGAAATACTCTTTAGAGTTCAAGGGACTTATTTTTGCTCTCAGTTATGCTGGAGTCAAGGAAGTAGGTCCATTGTCACTTCAAGAAGTATTTCACCTCGATTTTTTAGTGCAGCTGCAGCAGACTGAAGTGTACCAGCGAGCTACTCCGAAAGCACCACTCCTCCAGACACACACATACTCTACCCAGCCCCAGGCTAAATTCTTCCAGTGTCAGTTACAACATCAAAATGACAAAACCCGATGGTTTTGTTCAAGAGAACATCTTTTACTGCCTAGGAAGAAGCACAAAGCAGCAGGTGGTATTTGTTTTTTCCCTTGCTGAAAGAAGTCAATCCCCTGTGCTCCAATTACACATGGGATTCTTCTTCCTGTCAGTTAAGTGCAGCCCATTTCTGTGACAGCCCTGACACTCCAGCACAGCATGTACCCTGTGGCTGGGAAGGCAAAGAGTTCATCCAGCTCCTTCAGGGCTGCCACTGCCTCATAAATCAACTGGCTGGAATAACTCAGGTAGGGCTTAATCCAAAGGCCACTGAAAACAGTGGAAAGCTTCCCACTGACTTCAGCCAGCTCCAGACTGGTACCTCAGGGCTTTATAACACCACAGGACTCCCTCTGCCCCTGGGGAGCAGGACAAAGCCTTGGCTTTGCCACAGAGCAGCTAAAGATGTAGCACGTCCCATCACCCCAGTGGCTGAAGGCTCCTTTTTTCCCTGCCCTCACACCTGACCAGCACAAACCAGATGCAGAATGCTGCCAGATGGGCACAAGTTAACATTGCCATACTTTGTCCTGGGTTTCCCAGCCTGTGCCTGAAAAGTCTCCTTCCTCCCTGAGATACCCGAGCTGCTGGGTCGCCGCCAGGCTGAGCACGTGCAATAAATCTGACAGCCTGGGAGAAAGCTGAACAAAGTCCCTCTGCTGTTGGAAACATGCCCCCTAGACAGGTCTGCAGTGCTGCTCCAAACACGTTGACAGGCCTCCAGAGATCCAGACAAACATAAATATAAAAAAAACCCCAAACCTCTGGCTGAACAAAATTTGTGGGTGGGCGCAGTGAGCCTGTGTGGGGAATCCAGAACATCTGGAATACCTTGAAATTATAAAAACTTAAAATGCAAGAAAATCCACTTTGTTTCTGAGTTGGTGTCAATTTTTACCTGAGTTGCCACAGCATGAACGACTAGCCACAGCACATACCAGGGGTGAAATGCAATGTTGGTCTTCAAAATACAAAACGAGTTCTCCTCTCAAGATCAGTCCCAAGCATATAAACCTGGAATTCCAGGTCTACACAGCACAACAAAGTATCATTTCCAACAGATTCCTAATGGAAAAAAAAACCCAGAACACAAAGCCTAACACCAGACTTCAAGGACTGAACTTACACTAAGCTGCTCCAAAGATTAAATAGCTGGACATCAGGGGCTCCAGCATCACAGACACTTAGGATTCTGACAGCACACGTACCCTCACCCATCCTAACACGACCTCCAGCCCCTCATGAAGGCATGATAACATCAAGTCACTCCCTCTTGGGCATGAGTCCATGCTGCTGCATTTTCACCCCTCAGTCTTTCCTGGGCACAGGCATCAGGCTAGACAGACAGGCTTCCCATGTACTTTTATCCCAGGAAATAGCAAAATGCGTCACTTCAACTGGCTGAGTGACAAGCCCTGCTGATGGATATGGCTGCTTGCATTTCTGGGTTTACTGTTCTACTCAAAGAAGCCTAAACAGTATATGGGAGACCTGGCATACATGTTACAGCCTACATGGTTATCCATCTCTGCATCTGCCAGCAGAAATGCTTGCAACCAGTGGTGGATTCCCCACAGCAAGGCTACAGTCCACTGATGGGGGGGCGCAGGGAAATGGCCTGTGCTCAGAACTTATGGAGGAGCATTTCCAACCTCCATGCTGTGCTTTAGGACTGCACAATCCACGTCATAAAACACCTGAAAGTGTTCAGGGGCAAGTCTGGCAAGCAGATTTCTATAGCTTATGACATGTGAACATGTTGTAGTCGTATTATTAAAGGTGAAGATGATCCCCAAATCCCTAAAAGTCAGAATTCGCCAAAACCAATGCAGCATCACATATTTATTTGTTAGTAACTGCCCCAGTGCTGCTGCCCTTCCCTCTGTGTGAGCACTGCAATGGGGGCAGACACTCAGCTCAGCTCCTGCCCCATGTTGTCCGTGCTGGGGCAGGATTTGGGAGGTCCCATCTCCCGGAGTCACATCTGAACTTGAGAATCAGGCTCTGTTATTGTTAAGGCAAACCAAAAATAAAAAGGCCAGACTAAATTATTTTTAAGATCCTGAGATTTTTAAAGCAGTCTTGTGACTTTTAAGGGGTCTGACTCATTGTACTTGAATGCTTGAAGTTGGCAGCAGCAAAGGGAGTACAGCAATTTATTGCTGAAAGCCTTCAAATGTGTGGGAAAGAGCATGGAGCACATCTGCAGTGATTAGGGAGAAAGAGGGACACAGGCCCAAACCCTTCTCCTCTGGCCAGGCTTCCACCAAGCTACCCTCCTCCATGAAGGCACCACACTAAACCCCAACAAAGCACCCCAGACATGGCAAAACCACTTCCCATTAGCAGGGATGGGATACACCTGACACCCTGGATTTCCACTCCACTGATGGCAAGGGCAGAGCCCACTGCCCCCAACCCCTGGGGCTGTCCCTGCCTGCCCAAACCAGCCACACCACATGGCTGAAGCCCAGGTCACCCCACAGCCTCTGCCCACTCACAAGTGCCTGGAGGTCTTCAAAGAGAAGCCAAGTGGCATTTTTTCTGTAGAAAAATGCCTCCCAAACTACAATCCCCAACATCCTCCACAGACCACCCCAGGCCTCTCTTCCCAACAAACCCTAAGGTCTCGGCCTTTCCTTAAGCAGCTTTGCTTAAAGCAGAAGTGCACTACAAGTACATAAACATCGTGGGCTGTACCACACGTTTATGGGCTCTGCAGTCCCTCCCATGCTGCCCAACACACACACACACTGCCCCAGGCCCAGGGGAAAACTTTCTGGGACAAGGGGGCAGCTTAGTGCCTCAGCACATTTGCTGCCCTGCCTTTTGGGGAGGTCACCAGCCCGGCGATGCGCAAAGGGAGGCTCCTGCCTCGTTTCCCTTTGGCCACCACGCTCCACAGGAGTTTATTTATCTGCTGGCAGCACTGCTGCTTTCCAGAGCTCGAGGGTTCAGCATATAGCCTGATGAGAGCTCACATCCCCAGCACTGCACAGCAGCCCTTCCTTTGGGAAGAAAGGCAGTTATTGCATCTCATCTTCAGGGATTCCCCCCCAAGTGTCATTGACTTCCATCAGACAATTGCTGACGTAGCAGAGCCTTATTAAAAAGCTCAAAGTGGGCATACAAAACGTAATGCATTCTGCTGGCTTCCATTTAAAACTTCTCTGGAAACACCTTTTCTTTCACAGTATTCAGAATCCAAAACACCATGGTTTTGTCAGCTCATGGGAAATGAAAGAAACGAAAATGAACTCCCTATTCAGAATGAAATACAAAAATGAGAACAAAATGTGCTTAAAGCTAGCTTTTATTTTTTTAAATCAGTACAGTGTTAATGAATTAAATCAAATCTTTTTATCACTGAAGACATTACAAAAGTAAATGGAGCCTTTCTCCCTACTTACAGCAGTGTAAACTGCAAAATTTCATTAAAGTGAACAGAACTGTACAGGTGTAAAATGGGTTTAGTTAATGAAATGTCATTCCCAGAATTTTCATGGTATTTCTTTCATAAATTGACATCATCATACCCACATCAAAATCTGCTCTCTTTTCACCAAAGTAAGCTTGTAACAACTGATAGCAACTGCTGCCCTTGTTGCCCACATAAAGTGGTTGTAAATGAATAAAAAGGCACAGGCAGTAGAAACACAACAGCAACTGCACACATGCTATACCAGGTGTATTCCAGATTTCAATTCATCTCTTATAACTTTATCTTCAATATTTATCATATCTGACAAACACAATCCCTTCTGCACAGCACTCAGCATCTGAGGATGAGCTTTCCTATCAATGATTTCACATGGCCATACTCCACCTTTGATGTTTACACTTATCCACGCAGCAAAATAACTAGAAGCCAGACATTTAGAGCAGTCTAAGGGAATTAGACAATAGACACCCCTCATCTCTCCCACAACATCAGCTAAAGCCATTTTATGGCACATATCGTTAGCACGAGGACTCTTTGGAACTTAAGGCAGAAATTCTCACAGCCACTGCTAATCAAAGGCAAGCCACCAGCACCATTTTCCACATACAGTAACTCACCTCTCTGCTTCCAGGCGCATTTCCTCACGCTTTTGCCTCCTGAGTTCTCTGCGGCGTTCAAAGTCATCCATGGTGGGTGTTTAAGCGTTCCAAGCTCTGGGAAGGTCCAAATCTAAAAGGGAGATGATCACTTAGATGAGAGTGAAAACGCAAGGGATGCATTTAACCAGCTGAGTCCCTTTAGTTTTGTTTTGCTGTCTTAACTTCGCTGTAACTATTTTCTTTTTCCATCAAAAAACTCAACTTCCTCAGTATTGTTGAGATAAACAAGATTAATGAAACGTCTTGTAGGATAAACATAGCCCATGCGTTTAGTTTCCTAGTTAAAATTAAATCAACATGCTTAAAGTAAGGACTGTATACATCTGCTAGCCGCAGACCAGTTATTTGTAACGTCACAGGTCTTTTCCACTAACAAAAGCAACAATTCAGCAGGATTTTTAACTTCAAGCTTCCAATTTTTCACCGCAAGCAGTAAAAGCACTGCGCAAGAGAGTTCTTACTTTCCTTAGTTGTACAGATAATTAAAAGTTCTGCAAAAGTTACTCCCCGTCTGTCTGTTCCCACCCCGCTTCAGAAATGCAAAAAAAAAAAAAAAAAAGAAAGTGAAGAGAAAATGAGAAAAGAAAGAAAAGGAAGAGAAAAGGAAAAGAGAAAAGGGAGGGGAGAAAACGAAAAGAGAAACAAGAAAAGTAAGCCACTGCTTTTAAATACCACCCAGGGGAAGTCAAACTATGTACAAATCCTGCTCAAAGAACGAAAAGTAGCAATATTTTTTTTGTAGTTTAATCCGCGCGTTTTCCCCGTGCCCTACCTTCTTCTTTATGATTTAGTCCATGAAGTATTTTCCCCTTTACAGTTCTTCATATACAAAGCCTTTCCAGCCTCGGTTTATATCCCATCAAGCCGACTATTACAGAATTCCCCTGCAGCCCCCAAACCAAAAATGACTACCAGAAAAGGGAAAGCTGCTCTCTTTTTGTCCCTGCTTTGTTTACAGAGCTGTCAGTGGTTAGTTAAACTCTGCCTGGAATCTGGCATTTAAGGCCTGCTCTAAGATTGCTTCCTGTGCAGGGCTGGAGGCCTCAGCTTCCTCTGCAATCCTAGCCCCGGCACTGCACTCCGAGGACTTCCACCCCCCACGTCCCCCCCAAAACCACGTTTCCCAGCCCGTCACTCCGCAGAGAAAGCCACCGTGCAGATGCTGGCTAAAACCTCCAAAGGTGGCTCGGGAGCTGCTGGCAGCTGAAGGGAAACAAAGCCAAGGTGCATTTGTAGGTTATTTGGAGCGCTCTGTGTGCAGATGGAGATCCGTCTTGCGGCTTTATATTCCTGCCCGCCGGTGCAACGGCCAAGTGCCCTCCCCATAAAATCACTGGCACCAGCAAAGCCTTGCATGACTTCAGGGAATTCGTGCCTTTTTCTGCCCCCTTTTTTGGATTAAAACACTGCTGAGGGCAGGGGTTTTGTGAAGGTTATTTTATTAGTTTACTTTCCCTGGAGGTATTTTTCTTTCTGATTTGTTCCCAGATTGGGGGATTTTAAATTTTGTTGTTGTTGATGTGATTTTCCTTGCATTTGTCTGGGGTTGTTTTGTGGAGATTCAAAGGAAATGTTAATTTTGTGAATCTGATAGAGACAACACTACCATTGCTGCTGCTTGCCTTTTTTTTTTTTTTTTTAATTCACAGTTAGACCACATATCTAAAAAGCAAGTTGCAACAAGACTTTTTGCCAATCTTGTGTTTACTCCTAGCACCGGGTACCCCTTGAAGAACCCAGAACAGCAAATCTTCTGTTCTCTCCCAAGAAGTGTTTCCATCAGCTCACATGTGCAGCTAAATCTGGCCCCAGTTGCTTTGCTGGAGGACCTGCGAGTTGCAGGGCTGACATGGTTCCCCCCGGCTGGGAGACAAGGATCAAAGGAGGAATGGGACACTACAGAGCAAGTTCAAAGCAGCATGCTGGTTTTCTGTGCAGATAACAGTGTCCTCAGGAACTAAGACTATACCAGGCAGCAGCATTTAGTCTGTGGAGTCATCATCAGGGATTTAAAACAAAGAGCTGGCTGTTAGGATGACAACTCACATGCTAGAAACGAGAATACCAACCCCAAAGCAGACATGCTTTGATACCTGGTTTATTTGCACCTTCATCACCTCCTACCCAGTCCCTCTCTCCACCTCTCATGGCACACTCTTTCCTTCTGGGCTGCTCTGTGCATCATTATCCCCATCCCTTCTCCAAATGTCCCAGCCCATCCTCCACCCCCCTCCTTTCTACATGGTCCTCAGCACCACCTCTCATCTCCAAAAGCTCAAGCTCTTCCTCGTGAGGAAGTCTGAGGAGGGTAATAACAACAACCCAGAACTGTTTCTGTTCTTCCTCCCCTTTTTTCCTTCCCAGGAGCACTGGGGAGATTGCCCAGCAGTGATAAGGAGCTCCCTGATGCAGCAACTTTTCCCCATCCTCAGGGTGCTTTTTGGTCGTGCAGGGAAGATCAGATGGATGGAGATCTTGAGAGGATACCAAGGGTTTAGTACAGTGTAGTGTCTCCTCTCAAAGGACTGAGGCACAGCCACTGCAGGACATTCAGAAGGCTTGCAATCCAAATCTCTCTTTCAAAAATGAGGAAGCCACTTGGGAAATGGAGATCAGGTCAACAGTTTGACCTTTAGCTACCAAAACCATATTAGTGCAAGAAAATGAGTCATCAGCCTGAAGGTTCACTTGAAGAAGTCAACTATTCAGTGCTGTTCACTGTCTCCCCAAAAATGACAAGCTGTCTTTCAGCCTCTGAGAACCACCAGACAATAACATCAATCTGTCTAAAAATTCTTCCCATTTCCACAAAAATATGTAATATATATAATATAGGCACACTTTTTTATACATAGTATAAAACCTAAGATTCTCAGAAGACTCAAGAATTGATTTATTGAGGTAGGTACCAATTATTTGAAATGTTGTCTATAAACCTTTTTTGGGAGCATGCACATTTTAATGCTTCTTTTTTTAAAATTAAAATTGTTCATGAGTGAAAACATACTGGGACAAAATGTAACACTCCACCCAGTTCCCATCCAGGGCCTGCCTTCAGAGCCAATTGTGAAAATGTATCTGTGTGTGACCTTCCAAGGTGTGCAGAGACATTTTATTTTTTCACTCTTTGTATATTTTTTCTCCTGTAACACTTATTTTTAGTAAGTTGTTGTCAGACCAAAAAAGTTTCATTTTTCTGAAAAGACAAAAACCACCCCAAGAAAACCATTTCAAAAGCAATGTTGCATTCAACCTCAAAAAGACAAATTCCCTAGTTTTATTTTAAATATAAAAATTTGTGGTTCCAAATTACAACAGAAAATATTTTGATACCTCAATTTATTTTTTTTTCCATATTATTTCCAGGTATGTTTTTCATCTAATTCCACTAGGAGACACCAATAAATTTTAAAGAAGCATAATATATTTATTTATCAAATAGATGCAGATGTCTGAAACTATTTGAACAGTTCTATTCCCCTGGCATCCACACATATTTGCAAATTACTGGAACATGGGCTACCCTTACAGTGGGAAAAGGTCCACCACTTATCATTTTGTTGTTTCTACCGCAAAACAAAATCCTCAGCATCTTTTTCAGCTTTTACACCACTGAAACAATCTGAAGTAAACTTTTTGGGGTTTTCCACCACCAGGTGCAAAAGATGGACCTGTGGAAGAATTTACCTACATTGCTGCATTGCTTGAATCAGAATCACAGCAAAGTGTGTGCTCTGAAAATATCATTTACCCACAAAAAAATCCTCATTTCTAAAGTAGTACCAGTCTCTCCCTCTCTGCACTTCACATAGTGCCTTTGATCTTCAGCTGACTATAGTTTATTGCTAAAATTATCTTGCTAAAAAGTACTTTCTTCAAGGACAGCCACATTTAATCCCTCCCAGAACAAAGCACACACTTGTAAATCCCGCTCCCCTTCTTGTCTCATCCCATGAGAAACTGAAAATTTAGTCGTCTTTCTTCAAGCTTTCATCAAGGTAGAAAATCAGAGGAAGGCGCACAGTAATTGCAAATACGTGACAAAATATTTTAATAGTACTTGGTGGGAATAGGCTTTTTGAAAGCAAACAATAAATTGGCTGAGTAGAAATACACATGCAACCATATAACTGTGTAACCCAGTATGGAGAGCAAAATAACCTCCTGCTCTGGCTCAGATTTAAAACTGTCCTCACCCTATTCCCAGCGCTGGTTTCAGAGACAGCTCAGCATCCAGGCGATCTTAAAAACAGATGAGCCAGTCTGGCAACAAGCAGAAACGCAAACTACTCTTCAGGTCTTTAAACAGAAAGGTCTTTCAAGACCTCCCAATCACCTTTCCATTACACTGCATGAGCTCCCAGACTGCGATGTTTAGGCTGAGCTTCTGCACCAGCTTCAAACAAGCTGAGCCAGGAAGCTTCAAACCAAAGCATATTGCCTAATACAACACAGTCTTGCACGAGCCCCTGTGCTGGCCATGCCTGGTGGCTGCATTGCACAAGCACATTCCATCTTACTTCCTGTCTCGGTTTTGAAAGACAGGTGTCTGCTAAGGAAGGCAGAGGCC